>NC_050576.1:118862475-119166642 GCF_011100635.1 Trichosurus vulpecula
TGAAAGTTCATATGGTGAGATACCCCTCTTGCCATGTATAAACTGTGAATTGTATGGAAAAAATAAAGTTTTTAATTAAAGTCAGCTTTTTTGGAGTGTCCTGCTTGCTATTGCTACTCTAATATTGAACAATTAGGTCTATCTCTGACCACATAGACACCCCAGTGGGGCAGGCTGCATAAGAATTTCATAGTGGCTGATTGGTAAATGAAGGGTGTTTGGCAGAAGGGACATGCAGATTCTGTTTAGGAAACATCATTTATCTGTCTTGTGAAATTCTCATCTTTGAAAGGTAATCAAAACCTGGCAATCCTGTAAGCAGATATTTTAAGATCAGAGTACATGAAAATAAAATAAATTTGTTCTAGTACATGATGTAGGATACGTTCCTTAGGTGATGTTTTTGAACTAATCCAATTAACTGTGGTTCTGCTTAAATATCTTTCCACTTTGAGGAATTACCATGTTAGACATTCTCTTTAGAAAGAAGAAATTTAGGGGGGCGGAGTCAAGATGGCAGAGTAAAAGCAGGGACTTGCTTGAATTCTCCCCCAAATCTCTCCAAACGCCTGTAAAAAATGGCTCTAAACAAATTCTAGATCTACAGAACCCACGAAAAGACAGAGTGAAAGAAGTCTGTAGCCCAAGATGGCCAGGATGGTCACGGGGAAGGGTCTATCACACAGTTCTGGGAGCAGAGAACAGCCAAATATGGGCCTCACTGGCACAGACCACACCTGAGCAGACCCAGCAGAGCTGGACTCAGGGCACTGAATCACTGAGCTGTGGTGGTTTCCAGATTTCTCAACCCACAAATGCAAAAGACAACTTAGCAGGTCAGTGGGAAAACTCTGTTGGACCTGAGTGAGAGAAGGAAGGGGTCTGGCCCCAGCCCTGGGGTGGCACAGGTGGCTGCACACATACAAATACAAATATGTATGTGTATTTAGTGTGCATGTCTTAAATATGTAGTATGTATATGCACTGTCTGTATGTACAATGTACATATACATGTATCCATAAACATGCATATGTATATGCATACAAATACAATCTGCAAATATATACCTAATATGTACATGCGTATCCACATATATGTATATATGTACATGCTTATCCATGTGTATGTTTATATGTGGGTACATAATACATATATTTCAAATGCTTGAGCTCTGTTTAAATTTCTTCATTCTTTTTTTTTGTTTTTTTAAAGATTATTTTATTTATTTTTAGTTTTCAACATTCATTTCCACAAGATTTTGAGTTACAAATTTTCTCCCCATCTCTCCCTTCCCCAAGATGGCATGTATTCTGATTGCCCCTTTCTCCTCAGTCTGCTGCACCTTCTATCACCACACTCTTCCTGCCTTTATCCCATTCCCCCTTACTGTCTTGTAGGACCCTCATTCAGTTTCTCATTCTAACCCCCAAGGCTTTGTCTTGACCCTTCTTTTCTTTTCCTTCTCTACTCTCTCACTTTATGATCTCTACAATTTTGACTCTTGAAAGAAGATAATGGGGAGGAAATGGCAGACTTTATAGCCAACAGTAGTAAAAGTAATTAGAGAATGGAAAAATTTGGATTCATTCATCATTTCTATGTTGTTGATTCTCAGACCTACTTGTAAGACCTAAACTCTCTCAACTTCTAGCCCAATATCTCTGACTGCCCATTTGACATCTTAAACGGAACATCCTACAGATATCTTAGGCTAAACATGTTCCAAACTGAACTCATTATCTTTCCCCTAAAATTCTCCCCTCTTCTCAACTTTTCTATTACTATTCAAGGGTATTACCATCCTTGTAGTTGTCTAGATTTGAAATCTACATGTGAGCATTGTCTCATCAATATCACTTATCCTCCCTCTCCCCAGAACTCCATATCCAATCTGTTGCCAAGTCCTTATGATTTTACCTTTGCAACATCTTGCATACATTCCTTTCTCTCACATGGACTATGATAATAGCCTTTTCATTGGTCTCTCTGCCTCAAGTCTCTCTCAACAATTCCTTCTACCACTTAGTTGCTAATCTTAAAGTGCCCATCTGACCATGTCATCTGCTTAATTCATAAGCTCTATTAGCTCACTATCACCTCCAGGAACAAATGTAAAACCTCTTGTTTACCTCTTAAAACTCTTCACAACCTAGCACCTTCCTACCATTCTGTTCTTCTTACACTTTATTCCACTCTGCATACTCTAAAATCCAGTGGCATTGTCCCCTTTATTGAAACTTGTATAACACTCTGTCTTCCAATTCTGAGCCTTTATACTGGTAGACTCTACTTCTGGGATTCCTTCCCTCCTCATCTCTACCTCTTAGCTTAATTCAAGTCTTAGCTCAAATCCTATATTTGGCAAGAGGTCTTTCTGTTTCCTATCAATGGTAGTACCTTCTTTCTGAGATTACCACCAATCTACCTTGCATATACTTTGTATGTACATATTTGTTTGTGCATTGTCTTCTCACTTAAAAAGTGACCTCCTTAAGAGAAGGGACTGTTTTTGCCTTTCTTTATATCCCCAGCACTCAGCATAGTGTCTAGCCCATAGTAAATGTTTAAATGCTTATTAACTTAGCTATAGGATATGGGACTGTTGATCAATATAGAATGAACAAGAAGAATGGTTTCAAAAGATCCATGATTTCTTCAGGGTCAGTACTTTTTTCTAACTGCCTTAGCAGTTAGAACTTTATGAATCCCTGCATCCAAAATAATTTGTTACCTGGTAAACACCCTTTTGGTGATTGTGACTTTCCATGCTTAGCTAACATGCTTCTCTGATTACAGAGTAACATAGTCCTTCTCCACTCCCATACTAGAAGCTCCCCTACTCCAGCTCTGTAGAACCTACTAGGAGTTTCACTCCATTGGATTAACCATTGAGAACTAATAATTGTCACCATGCCAGGAGGCTTCTGATGTGGTAAAGGAGAAAAAGAAATGTAATGAATGAAAATTCCAACTCGCTTCCCAGAGTTCTGTGTTTTTTTGTCACATGAAGTTCTACTTAATGGTCTGCATGCAAAGAGAAGAGGATAATATTGACTAAGTAGAATTCTATATTCATGTTCCTAACTTTATTCCACTATACAAAATAGAACATCAAATCAAAAATGCATTAAGAAAATAATTTTAGATGGCAGCTGGGAGCAGAGAACTTGCAAGGACTAGGCAAGGACTTGCCTAGGGCTCTCCCCCAGGACCCTCCAAACACCAATAAAAATGGCTCTGAACAAACTCTACAACTGCAGAACCGACAAAATAGCAGAGGGAAGCAGGGCTCCAGCCCAGGACAGCCTGGAGGGTCGCTGGGTAAGGTCTATCGCACACAGAGCTGGGAGCAGAGCCTGGAGCAACCAGACCGGGAGCCAGGCAGAATAGGCCCTAGAACCCTGAATCAGTGAGCTGTGGCAGTTACCAGACTTCTCAACCCACAAACATCAAAGACAACAGAGAAGGTTAGTGGGAAAAGCTGCTGGGGACAGAGTGAACAGAGTTCATAGTTCTGCCATTGCCCTGGGGTCAGTGGAGGTGTTGCAGCTACAGAACTACAGCTGCAGTTGCTTCCAGCCCCAGGCCCACCTGGTGGGAGGAATTAAGTGGAAGATCAGAGCAGGAGTGCAGAGCCTGCTTCAGATCTGAGTCATGTCCAGGTTGGTGGTTCTTGGGGCAGGAGGAGTGCTGGTGTGGCAAAGCTTGCTGTGTAGAAATAGCTCTGAAAACAATAGCACATCCCCTCAAGCTTGGAACAAAGTACTCTCTACTCTACAAGCAGTCATACCCTGACAAAAATCTCAAGGGTCAAGTAGTTGGCTGGGAACATGGCCAGGTAGCGAAAACGGACTAAGATTCAGACTCAGACTTTGGAATCTTTCTTTGGTGACAAAGAAGACCAAAACATACAGCCAGAAGAAGTCAAAAAAGTCAAAGAGCCTACATCAAAAGCCTCCAAGAAAAACATGCACTGGTCTCAGGCCATAGAAGATCTCAAAAAGGATTCAGAAAAGCAAGTTAGAGAAGTAGAGGAAAAATTGGGACGAGAAATAAGAGTGATGCAAGAAAACCATGAAAAACAAGTCAATGACTTGTTAAAGGAGACCCAAAAAATAATGAAGAAAATAACACCTTAAAAACTAGACTAACTCAAATGGCAAAAGAGCTCCAAAAAGCCAATGAGGAGAAAAAGGCAAAATTAGCCAAATGGAAAAGGAAGTCCAAAAGACCACTGAAGAAAATATTACCTTAAAAATTAGACTGGAGTAAGTGGAAGCTAGTGACTTTAGGAGAAATCAAGATATTATAAAACAGAACCAAAGGAATGAAAAAATGGAAGGCAATGTGAAATATCTCATTGGAAAAACTGGCAAATAGATCTAGGAGAGATAATTTAAAAATCATTGTACTACCTGAAAGCCATGATCAGAAAAAGAGTCTAGATGTCATCTTTCAAGAAATTATCAAGGAGAACTGCCAGAGGGTAAAATAGAATTTGAAAGAGTCCACCAATCACCTCCTGAAAAAGATCCCAAAAGGAAAACTCCTAGGAATATGGTCACCAAATTCCAGAGCTCCCAGATCAAGGAGAAAATATTGTAAGCAGCCAGAAAGAAAGAATTTGAGTATTGTGGAAACACAATCAGAATAATACAAGATCTAGCAGCTTCTACATTAAGGGATTGTAGGGCTTGGAATGTGATATTCTGGAGGTCAATGGAACTAGGATTAAAACCCAGAATCACCTACACAGCAAACCTGAGTATCATGCTCCAAGGCAAAATATGGATTTTCAACAAAATAGAGGACTTTCAAGCTTTCTCAGTGAAAAGACCAGAGCTGAATAGAAAATTTGACTTTCAAACACAAGAATCAAGAGAAGCATGTAAAGGTAATCAAGAAAGAGAAATCATAAGGGACTTACTAAAGCTGAACTGTTTTGTTTACATTCCTACATGGAAAGATGATGTGTATGATTCATGAGACCTCAGTAATAGGGTAGCTGAAGGGAATATACATAGATAGATAGATAGATAGATAGATAGATAGATAGATAGATAGATAGATAGATAGAAATATATATATAGACAGTGCATAGGGTGAGCTGAATGTGAAGGGATGATACCTAAAAAAATAAAATGAAATTAAGGGATGAGAGAGGAATATATTGAGAGAGGAAGAAAGGGAGAGATAGAATGGGGTAAATTATCTCTCATAAAAGTGACAAGAAAATGCAGTTCTGTTGGGAGGGAAGAGAAAGCAGGTGAGGGGGAATGAATGAATCTTGCACTCATCGGATTTGACCTGAGGAGGAAATAACATACACACTCAATTGGGTATCTTACCCCACAGGAAAGAAGGAGGAAGGAGATAAAAAAGGGGGGGGGATGATAGAAGGGAGGGCAGATGGGGGAGGAGATAATCAAAAGCAAACACTTTTGAAAAGGGACAGGGTCAAGGGAGAAATTGGATAAAGGGGGATAGGATTGGAAGGAGCAAAATATAGTTAATCTTTCACAACATGAGTATTGTGGAAGGGTTTTGCATAATGATACACATACGGCCTATGTTGAATTGCTTGCCTTCTTAGGAAGGGTGGTTGGGGAGGGAAGAGGGGAGAGAATTTGGAACTCAAAGTTTTAAAAGAAGATGTTAAAAAACAGTTTTTGCATGCAACTAGGATAGTAAGGGAAAAGGAGATGGGGGGAGTGGGGTGACAGAATGGAGGGCTGACTGGGGAATGGGGCAATCAGAATATGTGCCATCTTGGAGTGGGGGGAGGGTAGAAATGGGGAGGAAATTTGTAATTCAAACTGTTATGAAAATTAATGCTGAAAACTAAAAATATTAAATAAATAATGATTCAAAAAAAGGAAAACAAAGAAGAAAAGAAAGTAATTTTATATTCAGTCACCAATTATTGTATTCTTTCCCTGAGATGAATATGTAATTTGCATTTTTCTTCCTTTTTTGTATGTTTTTACAAATACCTCTCTAAAAATTTTCCTTTGAATACTTAAACCAATCTTAATCAAAAAAAATCTTAAAAAATACTATGTGTATGCCCAAACTAGAATTATAAATCTTTAGAGCTGGTCCACTCCATGAGAATACTGAAGTGCAGAAGTACTAAATGATTTGCCCAAGGACAAAATCTACCTTGAGAAAGCTTAATATGATCATTAGATAACAAACAAGTTCAAAGGCCTTTTGTCTTTCTCTTATCACTTAAGATAATGTTTTACTAGCATATCTATGTGGAGATCTTACAAGAAGAATGAAGGAACTGTTCTCAGTTTGGGTGGTGCTGAATAATTATGAAGAAATGCTCATGTAAACACAAAACATCTATATTTCTTCAGCCACGGCAAGTGGGGAATTTATGTTATACAATGTCACCAGGAGATATTTTATTCTCTACTGAAATTGAGTGGAGCCTTTCCATGCTTTAAGAAAGCACAGGAATATTCAAAGCAGAAACTGCATGTCACAGTCACTGTAGAATAGAGGTTCTTAGCCTTTTTGTGTATTATGGACCCCTTTGGCACTCTGGTGAAACCTATGGACTCCTCAGAATAATGCATAAAATAAAATGCACAAAACTACAAAAGAAACCAAAGGTTAGGGAAAATAAAGATATAATTTTTCCCATCAAAGTTCGTAAACCTCTTGAAATCTAACTGCAGATCCATAACATAGTACCTGTTAGGAATTCTAGGTATAAAGGATATTTATGCTGGAGATGCAATTATGACTTCTAAAGTCCCATCCAACTGTAAGAATCTATGAAATCCCTTCCTAGGTCTTAGGTGGAAGTGTGCCACTTACAAAGGAAAAAGACTAAGTAATCTTTGGAGGAGGTGAGTTCCTTTCTTTTTTCGGTAGGGACTCAATGTGTTATGATTTAAGTTCATAAGGCTTATTTAAAGTAAGAAGGATAGGATCCTGTATTATCAACACAGTATTAATATTATGAGATGTTAAAAGGAACTGACTCAGACACCATTCTAAATATTTAAATCGTGATTTCTGTAACATTCTATTTTTCTTCTTAAAAAAGGCTTCTATGAATATGAATAGTATTTTTGCATATACCTGAACTTTCCTTCAGCCTTCAAAATAATGTCTATCAATAGTCTAGCCTATCTGTTCTCTAGAAATTGCCTAAATCTGCCATAGATTTTAAGGCAGTCTTTTAATAGCCTGTCCAGATTATTCTTCCCTTCTCAAGGGATTCAGTACTTGTTTCATAGTCTTTCTTCTCCATCCAACCAACACTCTCATACTTAGGGCCTTCAATATATACAGATATCCCTTTTATTACTCTGAGCTCCTCAACTATCTCAAATCCCTCTCTCTCAGCCACCAACAGGGATTAC
The DNA here is from genome assembly GCF_011100635.1 of Trichosurus vulpecula. Classification (NCBI taxonomy): domain Eukaryota; kingdom Metazoa; phylum Chordata; class Mammalia; order Diprotodontia; family Phalangeridae; genus Trichosurus; species Trichosurus vulpecula. The sequence continues at coordinate 118,869,859 of NC_050576.1, forward strand.
TATATTTTATTTCCTTTATCTACAGAGTTGTTAAACTAATAAACATGGATAACACTGTGACCATTGTTACTCCGCCACCCGCCGCCAGATCATAGCCAAGCATTTTGCTCCTCTCTTGGTTTCCATGACACTGCTAACTAATCTAGTTTTCATCATTCCTCAGGTTCCATTGATTATTTGCAATTATCCCTTGCCCTTTAATCATGGATGGCCCACAAATTCTGCCCCTTTTATTTCATTTGCACACTCTCTTGCTGACCTCATCAGCTCAGTTGGTAGGGACTTCAGCAGCCTATTTTAACTTATGCAAAGAATTAATCTCCATTCTTACCATTTCTAACATCTACAAATCACCACCCAGCCCCTGTTTGAAGACTTCCAATGAGGAGAAACCCACTACCTTTTAAGACAACTATACAGACAAACAGAACATTTATTAAGAGCTTACTATATTTCAAGCACTCTAAGTGCTGAGAATACACATGCAAGCAAGACATCTCTGCCCTCAAAGAGATTACATTTTCTTGGGGAGATACAACACATAAAGGGGGGAGAAGTAGGGGAGGATGAGGTAAGCTTGTGGTATTATGGTGTTAAGATGGCCTAGAAATGGTGTGGAGGCCTCATTCTCAACAAGATAAGGTGAAAAGTCACCTACCAGAGCTGGAATACTGAGGGCCAGAGTCCACAATTGCAGTTTGGGAGGTAATAAGGGATGAGTGTGGGAGGTTATAAGGGATTACTGCCAAAGAACAGGCAGCATGGTGAGGAGATGGCCAGAAAGTCACAGCTCATTTGAACATCTCTAAGTGTTACTATTTTTTTCCTGACATTAAGCCTAATTTAGCTTTTTTCTAACTACTATCCCTTGCTCCAGATTTTGCCCTCTGGGTCAAAACAGAACAAGTCTGAACAGTATAACCAAGTGAAAATTATGTGGTAAAAACCTCTATTATGTACACACCTACATCAATGCCAAACAACTTAATTCTAGTTCATAGCCACAGACTGCATGTCTTATCTTGGCCTTAATATCAAAATTAAAAAAAAACCCTTGAGATTTTCTAGTCTTAAAATGTCACAGAATCTCAATTGTATTTTTAGTTTAAAAAACTCAGATTACAAACAAATCATATTCATTGTACCTCATTGCAAAAACAGAAAAAAAAATTAGGAATGGCCTCTTTTCCTCTAGAACATGGAGAAAGAAGGCAAAGGAAGCATTTTTCTTCTTCCTTACAGTCCTTTGAGAAGCTATCTGGGTAAAATTCCCACCCTCGTTCTTTGTAGTTCCTTGCTCATGATACAAAGTACTTTTAAGTACCTCTGCAGCTAAATGTATTCTATTTTATCTCCATGCCCAGCTGAGAGAAAAGAAATGCACACCTCAAGATCCTAAAAGAAAGTTATTTCGAGTATTACATTAAAAATTCATAGGATCTTTGTAGGACTGAATTTGTGGTGAGGGATTGTCAAATGATGATGCTAAGCAAGAACTGGATGAATCAAGGAGTCAGCCATTAATTTTAAATACAGTCACAGGTTTATAATGAAGGAATTCAGATTATCTTGTAATGTGAGTGCTGACAGTTTTTCCCAGAGCCTGACCAGGTACATCTGCATGGAATGAATGGGCCCTGATTAAGGAGAGGGAAGGGGGAAACTGAAGTTTTAGAGGATCCTTTCTTTAATGTTGTAGTCAAGCTGTGTTCCCCACCCCACCCCGTGTTAGTGGACTTTGCCAGTAATGGGTGAACATATTTTTAACAACCACGTGGTGTGGGGGTGAGGGGCAGCAGGATGTATACAGAATTTAAGCATAATTTGCATTATTAACATGTTCTTCATCACTTTCTTAAGACTAGATAGGAAACAAAACAATAAATCAAGTACTGATTTGCAGTGTTTGCTGATTTCTGAGGTGAAAATGCTCACATTGAAAACTAATCAATTTGACACTCAGGCAGGTCCAAGTTGGTTCCAGCAAACCCCTGCGTCTAACTAGCAGTCCCAGTTCCACTAAACCACTTAACATCTATTAGTTTTTACAAAGGAATGTTTACATCAAATATATGGTAAGAAAAACACAAGCAAAAATTTCCCTCAACACCTCAGGGGCATAAACCTTCCCTACAGCAGTGATGTCAAATTGAACTAGTAACAGTCCACTAAATCATTCATAATGATACCCATGGGTCATGCTGATTTAGTTTCAAAATGTAAAATTATGTTTTATTATATTTTTATTAATTTTGTCAAACATTTCCCAATTACACTTTAATCTGGTTTTAGGGCACTAAAGTGTTGCAAATGGGCAATATTTGATACTTCTGTCCTATATCATATCAGTCTGTGGTGGGGAGGAGGGGTAGGATGACAGATTAGGCTCATAACTTAGGTCAAGTCATGCATGATATAGTTCTCACTAAGTATATGTCCAGATTCTTCATCAGTGTCATGAGTCCTTCCACCAGGCTGGAGTCCTGAAGATGTATCCACGTTCCTCAGAGTCTTGATGCTGCTCTGGCCGCAAAAGCCAACCTGAATTTCAATTCCCAGATTCCTGTGATTTGCTTTTTTGACCTTTGAAACTTTCAGGTTTAGAGATTCCACTCATCTGGAATGGAAAATTATAACTAAAAAAGCCAAGGACTGAGTATTTCTCAGGGCCATATATCCTCTAGGGCCTTCCCATTTATTGTATGAGCTTTCACTGGTTTGGGGAGGAAAAAAGCTATCAAATGAAATAAAGAAGTAGCCAAAGTTGACTCTGACCTTTTTCTGGATGTACTAGTAGTCTTGAAGTCAGAAGATTTGGGTTTGAATCCTACTTCAGGCTCCTAATAGCTGTGTGAACATGGGCAAGTATATTAGCCCTATAACAAACACTGCTTCCCTTACAGGGTCCATGTGAGGAATACACTCTGAAAAAATATGTAAAATTATTTTGAGTTGTTATGTAAGTAGAGTAAGTGGATTCATACAAGTTCTAGTTGTGTATCCAATTGAAAAAGGCTCTTCCCAATCACATGGTAGGCAGCTGGAACCAGTCACAGAGTGTGTATGAAATCTCCACATTCTCTCCCTTATTGGTCATCACAATTCACCTGGGGGCAAGCTCTCTAGTGTACTCCATGGGGAAAGGTTGCATTGGCCAACCAAGCTGATGGGATCCGCCCAAGTACCAGATTTCCATTATAAGCTGTAATCACCTCATAGGATCACACAGCTGGAAGTGATTTTCAAGGTGGGCTAATCCAACCTCTTCATTTTACAAATGAAGAAATGAAGTATAGAGAGGTGAGATTACTTTCCCAACAAGGGCATAGAGGTAGGAAGAGGCAGAACTGGGATTTGAACCCCAGTCCAATGGCTCCAAATCTAGCACTCTTTCCACTGTACCAAACTACTTCAAATAAGTGAAGACAACTAAAGCCTGTTCCATTATGTTTTATTCATTGATGCTTTATTTTATTTGTTAATCACTTAAATTCAGTGAGACCAAGACTTTGTTGTTTAGTCATTTCAATTGTGTCTGACTCTTTGTGACCCCATTTGGTGTTTTCTTGGAGAATATACTGGAGTGATTTGCCTTTTCCTTCTCCAGCTCATTTTACAGATGAAGAAACTGAGGCAAACAGGGTTAAGTGACTTGCCCAGGATCACACAGCTAGTATGTGTGTGCAGTTGGATTTGAATGCAGAAGATAAGTCTTCCTGACTTCAGGCATAGAAATTTATCTACTGTACCACCTAGCTACACTGACATCATTAGTCTGGGAGAAAATTCTTCTATGGAAGTTAGACCATGCCTTTTTCTAGGAATATAGTTGAAGTAAGAATCAGAGGATCCATCCTCCTTACTTGATTCTGCATTACAGGATAAACTACTTGGTCTGCACCTTAGAGTAAAGAGACATACAGACTATCCAGACAGCATTTCTGTTTTTGATCTTTGCCTCCATTTTGTTATAGAATATTTCTTTTATCTCTAATATACCTTGCACTACCATGCTGACTTGGTAAGCAAATAGATGACCCTGGTGCAACTATGACAGGTGAAATATCTCCAAGTAAAATTCAGAAGCACCAACAGGCTTTTGACCCATGGAAGTCCTTTCAGTGTGTCTTGCAATGGCAAAAACACAATAGTTTCTCACAAATGGACTGAGAAAAGAGGTCATTTGAAGAAGGTTCAGTTGTTGAGGAGAAACTGAACAACTTCCAGGGCCTTTTGAGAAAAGGAACACAGTCTTCTTATGTCCCATGGACTAAGACAAAGGGTTTAATATGATACATTCCACCTGGACTATTTGTGAAGTGTCTGAAATACTGAGAGGTACTCAATTAAAACTCATTGAATTGAATTAAATTCAGGTCTTCTTTGGCTATCTTCTACTGCTTTTAACCTATGGAAGGAACTTGGTCAAGTAACAGTCTTGAGACTGTTGCTCTTGAGACTGATCAGCAAGGATATTGGCACATGGAAAAGGGTTTTAAGTTGAACTGGAGTGAAAGCTGGGGATTGCAATCTCATTGTGTATTGGAAAGAACATTGACGTAGGAGCCAAGAAGCTGGCTTCTCTTTTTTTTTTCATCAAAAACTTTCACAACTGATGATGCTATTTTCCATCATGATGATGGCATCTCAGTATTCTTTTTTTTAATTTTTTTTTATTTAATATATTTAGTTTTCAGCATTGATTTTCACAAGAGTTTGAATTACAAATTTTCTCCCCATTTCTACCCTCCCCCCCACTCCAAGATGGCATATATTCTGGTTGCCCTGTTCCCCAGTCAGCCCTCCCTTCTGTCACCCCACTCCCCTCCCATCCCCTTTTCCCTTCCTTTCTTGTAGGGCAAGATACATTTCTATGCCTCATTGCCTGTGTATCTTATTTTCTAGTTGCATACAAAAACTTTTTTTTTTGTTTTTGAACATCTATTTTTAAAACTTTGAGTTCCAAATTCTCTCCCCTCTTCCCTTCCCATCCACCCTCCCTAAGAAGTCAAGCAATTCAACATGGGCCACATGTGTATCATTATGTATAACCCTTCTACAATACTCATGTTGTGAAAGACTAACTATATTTTGCTTCTTCCTAACCTATCCCCCTTTATTGAATTTTCTCCCTTGACCTTGTCCCTTTATGAAACTGTTTGTTTTTGATTACCTCCACCCCCATCTGCCCTCCCCTCCATCATCCCCCCCTTTTTTCTTCTTCCTCCTTCTTTCCTGTGGGGTAAGATACCCAATTGAGTATGTATGGTATTCCCTCTTCAGGTTTCAAATCTGATGAGAGCAAGATTCGCTCATTCCCTCTCACCTGCCTTCTCTTCTCTTCCTATAGAACTGCATTTTCTTGCCACTTTTATGCAAGATAATTAACCCCATTCTATCTCTCCCTATCTCCCTCTCCCAATATATTCCTCTCTCATCCCTTAATTTGATTTTATTTCTTTTAGATATCTTCCCTTCATCTTCAACTCACCCTGTGCCTGCTCTCTCTCTCTCTCTCTCTCTCTTTCTCTCTCTCTCTCTCTGTCTCTATCTCTGTCTCTCTCTATCTCTGTCTCTGTCTCTCTCTCTCTCTATATATATATATACACACACATACATATATACATACATACATACTCACATATACATATATATAAACATATATATATATATATGCATATTCCCTTCAGCTACCCTAATACTGAGGTCTCATGAATCATACACATCATCTTTCCATGTAGGAATGTAAACAAAATAGTTCAACTTTAGTAAGTCCCTTGCACTTTCTTTTTCTTGTTCTTTTTCTTGATTACCTTTTCATGCTTCTCTTGATTCTTGTGTTTGAAAGTCAAATTTTCTATTCAGCTCTGCTCTTTTCACTGAGAAAGCTTTTAAGTCCTCTATTTTATTGAAAATCCATATTTTGCCTTGGAGCATGATACTCAGTTTTGCTGGGTAGGTGATTCTAGGTTTTAATCTTAGCTGCATTGACCTCCAGAATATCGTATTCCAAACCCTTCGATCTCTTAATGTAGAAGCTGCCAGATCTTGGGTCATTCTGATTATGTTTCCACAATACTCAAATTGTTTCTTTCTGGCTGCTTGCAATATTTTCTCCTTGATCTGGGAGCTCTGGAATTTGGCGACAATATTCCTAGGAGATTTCTTTTTGGGATCTATTTGAGGAGGCAATCGATGGATTCTTTCAATTTCTATTTTGCCCTGTGGCTCTAGAATATCAGGGCAGTTCTCCTTGATAATTTCTTGAAAGATGATATCTAGGCTCTTTTTTTGATCATGGCTTTCAGGTAGTCCAATAATTTTTAAATTATCTCTCCTGGATCTATTTGCCAGGTCAGTGGGTTTTCCAATGAGATATTTCACATTGTCTTCCACTTTTTCATGCCTTTGGTTCTGTTTGATAATAGCTTGATTTCTCATAAAGTCACTAGCTTCCACTTACTCCAATCTAATTTTTAAGGTAATATTTTCTTCAGTGGTCTTTGGGACCTCGTTTTCCATTTGGCTAATTCTGCCTTTCAAGGCATTCTTCTCCTCATTGGCTTTTTGGAGCTCTTTTACAATTTGAGTTAGTCTATTTTTTAAGGTGTTGTTTTCTTCAGTATATTTTTCAGCATTTTTTGGATCTCCTTTAGCAAGTCATTGACTTGTTTTTCATGGTTTTCTAGCATCCTTCTCATTTCTCTTCCCAATTTTTCCTCTACTTCTCTAACTTGCTTTTCCAAATGCTTTTTGAGCTCTTCCGTGGCCTGAGACTAGGGCATGTTTTTCTTGGAGGCTTTTGTTGTAGGCTCTTTGACTTTGTTGACTTCTTCTGTCTCTATATTTTGGTCTTCTTTGTCACCAAAGAAAGATTCCAAAGTCTGAGACTGAATCTGGGTGCATTTTTGCTGCCTGGCCATGTTCCCAACCAACTTACTAGACCCTTGAGTTTTTCAGTGTGGTATGACTGCTTGTAGAGTACAGAGTTCTATGTTCCAAGCTTGGGGGGGATGAGCCAGCTCTGCCACACCAGCACTCCTCCTTCCCCAAGAACCCCCAACCCGGACTGAACTTAGATCTTCAGCAGGCTCTTCACTCCTGCTCTAATCTGCCACTTAATTCCTCCCACCAGGTGGGCCTGGGGCCAGAAGCAACTGCAGCTGTACTTCTGTAGCTGCCCCACCTCCGCTGCCCCCCGGGGTGGTGGCTGAACCGCAAACTCTATCCCCCTGTCACCAGCAGTTTTTCCCACTAACCTTCTCTGTTGTCTTTGGTGTTTGTGTGTTGAGAAGTCTGGTAACTGCTGCAGCTCACTGATTTAGGGTGCTAGGGCCCACTCCGCCCAGCTCCTGGTCTGGTTGGCACGGCCCACGCTGGGCTCCGCTCCATTCCACTCCACTCACTCCACTTACCCAGAGACCATCCAGGCTGTCCTGGGCTAGAGCCCTGCTTCCCTCTGCTATTTTGTGTGTTCTGCAGTTCTTGTCTGTTGTCTTTGGTGTTTGTGGGTTGAGAAGTCTGGCAATTGCCACAGTTCACTGATTTAGGGTGCTAGGGCCTACTCCACCCAACTCCTGGTCTGGTTGGTCCGTGCTGCCTCCACTGGGCTCTGCTCCACTCTGCTCCACTCCCAGCTCTGTGCGTGAAAGACCTCACCCAGCAACCATCCAGGCTGTCCTGGGCTGGAGCACTGCTTCCCTCTGCTATTTTGTGGGTTCTGCAGTTCTAGAATTGGTTCAGAGACATTTTTATAGGTTTTTGGAGGGACTTGGTGGGGAGCTAACGCTAGTCCCTGCTTTCTGGTCGCCATCTTGGCTCCGCCCCTGGCTTCTCTTTTTGACCTTTAGGATGTCTCTTTATCTCTGAGTCTCAGTTTTTCTTCATCTAGAAAATTAAGGAAAAAAGTGGCTGAACTAGCTTTACCTATAAAATGCCTTCTGGTTTCAACAGTCTGTGTTTCCATGTACCTCTGGGGCCAAGGTATGACAATCTTTTCTCTCCCAGGCCACCAATCTCTTTCACGGATGATGAAAGACAGAAACTGGAACAAAAAAGAATGAGCTCAAACAGATTGTGCCTGTCAGAAATGAAAAGTGCTAAGGACTTGTATTGCCAGTTTAAGGGACTGAGTGTTCAATTTGCCTGACTGTAGGGCAATCATTAAACTCTCCTCCTTAGCTTCCGCTCCCCAACAGTTGCTGGCATGATGTTTCTGTGTATGTACTGTATGAAAGGATTCTGAATGACACCCAGGTTCTCATTGTTTAGAAAGATAGGCATCATGGCCTTTAGTTTATTTAATATTTGAGTCAATGGAAATTGTAAACAAGTTGATAGCTCTTAGTTCCCTCTCCCTCTCCCTCTTTCCATCACTTTCCATTTTCTCCTCTTTCTAGACTTTAGAAAAGCATGTGCAAAGTCTGGCATGCTGCCTGGTAGAGTACATGTTTCTTTAATATCCCAAACAATAGTGATTTTCCTCTCTCTAAGATACATCTCGATGAAATGGCTCATGGGTGGATTATAAGCTTAGCTCCAGGAGAAGATTTCACTAGGCCCAAAAAGCATTCTAGCCATTAGCAAGCAGATAATAGTGAGGACAAACAAATAAATGAAGGACTTTAGTACCTGCTGCTTGTAATAATGATAAAGTTTTGTGGTTTCTGTTTGTTAAAAATCAACCTATTTTATAAGGGAATTGAAGCTTAATTCTCCCAGAGGTGACTTTTGCCTTGATTATTACCCTAAATAAATGAAAGTGTATTTGGATTCCACAAGTATATGTGGCTTTTGCTAGTGTTGTATTTCCCACTGGGGAGCTAGGCTTAACACATATGATCTCCTGAGCTACATTTCTGGTGAAAATGGTTTGTGTTGTTTTTGTGCCTTTTTGACCACAGGCACATGCTTGAGAAGCAGCTGATTCAGTTAGAGATGTGCCTGGGGTTCTAACCAGTGGAGCTGAGCATGTAGCATGTCAGGACTTTGGCCATGAGCCCCATTAGAAGCACCCTGACTGAAAGCTCTAGGAATGAACTGGTCATCAATGGCTTCTGAGATTTTATGCCCATCTCTGCCTTTTCCACAGGACTGTATTGAATTACTTCTTGACACAGGACAGGAGGACTAATGGGCCATTAATGGGCCATCTCCATGAAGATGGGATAACCATCTCCACAGATCCAGACTACCCTGACATTGTGGACCTTTGCAATTTAAACAGGCAGGGATACTTGAGAAGTTGCTGAATTTGATCTGCCAATAAAACATGGTGTTTCTTCTCATTCCTGGAATTTTAAAATATAAAACCAAAATACTAAGTCATTCTTAAATACTAAATATAGTCAGTATACATTTAACATTACTGAAAAATTTGGTTATGGGAAAAAAAGAAGATTAAGTGTCATGTCTCAGGACACTTTCTGAAAGGGACCTTAAGAAATAAGGGGATGAAGATACAATCCTTCAAATCACTATATGTTCAGAGCTCCTTCAGGGCTACCAGCAAAATCTGCACTAAATTCATTGAAAGAAATCAACATGAGATGAGATTATTGCCTCCTGGACTGGTACTTGGTGACGACAGCTTTAGTAGCCATGACTATTGTATAGATTTTCAGGACCAAAAACATTTTCCCTGCCCTCCAGAAGCTCACCTTCTAATGGAGGAGACATAATATAAATAACTATGTACATAGAATACAAATAGGAAAGTTCAGAAGAGAGGGTATTTGGAGGAAAGATAATTTTATTTTTCACGTGTTGAGTTTGAGCGACCTTTAAGATATACAGTTCAAAATGTCTATTCAGTAGTATGTAGATCAGTCTTGTAAAAGATTTATAGAAATGTGAAAGTAGGCTTATGGGTTGGTAGTTGCTTATGATTGTTTGGTTTCATTTTTTTCAAAGTTTTATCTAAAATTGCTTCCATTGTTTTAATCTTCCCCTCTTTGAAATATCTTGAAAATCATTTTCCGAGTGACTTTAAAAAGGTGCTATCCTCAGCATGAATTTCTTCCACATGAATTTAATTCAATTTCATGTCTATTTTTGGTTCTTCTTCTAGAAATATTCCGCTAGAAATATTCCCAGGATAATCTGGCTTAGCTAGGTCTGGTACCTCTCTAAAGGCTTTCCCCCCTTAACTACTTTTCACTTTTTTTGTGAGGTGATGTCCATATAATTTTCCATGACCTGTCTCCATAATTTTGTGGAAATGAGCTTGCACTCTAAAAAAATTTTACTCTTGGCTCCTATGTCTTACTGCTTGGCAAGAAGATTGAGTGTTTGCTGCCTCAAGCATGTTCATAACTCTCTTGGCTTCTTCATTGTGGCAACTGGTTTAAATCCATTAAATTTCTCTAAGAAATGGTGAGAATTGGGAGAAGAGCCAAGATGGCAGAGCATAGGCAGCAGCTTATTCTTGAACTCTTCCAACATTCCCCTAAAAACAGCTTTAAAATAAAGCCTCAAATCCAATTCTGGAGTGGCAGAGCCAACAAAAGTTCAGAGTGAGACATTTTTTCAGCCCAAGACAACATAGGAGGTCAGCAGGAAAGGAATGTCACACCAAGGTGGTGGTTGGCTCAGAATACAATGCAGGTTGGGGCAACAGTTCCCCCACAACACCAGTAGCAGGTATACAGGCAACTGTGACAGTGGCAGCAGCTTCCTGAGCTCTCAGTCCATAGACAGTAAGGGGGTTGGACAATTGGTGAGAAAGCAATTAGAGGGGACACTTTGATGGTGCTGGATCCAGGACCTTGTTGCATTGTCCACACACAGTTTTAGAACCCAGTTCCAGGAAGAAGAGGAACACTTGTGCTTGCAGTTGCAGGGGTGCAGAGTTCCTGGTTATAGTTCCAGATCAGAGAAGAGTGCTTGTGATTGCTTACGAGGGAGCAGGGGCCCTGGTCTCAGTTCCAAGGTAGAATGCAGTGCTAGTGCTAGAACCAGGATTAAAGTCAAGATTAACCAAGAAGAAAAACTGAGCATAAACCTTCAGGGAAAAAAGATATTTAATGAAATAGAAGACTCTTCAGCATTTCTTATGAAAAGACAAGAGCTGAATAGAAAATCTGACTTTCAAATACAAGACTCAAGAGAAACATAAAAAATAAACATGAAAGAGAAATCATAAGGGACTCAATAAGGTTAAACTGTTTATATTCCTATATAGGAAGATGATATTTGTAACTCCTAAAGATTTTATGATTATTAGGGCAGTTAGAAGGCATATACATTGACAAAAGATACAGGTGTGAGATAACTATGGTGCAATGACTTTTTAAAAAGTAAGGGGTCAGAAAGAGAGATTCACTGGGAGAAAGGAGAAGGGAGAGGAATAATAGGGAAAATTACCTCACATAAAAGAGGTGCAAAAGGAAGAGGCTTTACAGTGGAGGAGACAAGAGAGGGGAGGTTTGGCAAGACTTGTATCTTACTGTCACTGGAATTGGATCAAAGTGGGAATAACATACACACTCAGTTGGTTATAGAAATCTCTCACCCAACAAAGAAGTAGGAGGGAATGTGGATAAGAGAAGAGTGGTGGTGAGGGCACTAATAGATTGGAGGATGCATTAAGGAAGGTAATGGTCAAAAACAAAATAGACTTTTGAGGAGGGAGGGAGAAGGAGAGGGAGAGGGAGAATGATAAACATGGGAAAATAGTATGAAGGGAATACATAGTAATTATAACTGTGAATACAAATGGCTTGAAAACCCTATAATTTTTAAGTGATAGCAGAATGGATTAGAAACCAGAATCCACCAACATGTTCTTTACAAGAAACACTTGAAACAGAAAGACACACAGAATAAAAATAAGGAGTTGAAGTAGAATCTATCATGCTTCAGGAAAGATAAAAAAAATAGGAGAAGAAATCATGATCTCAGACAAGAAAAGCAAAAATAGACCTGATTAAAAAAGATAAGCAAAGATATTATATATTTTGCTAAAGGGTACTATAGACAACAAAATAATATCAATACTAAACATATATGCACCAAATGGCATGGCATCCAATTTTTTGAAGGAGAAATTAAATGATTTACAGGAGTAAAGAGACAGTAAAACTACACTAGTGTGGGACCTCAACATTCTCCTCTCAGAACTATATAAATCTATAAAAACTATTTAATCTAACCATAAAATAAATAAAAAAGAAGTTAAGGAAATGAATAGGATTTTAGAAAATTAGATATGAAAGAATTCTGTAGAAAAATGAATAGGAAATAGAAAGAAGTATACCTTTTTCTCAACTGTAACAAAAATTAATGATGTATTGGGGCATAAAAACTTAACAAACAAATGCAGAAAAACAGAAATATTAAATGCATCCTTTACAGACTATAATGCAATAAAATAATCTTCAGTAGAAGGCTGTGGAGACATAGGTTAAAATTATTTGGAAACTAAATAATCTAGTCCTAATGAATGAATGGATGAAAGAACAAATCATAGAAACAATAAATAACTTCATTAAAGAAAATGATGGTGAGATGAAATACCAAAATTTATGGACTATAACCAAACCAGTACTTGGGGAAAATTCATATTTCTAAATGCTTACATCAATTAAAAAGAGAAAGAGATTAATAAAATTAAAAGTAACAAAATCATTGAATTAATAAGTAAAACTAGGAGCTGGCTTTATGAAAAAGAAACAATAAAATAGACAAACCATTGGTTAATTTGATTTAAAAAAAGAATACCAAACTGACAATATCAAAAATGAAAAGAGTAAATGCAACACCAATGAAGATAAAATTAAAACAATTATTAAAAGCTATTTTTCTTAATTATACATCAACAAATCTGACATTCTAGGTATAGTAGGTGAATATTTACAAAAATATAAATTGCCCAGATTAACAGAAGAAGAAATAGGATACTTAAATAACTACCTCAAAAAAGAAATGGAACAAACTATAAATGAACTCCCTAAGAAAAATCCTCAGGATCATATGGATTCCCAAGTGAATTCTAACAAAAATTTTTAGAACAATTAATTCCAATACTATATAAACTATTTGGAAAAAATAAGCAAAGGATGAATCCTACCAAATTCCTTTTATGACTAAAAATATGGGCTGATACTTAATCTAGAAAGAGTATAAACAGAGAAAGAAAATTATAGACCAATTTTTTTAATGTTTGATTGATGCAAAAATTTTAAATAAAATACTGACAAGAAGATTACAGCAGTATATCAGAAATATCCATTAAGACCAGGTGGAATTTACAAGGGATGCAGAGCTTGTTCAATATCATGAAAACTATCAGCATAATTGGCTACATCAATAAAAAACCAGCAGAAATCATGATTATCTCAATCAATGCAGAAAAAGCTTTTTTGACAAAATACAACACTCCTTTCTATAAAAATACTAGAAATCATAGTAATAAATGACACTTAAAATGATAAATGTTAAAAGCATAAATGCTTAAAAAGCTTAAAATAATCTAATAAATAATTTAAAGGCTTAAAATGATAAATGTTACCCATCTAAAACCATAGGCAAGCATTACCTGTAATGGGTATAAGTTAGAAGCCTTCCCAATATGATCAGGGGTGAAACAAGGATGCCCTTTATCACAATTATTATTCAATATTTTACTAAAAATGCTCTCTATAATAAGAAAAGAAAAAGAACTTGGATGAATCATAATAGGCAATGAGGAAACAAAACTATCACTTTTTTGCAGACAATATGATAGTATACTTAAAGAATCCTAGAGGATCAACTGAAAAACTAGTTGAAATGATTAACAATTTCAGCAAAGTTGCTGAAACCCACATAATCATTAGCATTTCTATGGATTACCAACAAAATCCAGCAACAAGAGATAGAAAGAGAAACTTTATTTAAAACAACTGCAGACAATACAAAATACTTAGGAGTCTATCTTAGACAACCTAGAAATTATAAGAACACAATTACAAAACATTTTTCACATATATACAGACCTAAACAATTAGAGAAACATTAATTGCTCAGGGGTAGACCAAGCCAATAAAATAAAAATGACTATTCTACCTAAATGAATTTCATTTATTCAGTGCCATACCAAACTACCAAAATCATTTTATAGAGCTAGAAAAAAAAATCATAGCAAAATACATCTGAAAGAACAGAAGGTGAAGAATATCAAGGTAGTCAAAGAAAAAAAAAGTGAAGAACAGTGGCCTAGTAGTACCAGATCTCAAACTGTATTACAAAGCAATAATCATCAAGACAATCTGGTACTGGCTATGAAATATGATGGTAGATCAGTGGAATACATGAGGTACATGATACACAGTAATTAATGACCATAGTAATCTAGCGTTTTATAAATTCAAGGATCCAAGCTTTTGGGACAAGAAATTGTTTGACAAAAATACTGGGAAAACTGGAAAGCAATTGGGCAGAAATTAGGTCTATGACCAACATCTCATGATGTATACCAATATCAGGTCAAAATGGGTATATCCATTAGACATAGCAGTTGATATCATAAGCAAATTAAGGGAACATGGAAAATTTTACCTGTCAGAACTATGGATAAGGGCAGAAGTTATGACCAAATAAGATAGCATTATTAATTATAAAATAGATAGCTTTGATTATATTAAATTAAAATAGTTTTGCACAAACAAAATCAATGCAGCCAAGATTAGAAGGAAAACAGGAAACTGGGGAAATATTCCTATAGCAAGTTTCCCTGATAAAGGCCTCATTTCTCAAATACACAGAGAACTGAATCAAACTTATAAGAACACCAGTCATTCCCTAATTGATAAATGGTCAAAGGATATGAATAGGCAGTTTTCAGAAGAAAAATCACAACTTTTTATAATCATATAAAATGTTACTATTAATTAGAGAAATACAAATTAAAATAGCTCTGAGGCACCATATCACACCTATCGGATTGGCTAATACGACAGAAAATGAAAATTAGAGATGTTGGAGGTGATGTGAAAAAACTGGGACACTAATGCACTGTTGGTAGAGTTATGAACTGATCCAACCATTCTGGGAAGCAATTTGGAACTATGCCCAAAGGGCTATAAAGTCCAGCATACCGTTTGACCCAGCAATACTACTACTAGGCCTACATACCAAAGAGGTTAAAGAAAAAGGAACCCATATATTTAAAAAAATTAATCATTATTTATTTAATATTTTTAGTTTCCAGCATTAATTTTCACAAGAGTTTGAATTACAAATTTTCTCCCCATTTCTACCCTCCCCCCACTCCAAGATGGTATATATTCTGATTGCCCTGTTCCCCAGTCAACCCTCCCTTCTGTCAAGCCACTCCCCCCCATCCCCTTTTACCTTATTTTCTTGTAGGGCAAGACAGATTGTTATGCCCCATTGCCTGTATATCTTATTTTCTAGTTGTATGCAAAAACTTCTTTTTTGAACATCTGGATTTAAAACTTTGAGTTCTAAATTCTCTCCCTTCTTCCCTCCCCACCCAACCTCCCTAAGAAGGCAAGCAATTCAACATAGGCCACGTATGTATCATTATGCAAAACCCTCCCACAATATTCACGTTATAAAAGACTAACCATATTTTGCTCCTTCCTATCCTATCCCCCTTTATCCAATTTTCTCCCTTGACCCTGTCCCTTTTCAAAAGTGTTTGCTTTTGATTACCTCCTCCCCCTATCTATCCTCCCTTCTATCATCCCCACTTTTTTATCTCCTTCCTCCCTCTTTCCTGTAGGGTAAGATACCCAACTGAGTGTGTTTGGTATTCCCTCCTCAGGTCAAATCCGATGAGAGCAAGATTCACTCATTCCCCCTCACCTGCCCTCTCTTCCCTCCCAAGATAACTCCTTTTTCTTGCCACTTTTATGTGAGATAATTTACCCCATTGTATCTCTCCCTATCTCCCTCTCTCAATATATTCCTCTTTCATCCCTTAATTTGATTTTATTTTTTTAGATATCATCCCTTCATATTCAACTCACCCTATGCCCTCTGTCTAGATAGATAGATAGATAGATAGATATGTATATTCCCTTCAGATACCCTAATACTTAGGTCTCAGGAATTATACACATCATCTTTCCATGTAGGAATGTAAACAAAACAGTTCAACTTTAGTAAGTCCCTTATGATTTCTGTTTCTTGATTACCTTTTAATGCTTCTCTTGATTCTTGTGTTTGAAAGTCAGGTTTTCTATTCAGCTCTGGTCTTTTCACTGAGAAAGCTTGAAAGGCCTGTATTTCATTGAAAATCCATGTTTTGCCTTGGAGCATGATACTCAGGTTTGCTGGGTAGGTAATTCTTGGTTTTAATCCTAATTCCATTGACCTCCAGAATATCACATTCCAAACCCTTTGATCCCTTAATGTAGAAGCTGCTAGATCTTGTATTTTTCTGATTGTGTTTCCACAATACTCAAATTGTTTCTTTCTGACTACTTGCAATATTTTCTCCTTGATCTGGGAGCTCTGGAATTTGGCGACCATATTCCTAGGAGTTTTCTTTTTGGGATCTTTTTCAGGAGACAATCGGTGGATTCTTTCAATTTCTATTTTACCCTCTGGCAGTTCTCCTTGATAATTTCTTGAAAGAGGATATCTAGGCTCTTTTTTTCATCATGGCTTTCAGGTAGTCCAATAATTTTTAAATTATCTCTCATAGATCTATTTGCCAGGTCAGTGGTTTTTTGAATGAGATATTTCACATTGTCTTCCATTTTTTCATTCCTTTGGTTCTATTTTATAATATCTTGATTTCTCATCAAGTCACTAGCTTCCACTTGCTCCAATCTAATTTTTAAGGTAATATTTTCTTCAGTGGTCTTTTGGACCTCCTTTTCCATTTGGCTAATTCTGCCTTTCAAGGCATTCTTCTCCTCATTGGCTTTTTGGAGCTCTTTTGCCATTTGAGTTAGTCTAGTTTTAACACGTTATTTTCTTCAGTATTTTTTGTGTCTCCTTTAGCAAGTCATTGACTTGTTTTTCATGGTTTTCTTGCATCCTTCTCATTTTTCTTCCCAATGTTTCCTCTACTTCTCTAACTTGTTTTTCTAAATCCTTTTTGAGCTGTTCCATGGCCTGAGACCAATGCATGTGTTTCTTGGAGGCTTTTGTTGTAGGCTCTTTGACTTTATTGACTTCTTCTGGCTGTATGTTTTGATCTTCTTTGTCACCAAAGAAAGATTCCAAAGTCTGAGTCTGAATCTGAGTCCATTTTCACTGCCTGGCCATGTTCCCTGCCAACTACTTGACCCTTGAGGTTTTCATTAGGGTATGACTGCTTGTAGAGTAGAGAGTACTTTGTCCCAAGCTTGAGGGGCTGTGCTGTTGTTTTCAGAGCTATTTCTATACTGCAAGCTCTGCCACACCAGCACTCTTCCTCCCCCAAGAACCGGCAACCTGGACATGACTCAGATCTTAAGCAGGCTCCGCACTTCTGCTCTGATCTGCCACTTAATTCCTCCCACTAGGTGGGCCTGGGGCTGGAAGCAACTGCAGCTGTAGTTCTGTCCTCAGGTGCATCACCTCCACTGCCCCAGGGTGGTGGCTAAACCGCAAACTCCTTTCACTCTGTCCCCATAGCTTTTCCCACTAACCTTCTCTGTTGTCTTTGGTGTTTGTGGGTCAAGAAGTTTGCCCCAGCTCACTGATTTGGGCACTAGAGCCTGTTCTGCCTGTCTTCTGATCTGGTTGGTCTGGGCACAGCCCACGCTGGGCTCTGCTCCACTCTGCCCCCAGCTCCATGTGATAGACCTTACCCAGCAACCATCCAGGCTGTCCTGGGCTGGAGCCCTGCTTCCCTATGGTATTTTGTGGGTTCTGCAGATCTAGAATTTGTTTATAGCAATTTTTTTAGGTTTTTGGAGGGACCTGGGGGGTGGCTCACGCAAGTCCCTGCTTTCCATCCACCATCTGCAAGCCCCCTTATTTTTTTAATAAAAAAAATTTGAAGTAGCTCTTTTGGTTGCGGCAAAGAATTGCGGCAAAGAATTAGACATCAAGGGGATTCCTGTCAATTGATGAATGTGTGACCAACTTGTGGTATATGATTATGATGGAATACTATTATGCCATTAAGAAATGATGAGCAGAGTTCAGAAAAACATGGAAAGGCTTACATGAACTGATGCAAAGTGAAGTGAACAGAATCAGTAGAACATTGTACTCAGAAACAGCAATATTGTACAATGATCAACTGTGAATGACTTAGCTGTTCTCAGAAATACTGTGATCCCAGACACTTATGAAAGACTTGGGATGAAAATGCTATCCCACCTCCAGAGAAGGAACTTATGGAGTCTGAATGCAGGTTGAAATGTAAATTTTTCTTTCTTTTTCTTTCTTTCTTTCTTTCTTCCTTCCTTCCTTCCTTTCTTTCTTTCTTTCTTTCTTTCTTTCTTTCTTTCTTTCTTTCTTTCCTTTCTTTCCTTTCTTTCCTTTCTTTCTTTCTTTCTTTCTTTCTTTCTTCTTTCCTTCCTTCCTTCCTTCCTTCCTTCCTTCCTTCCTTCCTTCCTTTCTTTCTTTCTTTCTTTCTTTCTTTTTTGCCTTATGACTAACATGGAAATATGTTTTGCATGATTTCACATGTATAATTGATACAGCATTTCTTGCCTTCACAATGATGGAGAAAGATAATTTAAAACTCAATTTTTAAGTGAATGCTAATAATAAATGATAATATTTTAAAAAATAAGAAAAACAGAGATGTCAAAAAGTGAAACAAAATGCTGAGAATTAGTGAGCAGGTACTAGAATACATGCTGGACTTGGAGTCAGTAGATCCAAGTTCAAATCCTCTCTCTGATTCTTTCTAGCCATTAGAGTATGGTCAAATTATTTAATTTCCTTATTTTTACACTAGGGATGATAATTTCCACTACCAATTCTAGAGGATTGTTGTTAGGGAGAGCACTTTTTTTTAAACCTTTAAGTGTTACATATATATATATATATATATATATATACATATATATATATGTTAGTCACTATTTTATCTGTTTTTATTACAACTGCTTTTGTTGAATTTTCTTTGTTTCTTGTATCAATAGTTTGTGAAACCAATTAGGTTGAAGCTTCAGCAATTGGATGTACTATCTTTTCCTTTTCTTATCCTTTGTTCTACTATACTGTTGATTTGGATATTAGTGCTAACTAGTTAAAGGTATGACTATGTGAAACAATTGATTCTAAAATGTAACCCATATTTAGTAACCAGACATTTCCTGTTTGTCAAAATATTATCTGTCTAATTTTTTGTGATACTTAGTTTTCCCCTCATCTTGCCCCTCCAACATCTCCTTTTGAAGACTCTTTTCATGATGTAAAGATGCTGTTTATTGATACTTCTGAGCAATCTACAAGCCTTTGGTTTTCTTAGTTTCTTTATCATAAACTATTATTTCCTATAATCCTCCTCTGTGTTACCTTTCCCAATGAAGTCACAGAATATACAGGCACATGTTCAATCAGTCAATGAACAAATACTTATTGAGTAAGCAAATATGATGTGCCAGGCACCAGGATTTACAAAGACAACATTCTCCTCTTCACTTGGTATACAAAATTGTCTTAATTAATTTGAAGAAGTTCTCTACATCTTAATTCTTTGCAACTGATGGCATCTAAACTATAATTATCTTCACAATGATCTACTTATGCTTATTATACAAGAGAAGATAATAATTAGCATTTATATAGGACTTTAAAAATTGGTGGAGCACTTTAGGTATAATATCTTGTTTAACCTTCAACTTTATTTGACAATGACCCTGTAAAGGAGGTATGATTATCCCCAATTTATACATGAGGAAACTGAGGCAAACAGAAGTTATGTGTCTTGCCTAGGAATACAAAGCTAGTAAGTATCTGTACTAGGATTTGAACTGAAACTTTCCTGGATCCTCATCCAGGGCTCTATCCATTATACCACATAGCTGCCCGTGAAATGAAATTTCTTGTTGCCTTTGGGCACTGGATGAAGTCAATTCCTTTTATTCCTCTCTTTCAGGAGAACCTGTGAGCCACACTTCCATTTAGCTACAAGTTCTTTACATGTTTCTGGTTTTTTATTGTGAGAACATATAGCATACTGTGAGACATAGATCACACATTTTGAGCATAAACAGTTCAATTAGTGTTTTAGACCTTCTGAAAATTAATTTTGTAAAATAAAATATTTTTTGGTTTCTTGTCACAGAAGCAAAGAGGGAGTGAATGGGATATGTTTATGGTATTGTGCACTATTTTTCTGTTTGTTTCATAGTTCTCAATGTGGCTTAATGATACCTATCCTATCCTTTTGAAGATATCTATACCTATACCTTTAAGCCACAATGAGAACTATGAAACAAATAAAAGAATCATTTCTGAAGATGAGTCTCTATATGCATAAATAGCCTGGTTTTCAGTCTGCAGATGCTGTGTTGCTGGAACCATACTTGAAGCCTTTCTAGGTTGGTCGAGCTTTTCAAAATTTGTGTTCTTCTCGCAATAGTCATTGAGAAATCAGTTTCATGACGACACAATAGACTAGGAGTTATGTAGAGATTTAAAGGACACAATATAACTTTAAAATCATAGAACCAATAAAATTGGTCATATTTTTCACAATCTCTTTAAGGCTGCACCTGAAATTCTGAATAGGGGATGAAGAGAAGGATAGGATTATTAGCTACCTCTGACAACCAGAGCTGTGGCCTAGCCTGCTACTTTCTTCAGCTAGGTAGTAGAGTAATGACTGAGAAACTACCATGGGGGTTTAGGTAGAATTAGCCTGGAATGAATTTGCCTTTACAGATACACTTTACATGAATAGATTGTTCTGTACACCTCTACATAAAGTCATTTTTACTTAATGCAAATTTGCCCCTACCCACCCACTTCACTTAGCCATACACAAAATAAAACCTTTATGCAAGTCATAAAAAGTACTAAAATACAGACATATTAAACACTATGCCATGATAATAAACAGAATTATGAAATGAAAGTTAAAGTTAATGATAAAGCATGCACAGTAAAGTTAACATAGATATGTAGTATGTTGCTCCTTCCCAATCCACCACACTTAACCTTTCTCAGAAAATTCGGCTGAACAACTTTTTTTTAATGAATCTATCAAGAGATGTTTGGACAATGGCTCTCTTCTTGTCCTAATACATTTGATGATAGCAAGCAATATTATCCTCAACTTGTCTTTGAACTTTTAAAAATCTTGAAGTTTTTGGATTCATCTTTTCAATGCAAGAAAAAAAATCATTGAAATGATAAAATGCTTCTGCCATCTACTGCACTGCGAAGCTTTTCGGGTTTGACCTCAGGTTCTGAAGCTTCCTTTTCTTCTGTAATCTTGGCAGCTAGCAGCTCAATTAGATTCTCACTCAACAATTCTCCATGAGACTCAATGAACTCCTCCACATCATTCTCACCTGCTTCTAGCTTGAATTCCTGCGCTAATTTTACTGTCTTATTACTAGTGTCAAACTCTTTGTCAAATCTATGAAAATCAGAAATGAACTGTGGGCACACTTTTCCCCAAATATTCTTCATATATGTTTCTGTTACATCTTCCCCTGCCTTAGTGATGTTCCAAATTGCCTGGCAAATAGTATATGACTTCCAGAAATTTCTCAATGTCAAGTTCTTATCTACATCCAAAGCTGCAATTGCCTGGGTAAATGTAGTGGGTAAAAAATTCACCTTCACAATCATTTCCTGATTCATAGGTTCTAATAATGAGATAGTGTTAGGGGGAAGGTAGGCCACTTTTTCACTTTCATTAAAATCATCCAGATGGAAAGGGTGACCTGGGGCATTATCTAAAATAAGTAAAATCTTGAAAGGAATGCCATCATTACAAAACTCCTCAACATGAAACCAAGCATAAACCACTATTCAAAGGTGATAAGGGTAATCCATGCCCTAGGGTAAAGGGAAATAATGCGCAGGTAGTATTGTCTTGGGCACCTAGGTGGCACAGTGAGTGGCATGTCCAACCTAGAGTCAGGAAGACTCCTTTTTGAGAGTTCATATCCAGCCTCAGACACTAACTCTGTGACCCAGCAAGTCACTTAACCCTCTTTGCCTCAGTTTCTCATCTGTAAAATGAGCTGGAGAAAGAGATGGCAAACCACTCCAGTATCTTTGCCAAGAAAACCCCAAATGGGGCCATGAAGATTTATCTACAGCTCAACAACAAAAAGTTTTGTCTTGCTGATTCTTTTCAAGACTTAGGAATTTCTGAGTGGTGCACAAGAGCAGGTTTTAATTTACAAGTACCAGATGAATTCCCTCCAAGCAGAAAAGTAACTATTTTTCAAAGCTTTATTCCTAGGCATAGTTTTTTTCCTTCACTGAGATATAGGTTTGAGACAGCATTCTTTGATAAAACTAGCTGTCTTTATCTGTGTTAAAGATTTGTTCTAGCAAGTAGGACCTTCATCTATTGTTTTTTTTTTTTTTTGCAGAACTCTGGGAATTTCTTTGCTGCTTCAATAGTAGCCTTTCCTAACACTTGTACATTATGACATCCTGCATGATTTTTAAATTATTCAAACCAACCACTGCTCGTTGTAAATACCTGTGTTGCTTCAGGGTATTTTACCTTTAACTCTTCAAAGATTTGAGCCCTGGTTTGAATTGTCATCAAGCTTAAAAGAATATTCCTATGATATTAGTCTTCTATCCACACGGTTAATAGTTTCTCCCTCTCTAGAACAGCACCTTCTCTAAGTTGACTTCATGCAAACACTGCCTTTTGCATGCTCCTTTATCTGGGCAGCATCCTTCACTATAGTGTTCACAGTCAACGCCATAAGACTAAGTTCACATGATATCAATGACAATTTCTCTCCTCTTTCATATTTTCTAATTAATTTCATTCTCATTTCTTAGTCCATTGGCTTATGCTTATGAGATAGTTCATGTTTCCCCTCAAGAATGTATTTGCCACTAGCCATGGTGAAACTACAAGGATCTCAATTGAACACATATGGAAACCAGCTTGGAGATGCTTCTCAGCTTCTCACCATCATTTATACTCATAGTGTCTTATTGTACACTGTCTGCTTGGAATTTTTGTAATTTTTTTGGAATGCAGATTTTTTTTTCAGAATTTATTTAGGTAAAGTTGAATTTGCGTAATGCAAATCTATATAAAATAAGAACTGTTTGTACACTGCTGTAATCAACAAGCTTTCCCCGGGCCCTACATTCTTTTAACAGTGACCCAGGATTTGCTAGCTACATATCTTACACCTTCTCAATGGATTGGATTCTCTAAGAGTGGGGAGGGATAGTGCCTGATATTCTATATTGAATTTAGAAGATAGCTAACCTTTCCCTTTTCCTGTGATATATTATTAATTCAGAAATCAAGGGGAGGGTGGGGAGTGGGATTTCCATTCTCTAAATTTTTAATAGTATATGGTGATGATGTCTTAATTAATGAATCTTTTGGAAATTAAGATCCTCTATAATAAAGGCAGATTTATTACATAACTATGTTAATAAAAACAAGACTTTCATGAATCTCGCTAATCTATCCTCACCTTGGGTCAGATGGCTCAAGTGTGGACAGTTGTTTTCCTCATTTTACTATTTTATTGGTACAGCTTGTTTGGATACTACAGACAATTCCTACCAAACACCCAAACTGCTTGCCCTTCCCCACAAAGTGCATAATCTGAGAGCTCTTAAGCAAACTCATCTAAGTGGAATTGAGACTGCTTTTGCTTGTCATTTTCCACTTGTTTTGTTTCCTGATTGTTAATAGAAAGGAAGGCAATGTGCTTTAACTTTAATCCTTTGGTAACAACATCGTCCATGGTCTCTTCCCTGAGTTTTGTTGCCCTTTAATCAGTAGTAGGGAAGGGAAAGAATACATATTTATTAACCAGATGTACCAGATTGTGCTAGGCAATTTTCTAATATTATCTTATTTGATCTTTATAACAAGTCTATGAAATGAGTGCTATTATGATCACTCTCATTTTACCATTGAGGAAACTGAGACAAACAGTGACTTATCTGGGTCATGCAATTAGAGTCTGAGGCCAAATTTGAACAGGTCTGTGCCACCTACCTGCCTGGTACTCAAATTGCTGCTATATTTTGTTTGTTTAAAGAAATGTGTCATAAAACTGCTTAGATAGCAAGAATATGATTTTAAGACATATGATTCAATTCCTTTCCTCCTCCCCCAACCTCACTGTCCTATCGAGTTCCAGAAACCAAATAGCTGCAGAAAAAGAATCAGATACAAGACAATGGTTTTTCCTTTCTCCTAACCTACAGCCACAAAAGCTGTGACTAAAGCTTAGCAACCTTGCCAGTGATCAGACCTGGTACCTGTAAAGTGCTTTACAATTTTACTGGCATCTACTTTTTTCCAGTTTTCCCCCTATGACAAAAATGCTATTACAAATAAACAAAAACTGCAACTACAAATATTTGGATAGCTATGGAACATTTCTTTATATCTTTGACCTTTTTTGAGTATATGCCTGTTAGTGGAAACATTGGCTTAAAGATATGAACAGTTTAGTGACTCTTCTTGACCATACAAAGTGCTTTTCGTAATAATAGGATCCACTCATAGTTCTACCGAACAGTGTATGAACTTTTACAGTGTCTACAACTAATACATATGGTAAGGCGCTGACTGTATAGATTTCTTTGCCTCATTCCCCTTGTCACTTTAGTTTCTTTTCCTCCCCACTCACAGAACATAGGGTTACAGGTCACATTAGCCATCAAAACCCTCACATATCTCACTAGCTTACCTGGCACATCATAACTTGGTATGAACTAAAGAAAATCATAGTTTGTTCTGTCAATTTTTCTGATGTTCAATAAAGTTAGCTATTTTCTTCCCTTACATTTTACATTGTATTAACTACTTAATTAATGTTAAATATTTACCATTTGGTCAGCCTTTTTTCAGCAAGATCCCCGAAAGAAATTTCATAATCAATATTGATTGATATTAAACATGCTTTTCATATCCTTCCTGTATACTTTAGAAAATTTCATAATTAATGTTCCTTGTTTTGTTTTGTTGTTCTTTTTGTCTTTCTCCAATATGTTATTAAAAACAGCAGCCAAATATTTCCTAATGCAACTCTCCTAAGTCTTGTAAACCTTGGAGAGAAGTAGCGTGGTGTAGGGGAGAGGGTGACATTTTTAAGTTTGAATCGTACCTCAGATAGTTACCAGCTGCATGACCCTGGGCAAGTCCCTTAACTTCTCTGTTTAGGTCATGCTTGATGACTTCCAAGGTCACTCTTAGCCCTACAATCTAAGATCCTATGAACCTCAGAGTCCGTAAGACCCAGGAATGCTTCCTTCTTCAATACATTCACAATGCCCAGTAGTAAGCTGTAATCACTAATTATTTGCTTCTTTATTGTTTAATTAATATCCTAGCATTCCCTCGCATCATTTTCCATCTCTTTGTACCTTTTCTCACACTAAAATAATCCCATCTTTATTATCTGTAGTTTTCCTTGCAGCAGCAACTTATTCTGTCAGTTTTTATCTCTTAATTTCATCCTCACCCTCCTTTCTTATTTCCTTTTTGTTGGGCATGGAAAGATCTGTTGACTTTTGTTTTTTCCTAATTTCCTCTGTCTTCTCTTACCACGTTGACAGACTCTATGAAAACTTCTCTCATCTGATCACCTTCCAAGGCTGAAGCCATTCAGGATACAATCCCTGGTCTAATTCAATGGCAAGGAGGTTGCTAAGAAGATGACTGCAGTGTAAGGAGAAGTGTAACTGGGGTCCCCAGATATATTAGGCTACATGAAGAACTCCTATTTACTGGTGCAATTTTTAATGCTAAATATAGGACATTGTATTTACCCATTCCAATTTGACAAACATTTTAAAGAACCGTTATGTTTAAACTTATGCTAGGAGAAACAAAGATGAAAAACAACCCTGCCTAGGCCTCCTAAGAATTCACAACAGAATTGCTAAGGAAAACACACAAGTAAATATGGTAGAAGGTAAAATACATTAAGGGAACAGGAGAAATTCAAAGTTTAATGTCAATTTATTAGTTTCATCTCATTAATTCAAATTCTTGTGATCTTTCTGAAATTTAATCCTACTATCCATTGAATTAGTCACACTCTGTTTTGTAGGTTTGATTGACATGTCTTCTATATTGTTAGCCAATTGGTTGATGAAAGTGTTGTGTAGGACAGGGCCAGAGACCTAAGAATGTTGATTGAAGTTTTCTTCTAGGTTACTAACTGTTAAATATTTAACTTTTCTTCTGTACAGTAGTTCAATCAATCACAAATCCAACAAATATGCTGTCACCCAGCTTATTTTTTCCATCTTGTCCAAAGGGACATCATGCCATATTTTTTGTTAAATACCTTTTTTACAATTAAATATAATAACTCTATAGTTGTATTCTAATCAGAATATTGTTAAAAGGTGAAGTAAAATTATTTTTGTCATCATTTGCTCTAGTTGGCTTCTAGCGATCACCTCTTTTCTTAAAAGTATTCACAGATGGGGAGCTAGGTGGTGCAGTGAGTGAAGTACCGGCCCTGGAGTCAGGAGGACCTGAGTTCAAATTTGGTCTCAGACACTTGACACATTTACTAGCTGTGTGACCTTGGGCAAGACACTTAATCCCAATTGCCCTGTCTTCCCCCCTCCAAAAAAAATTAAAACTAAGTACTCACAGAGTGTTTAGAAATTCATTTTTTATTTCTGTCAGAATATCTGTCTTTTGAATGCTCTGTATTCTGTGATTTAAATAAAAAATTTCAGTGCTATATTGTCTTCCTTCCCTACTGACCAGGGTACCCAAACTATCCTTTTGAATTCAGTGCATTTTCCCAGTCATACTTAGCTTCATGTATCATAGTGAAATTAAATACAGTTTCCCTTCTGTTCAGGCCCCCTAGATCCTATTTGTAAAGGAGTTCTCTTGCTAGGGTGCAGGAAGTAAATCATTAACTCCAAGAAACTCGTTCTGAGTGAAATCATCTATGGAAAACTAGCTGCCGTAGAACCTTAAACAAAGTAAGGAGAGCGAATAGGAAAAGACTATTTGTTAAGGCCAGTATGGGAGTAAAACAGGAAGAATATCCAGTGAATTATGGAGAAGCTGTCAGGTGCCCCAAACCTCTGATGAAGCAGCTGTCCTTGGGGAAGAGGAGTGAATCACATCACCAACTTGCAACTAATTTTGCCAACACTTTATCACTATCTTGTTCCCCAAGGTAATAATATCAATACCCTGAGTTTCCATATTGACAGCTTCTACAACCCTGTCCAGAAGTGAGCAGCACCACTTCCTGGGACATTATTCTCCCAAGAGGAACAAGCCACAAATGCACCTGACAATTCCAACCAGAGCAGATTCATGCTGAGTGGGAAACCTAAGACACCATTTCAGTGTCCTTGGATCACATGATAGACCGTTCCCTTGTTTCTTGAAGCTCAGCAACCTCAGACCCATATCCTGCTGTCTCACAATAACAAAGGATTAATTTCTTATTCAATAATAGACCTTTGCTTCTAGGTGATTCCCCATTATATGTCCTCTAGGCAGTCTCAACCTTGGTGGAGCAGAATTGTTTGCAGTTATATCCATTCTGACAACCTGCCCAATCAATGTCTCTAAATGTTTGTTAAAGACCTACTATGTGCTGGGTATTGTGCTGACCCCTGGTAGATGAGGGTAAGAACAACACAGTCCCTACCCTAAAGGAACTTATATATTCCATTGTGGGAGGATCAGTACATTCATACATAAGTAGATACAAAATATATTCAAAGTGAATACAAGGCAATTTGGGGGTAATGGAATGAGACATTCACAGCTGAGGGTGATCAAGAAAAGTCTCCTGTAGGAGGGGGTACTTAAACTGAGCTCCGAAGGAAGAAGAGAGTGAAGACAGGAAAGCATTCTAGGCAGGGGAGACATCCCGTACAAAGACATGGAGATAAGAAATGGCATGTTGTGTGTGAGGAGCTGCACAAAGTTTGGTTTAAGTGGAGCATATAGCACAAGATCAGATGAAGGGGATTATTCATGTCTAATAAGTCTGGAAAGGTAAATTGCAACCTGGAGATTCTGAGGGGCTTTAAATATCATTAGATTCAGAACATCTTGAGAACAAGGGCTTTTGGCCTTTCTTTGTATGTCCAGGGTTTAGCACAGAGCCTGGAACGTAGTAGGAGGTGAAGACATGCTTATTGACTTATTGCCATCCAGAAGAGTATATATTTGTTTATAGACACAATAAAGAACTACTGATGCTTTTTCTTTTTGAATGATTGTCTCCACCCCTTAAATTTTGTGAAGCCCTGCTGATTTCCTTGACCTGCCTGCAAGGATGAAGAAAGAAGCAGACCAAGTTTGATAGGACAACTAAGGGGGAAACTGAGATTAAGAACAAAAAAAAGGCCATCAATCAGTACCAGAAGGAAGGAAGAAGCCCAAATGTGTTAGTCATGAAGATTAGTTATAGCAGGAGGAGGAGGACCAGGTTGAGGCCTTTTAACAAAGTACTACAGTTTGGTCACCATATCTACTGGCCCTTGTATCTTGAAGGCAAAGAATGTTGACATTGTCTCTAGCATTGATTTTTTAAATGCTATTGAATCTTCCTAATTTAAATTATGATTTAGCTATGTCTGTGTGATTAACCCATAGCCCTTTATGACTTCCTTTACATTTCATCCTTACTTTCTACCTTGGACTCCTTGAATTCTAGCTATCTTGGGCCCTCTGCTACTGCCTCCCTACTATAAGTAGTCTTCTGGAACTTAGCTCTAACCTGAAGCTCAAACAAGGAATCCTAGTTCCTGCAATAAGGGGGAATTTAGGAACTGACCATGAGGTCAGCTTTGGAAAGTGGATGGAGATGAAGAGGTAAATGTTCAGATTCCTATTTCTTGGTTTTCCAGGCCTTCACCCTCTTAGTGGGTGGTGGATGGAGGAGGGTAGAAATACCATACTATGAACCCATGTGGTTTTAGTGTAGTCGTGCAGAGGGGAGGAGTAACTAGCCTCCAGGTAATCTGTCCAGTCTCTCCCCACCCTCCACGAAGCTGACTCTCCTCCATGACTCTGAACCCTCTACCCCATCCACAGAGGTGTGTCTTGTGGGGGAGGGGGATGATCCAGGAATGCTGGGACATTCTTCATGAAAAAGAGCCATGAGCACCACAAAAATATTTTGGGACCCTTGAAAGTTGTGGCTGGGCCAATTTGGGGAGTCAGAGCAATTGCTACAGCCCTGGGGCCTGTGATACTATGAGGTGTGCATGTGGCAACCAGGACAAAGAGTCCCCCAGTTCATAATCCAAGTCTTCAGTCCCCAGACTTCTCAGCCCCTGGTCTGTGAACTCCAGACTCCTTTGATGCCTCTGGGTTACTACTGTAACCTCCCTCTTTCCAAAGCATCTCATGCAGATCTGGCCATAACTGAAGCTTTTTGAAGCTGTTTTGGAAATCTTCCCCTCAGTGGCTAGAAGGAATGGTTTCTGAGCCAGAAGATGGAATGTTATCCTGTGCTTGTGAGGAGTCTGGGGAAAATAAGAGCTTTTAAGAGATAAAGATTTTCATGCTTTAGTTTGCCTAGAAGATAAGGTGGATAGGACATTAAACTTTAGAGCAGAGTCTTTGGGGGAGTTAATAGTATGTTGATGTGAATCCTCTCTAACTTTAACTCAAGTTCTTAAAGACTTTACTATGAAATTTGTATACTTCTAGAAAAGGTATTGGGGACAGACAGTTAATCAATTGGTCAACTTGTATTTATTAAGCACCTACTATGTGCCTTTAGGCACTATGCTAAGTACTGAGACAAAGAAAGACAAAAAAAGTCTCTGTCCTAAAGTAACTCACAGTCTAACGGAGAAGAAAGCAAACAAAAAAAAGTTGTGCCCCCCCTTCCTTCCCTTCCCCTTCTTGCCCCTTTCAGATTTTGCTGATCTCCCCTTTTCTTCAAAGTCTGTCTTTAGAGCTGGTTGCTGATATCATGCCCCTAGTTAGTGGAAAGTGACAGATAATTCTGTGGACCTATTCAGCTTCTTCTGTTATTGTACTCACAAGCCTTTAGTGTGTGTGTGTGTGTATGTGTGTGTGAGTGTTGTCTACCCAAAGATCATCTTCTCTTCCTCCATGTCTTGGAAAGCCTCCTTCAACTGCAGCAATATCCCTAACTGCAACCCACTTTCTTTCTCCTCACCCTAATTAGCTATGTTGGCTTCTTACCAGAACTCAGAGGTACATGGTTCCCACAAAAACAAACAAAAAAACAAACCAAAAACCAACAACAATAAACTATCTGAGATAAAAAATAAAAGTAAATATGACTGTGAACAATGATCACACGCCTATGCACAATGCATGGAAAATAAGGCAAATTAGAAATGCTAAAAGCAAAGTGAGAAATTTGACCTGACTTACCTCATCTCTGATAATTGGTGGAAGGTACTTTAAGACGAAAATATGACTCTAAAACAAGGGTTCTTAACCTGAGGGCCATGGACCACCCCCCCCCCTGCAATGGTATACTGTAGCTAGTTGTACCAATTCTTGGGAGAGCCAATTGTTAAATTTTCAAGGTGAGCATTTATACCTCAGAAATTGGCAAATGCTACAAATCAGGGATTGACCCATGTTGTTGATGACCAACAGTGATGTCAAACTCAAATAAAAACAGGAACCACTAAACTAGATACAAGGATCCTTTAGGGCCTCATATGACTTAGAAAATCACATATTAACATTATCTATTTTATATCTCTTTTTTAGATATATTCTATATCTATTGTGTTATCTATATTTATTTTGTTAAATGTTTCCCAATCACATTTTAATCTGATTCCATACTCCAGAGTGTGGTGTAGCAATGTGTCAGTGGACAATACACCACTCTGCCTCACCCTAGTTTTAAAAGGATAAAACTTTAATTTAAAAGGAACCAAATGGATAAAGGGGGGAAGTGATGGAGGAACATTTCAGATTTAGATTTCAGATGCTCATATGAGAAAATCCACGTACTGGAGAGGAAAATCAAGATGGAGCACATTTGCATGAGGATGAGTGGAAAGAGAAATAGAAACAATTATTCCAGATCATCTAGCTAGTAGGAAGAAATAGATAAAGGGTTTACATGGAGCAGTTTAAGTCTTCACACAAGTATGACATAGCAGTGATGGGAGATTTCCACTATCTGGACATCTGTTGGAGTATTCTCTCTCTCTGCCAAAAACACAGCAACTGAGAAATTCTTGGCTAGTTTTAATGATATTTCCATTCTTCAAAAGGTGGAGGAGATGATGAAGTGAACTGCTCTCCTGGACCGGATTCTGACTAATAAGGAAGAGCTAGTTGCATAAGTATAAATGATAGTAACCTTGGGAGGAAGTGACTACTCCATATTGGAAATTGAGATAAAAAAAGTAAAGAGAGCTGGTCATAGTCTGTTTGCACATATCCTAGGTTTTGGGAGAGTGGATTCCAAAAATTCAGGGATGGAATAGTTAGTATCTCATGGTCTAAAATTCTATGGAAGAAATCAGTCAAAGGTGAGAAACACTTCATTAATGAAGTCTTGAAGTGAAGAAGGAGCAATGCTGATGAAAGGGAAAAAAGGAGGAGTTTTAGGGACCAACTTGAATGCACAGGGCACTCAAATTTTAAAGATAAAAAAGGGTGAATTTGAGTAGGCTTCAATACATGATTATTAACAAGGAATTATACAGGAGAAACAGAGTCAAGGACACTATCAAAGAAATATATGAGCTGATGAGTTGTTTGTAAGACAAGAACAAGGAATACAGAATTGGTGTGTCTTTTCAGTATCCTCATAATATCAAAAGAAATTGAAGAAGACAAAGCTCTCTCACACCGCCAAAAAAAGAATTTGGGTGGATCATCTGTGTTAAATTTATGGAAGGACATGTACAAAAGTCTGACTGAATGAGGAGGCATGGATGGGTTAGGATTTCTACTGTTGAAGGCAATTTCTATATCAATAGGGTAAAATATCCATTGACATGCAATACATAGAAGATACAAGCAAGGGTAAGCAACTGAGAGACATGGGCCTGTAAGAAAAGTGTCTGAAGCCCCAAATCTCAGAAGGAACTGAGACTGAGAAAGCATGCTAAAGATAATAAAAAAGGTCTTTTTAGCTCCGCTATGGTTGAGGTAGACTAAAAGAGAGATGATAGCAGCTTGGGGGATGTGGAGTAATGACATTGAATGATGGTAGGAAGAAAGTTTGTAGACATGATGGAGAGAGATGGGTTTGATGATAGTTTAAGTGGATTTGGAACATGTCCTATGACCATACCCAAAGAGCAAACATTAGTGGTTCAATGTTTATTTGGATGGAGGTCTCTAGGGGAGCATCAGGATTCTGTGGTTTTTTTTGGGGGGAAGAGATGTTTTGGAAAAAGGAATAATGTGATAATTAAATTTGCAAGTGATACAGAGTTAGGATGGATTACTATCACATGAAATAACAGCCAGGATACCCAAATATCTTGATAGGCTATGACAATGAATTGAATCTAGTGAGATGAATTGTATCTTTATAGAGTTATGGTTTTCACTGATGTGGTCACTCTTCCCACTGGTACACATGTAGCTTATCATGTTAAATGATTCTCGTTGATAGTCAACACACTGGAAGTCTTCTTTTAGATCTTTTACTATTTTGAGTGGGTACCATTCTAGCCAAAATACTATCCATATATTATCTTTCACTTTCACTACATGAACTACTCATATTTTTAAGCCTGTTTTTTCTTTATAATATCTTTTATATCATTTCTAGTATATAAGCTAACATTGGTAATGATACAACTTTCTTATTAATCTCTCTGTTGCTTTTTGGAATGTGATAATTCCTTGACTTGGGAGATGAATTAAAAACTAAAAATTCCAGTGGTCTATATGGGCCCTGGCCATTCCCCCATCTTGTATAAGAAACATTTCATCATGACTAACCAAACATTGTCATCAGAAAAATATTGCTTCAGCTCTCCCTTGTGTGTTGTCTTCTCCCCCTACCACTCCCTTGAGAGCAGGGACTCTTATCTTGCCTGTATTTGAATGCCCATGCCTTAGCAAAGTGTATGGTACATTATGTACGTTTGATAAACGTCTGTTGTCTGTCTCCTTGTTTTCATATGATTAGTCAAGGAGAAGCTTAAGATCATTGAAAGAGTGGCAGAATTTTCCAGATGCAATTCAGCCTGCTTTCCTATTTTCAATTTCAAGTCTACCTCACTGTCCATCTAGCATACCTATTGTGTGTATATCTGTGTTTATGTTGTTGTTCAGTCATGTTTACTCGAGGAGTTATTGTTTAGGGCTGTTTGGTAGGTGAGAAATGGGACCGTTTTTCCTTGGCACCAAAGAGGGGAACTAAAAATAAAGAGCAGAAGTCTCGTGGGAGCCAAATTAAGCTTAATATCAAGAAAAACTCTCTAATTATTAGAATTGTTCCAAACTGAAGGCGTTACCTCATGAAAGAGTGAGTCCCTGTCATTAGAGTAATTCAAGCAGAGGCCAATAAACCTTATCTGGATATTTGTCAAGTTTTATCATTTCTACTTCCATAACATCTCAGTGATAGTGGATGTTCCAGAGGACATCTGAAGCCACAACTTTAACATATCTATATAACACTTGAAGGATTACAAAGCATTTTCATCAGAACTCATGACATGGTTGTGATGTTAAGTGGTTGTAAATATGACAGCTGACTGAAAACGAAAAGCCTATCCATAATATAGTCCTCAGGACATCCTAGATTTCATTTCAACTAAAAGTTCATTGACCAGAACCTTCTAGTGTCTTGGTGACATGCAGGGTTAAACATACACATCCACAGGGACATTAGGAATGCCCACAATGTATTCCTTTCCCTGACTAAAATTCCACCCAAATTAAAACCAGGGGTACGATACTTCCTCTGACCAAAATTAACCCTGTGACTGTGTCCTCCAGATGTGAAGCACATTGGATGATTTGTTGATGGGTTATCCACAGGCTCTGCTTTGGAAAATATAGAGATGCTGGTACTTTGGCTGCCGATTGCTGAAGCATTTGCAGCAGTTGTTTGTGGGGCCTATGATCAGAAACCTGAATTCCTGACTGACTCAAAGGATAGATCTATTTGGCACCTCTGCCAAAGGACATCATCCTCAGATCCTCTGATTGTTTCACAGAAACTCACTCCTTATCATGCTCTATTAAGATACAGCTGTGTTTCTGAAGCATTTGTGTGGCAGCTGAAATTATAGACTTTGAGACTGGCGTGTCCAAATTAATTAATCATGATTGCGGGCATTGTTGTGAATGTCAATGTTTTTCTTGCAGAAGAAGGGAGAGGGTAGGGTGTTTTTCTAACATATTTTTTAGTGATGATGTGTTTGGAGACCACATTAAAAATCAATTGGAACCACCCTGGCAATTTTCAATGTGAATTTTTATCTACAATTAAATGAAATTAGAAAATAACATTTGGACTGTGTCTACATGCTACTCAAACATGCAGTTGAATTAGTTTAAAAAAAATACCCAGGCAACAGAATGAATATAGACTTTCAATTAAGCAGACAATGATTGGTTGATTCACTCAAAAGTTTCTGTTTGAGATTTCTTAATGATTCTACCAGCATGGTGTAGTTGAGAGATGGGGTCAGGTTCTTCCTCAGACACACACTGGCTGTGTGACCCTTGGCTAGTCACTTAACTTCTCAGTAATTTAGGTAGGTTTATAAAATTTTAAATTACAGAAAAAGATGTCAATCTAAATTCATAGAGTTTCCTCATTTGGAATTTCTCTATACCAATGAAATAACAGATATAATTCCTCTCCTCAAATGCCATTATGGAAGATAAGATCACCCCAAACCTAGTTTGATTATGGGATCATAGATTTAGAACTTGAAGGGACTTTGGGTATCATCTAGTCCAATCTCCATATGTAGTCCAATCTCTTTATTTTATAGAAGAAGAAACTGAAGCCTAAAGAGGTTGTGACTTTTCCTAAGGTTACATAGGTAATATCCAGCAGAACCAGGATTTGAACAGCCAGGGCAAGTTATCTCAACCTACCTCAAATAAGCTCTTGGATTATCAAAATAAAATTAATTTTAATTTGCCTTAATTTTTAAGAATGCCATCATGAACTCATTCATTTCATGAATCCATTTTCAGAGTCTACATGTAAGCCATGGCCCTAACCTTAAAGAAGCTCACCAGTTACTACAGAGATAAGATACATATAGAAATAACTACAGCACAAGATGGTTCTAGCTAAGAGCCATGTTACTGGGCCAAAAGAGATTATCTAAACAAAAGGGATATGCTAACCCAACAAAAGTCAGGTCAGTGGTGGACAACAGTCTCAAGCAAATCAGTTGTTTGCTTTGGGGTAGATCAAACATCCAGATGAGATTCTAAATTGACCAGATGTTTTGGCACTGTAGAGATCAAGTTTGATCCTTGGTACCACATATGGTTTATAATTAGTTTGCCTTTCCCCACAAATAGCAGAATGAATCACACTGTCCTGGCAGGTTGGGTAGTGAAGTCTGCTCAGCAGCAGAGTACATGTTTGCAGGGAATTTGAAGGCCTCTGAGTTGGTATATTACCAAACAATTTATCTCATCAATGTCCTGATCCTGCTGAACTGTTGACATGGAGAGAATGCATTTTCATTCATAGCATCATAGAACCTCAGAGGAGAAAAGATCTCAGAGGTCATCTCTAGTCCAGCCCTTCCAGACACAAGTGTTTCAAATTTTTCTACAGACTGATTTGTCAGATAACAGTTGTTGACAATTCACTTTGTTCAAGACTTTTGGCTTTCTTCCATGAGATAGTTGAGGCTCTGGAGGTGTGAGAAAACTCCCATGGGGATTCTTATCTGTCATTACTTTTTTTTCTCACTTGGCATTACTGCCAAATTATACTTGTGGGAAGGATAAATACTCTTCTCTCTGGGCAATTCCAATGCCAACCTAGGAGATAGCAATCAATTTTAAA
Organism: Trichosurus vulpecula; assembly: GCF_011100635.1. NCBI lineage: Eukaryota > Metazoa > Chordata > Mammalia > Diprotodontia > Phalangeridae > Trichosurus > Trichosurus vulpecula. Next base: position 118,905,900 of record NC_050576.1, read on the forward strand.
GTATCCTTTCACTACTAGTTACTTATATACTCTTTTGATGTTTTTATAAACCGAAGAAGAGGATACTGCTGATGAGGAAAGATGATGATGGCTGAAATTTGGAACATGATTCTTTCCTCACAGAAGCTGTGGGGACCCAATATTACCTTTTGATACAAAGAAATGGAAGAAAAAGTTCTCTTGAGCTAAAAGTTACTATTAAAAATACCAAACCAACAACACAACTATTAGAGCCAAACCTAAAAAGAGGTCAGAGAGAAGAAAAAGACAGATGTGCAAAAATATTTATGGTAGCTCTTTTTTGTAGTGGCAAAGGACTACAAACTAAGAGAGTGTCCACCAGCTAGAGAACAGCTGAACAAATTTTGATAAATGAATACAATGGAGCATTATTATCCCAAAAGAAAGCTTAGCTTCAGAGAAACCTGAGGAAGATTTGTATGATTTGATGCAGACTAAAGTGAGCAGAAACAAGAGAACAAGTTTTACAATACCATTATAAAGAAAAATGTTGAAAGAGTTAAGAATTCTGATCAATAGAATAACCCACCACAATTTCAGATGACCAATGCAAAGGCAAGCCACCCATCAACTAACAGAGACACAGAATGAGATTCATTTTTGAACCACGGGAATCTGTTTTCATTGACTTGTGCATATTTTTTGATAGAAGGAAGATGGAAGAAAGCAGGGTAGAGAACGGGGTCCCCCCAACTAAAAAAAGAAAAGAATTAGATCATAAGAAATTACAGACACCAAACCCACTCTGAAAGTTATATATTAAATTTACTATATATTTTAAAAAATAAGGAAACTCTACTTAACGGATATTGACAGTTTCTTGTACGACTCTCTCCTGTTTGACAAAACATGAGGAAATGTTTTCTCTATTTTGTGTTTGTTATGTATATATATATGTATATGTACATAAATGCAAATGCATACATATATACACACATGTTATGCATATATAATGTTTGTGAGATAAGGTATAACAATAGATCATCCTTATGCTCCACTGGTATCCATGCAATGTCAAGAGACTTTGTGGGAGGCCATCAATATTTTGGGTTGACCCCTTGGAAAGAATTTACAGGAATATATGGACAAAAATTATCCAGGATGAGTGGCGTGGATGCTTTGCAATTTGCATCACTGGAGGAAGTACCCAGATTGAGGATATCAATCACATTATTCAGAGTATTGATCATAGGGATCAGGTTGAAGATTGTATTGGTATACCAAAAAACAATCACATGGGCTAAGAATTCACTATTTCACAAAAACGGCTGGGAAAATTGGAAAATAGTAGGGCAGAAACTGGGCATAGACCAATATCTTATACCATATACCAAAATAAAGTCAAAATGGATCCATGACTTAGGAATAAAGGCTGATATTATAAGCAATTTGGGAGAGCAAGAAATAGTTTACCTATCAGATTTACGGAAAAGAAAAGAATTCATGACCCAACAAGAGATAGAGAGCATTACAAAATGCAAAATGGATAATTTTGATTATGTTAAATTGAAATGTTTTTATATAAAAAAGCCAATGCAACAAAGATTAGGAGGGAAGCAGAAAATTGGGAGAAAATCTTTACAACCAGTGTCTCTGATAAAGGCCTCATCTCTAAAATATACAGGGAACTGAGCCAAATATATAGGAATGCAAGTCATTCCCCAATTGAGAAATGGTCAAAGGATATAAACAGACAATTTTCAGAAATTAAAGATATCTATAGGCATATGAAAAAATGCTCAAAATCACTACTGATTAGAGAAATGCAAATCAAAACAACTCTTAGGTACCACATCTCTCCTGTCAGATTGGCTAAAATGACAAAACAGGAAAATGATAAATGCTGGAGAGGATTGGGAAATTTGGAACATTGTTACATTGCTGGCGGAGCTGTGAACTGATCCAGCCATTCTGGAGAGCAATTTGGAACTATGCCCAAAGGCCTATAAAAATGTTCATATCTTTTGACCCAGCAATACCACTTCTAGGGTTGTATCCCAAAGAGATCACACAAGTGGGTAAACGATCCATATATACAAAAATATTTATAGTGGCTCTTTTTGTAGTAGCTAAGAATTGGAAATCAAGGGGATGCCCATCAATTGGTGAATGGCTGAACAAGTTGTGGTATATGAAGGTAACGGAATAGTATTGTGCTATAAGAAATGGGGATGATACGGACTTCATAACAACCTGGAAAAACCTACACGATACAATGCTGAGAGAGCAGAACAGAGCCAGGAGAACATTATACACAACCACAGATATATGGATTCTGTGAGGACTAACCCTGATAGACTTTGCTCTTCTCAGCAACACAAGGTGCAAAGACAACTCCAAAGGACTCATGATGGAGAATGCTCTCTACATCCAGAGAAAGAACTATGAAATATGAATGCAGATTGAGGCACACTTTATACTTGCCTTTTTTTGTCTCTTTTGTTTTTGTTTTTGGGGTTTTTTTGGTGCTCTTTCTTCTTTCTCATGATTCATAACATTGGTCATAATTCTTCTTCACAACTTGACCAGTGTGTAAATAAGTTCAATGCGAAGTTATACGTAGAAGATACTTTGGATTCCATGCCATCTTGGGGAGTGAGGGGGGGAAGTGGGGGAAGAAAATCTGGAACTCAAAATTATGTAGAACTGAGTATCATAAATGAAAAATAAAAAAAATTATAATAAAAAAATCACATGATTCTCTAATTTCTCTAGATAATTCAGATCAGAAACCACCCCCATTTTACATGTAATTGAAATAAAAGGGATTATTTCCCCCCCCATCAATATGTCAACAAGTCCTTATTGAGTATTTGCTGTGTGTCTATCACTCTGCTAAGGATTAAAAGTAATTATTAGCATTTATGTATTGCATTAATAAGCAGCCTGGAATCAAGAGCCCAAGTCTAAATCCTCTTCCAAGTGACAGCCTTCAAATATTTCAAAACAATTATCATATCTCATTTAAGACTTCTGTTCTCAGGCTAAGTATACTCAGTTCCTTTAATCTATTCTCATATGGCATATGAACTTGAGGCCCTTCGCAATTTTGTTTGCTTTCCTCTGAGTGCTCTCCAGCTTATCAAAGTTCTTCCTCAATGCAAATACAAATTCTGGATTCATTCTGATTGAGGCAGAGAAGAACAGGACTCTCAGCTCTGTAGTCCAGGAAACTGCACTACTCTTAATGTAGCCTAAGATCACATTAGGTACTTTTTATTTCCATGTCATGGTATTGTCTCATATTGATCTTGAAATACATTGAAACACACAGATCAGTTTAAGTTACTCTGCTATCTAGAAACGTGTCTTAATACATATTTGGTAAGATTCAGGATCCCAAAGTACGGTCCAAGGAAGCATGTAGCACAGTGAGGCAGGGTCAGCAGAGAGAAAGTAAAGCAAGCCAGTTTTATGGAGGGGAAATACAATTGAGAAGGGGGCAGTAAAGAACATGAAAGTAGGACACTGGGGAGTCTTGGGTCATGTAAAACACGTAAAATATGGTGATGTTTATAAGGTTCTCGTCTGGGGTAAGCAGGAAGAGGCATTGGGGGAAGAGCTAGAGAGATTAGACCTGAGGACTGGTCCTCACTCATGTTTGAAGGTGGGGAGGAGATTCCTAGGCAATTGGTAGCTAGTTGATATTCAAGACCCCAATAGTGGAAATTATTGCAGGCCTTTCTTTGACTGGGTAACTGAGGGGTATTTGAGTTTCCCTGGTGTTTCTTTAGTAATTGGGGCAAGGAGGCAACTGAAGTCCTTGCGTTATACTTCTGAAATCATATTTGTGAGGTTGAGTTCTTAAAGGTAAGTGAAAGAGTTTATATTTATTCCATTAAATTTTATCTTGTTTGATTCAGCCTAAGGTTCTAGACTGGCAAAATCTTTTTGATTAGTGATTTTATATCTATTGTGTTAGCCACCCCTCCTATCTTTGTCATTTGTGAACTTGGTAAGCATGTCGTATGACTTACATAAAGCCATATTTATTAAAATATTAAATAGAAAAGATCCAAAGATCCCTGGGTCATTCCACTGGAGAATTTCCAAGTTGCCACGAATTTATTACTGATTTTTTGGGGTGTAGATATTCAACCCATTCTATATTCCACTAAGTGTCCTCTTGTCTATCCCATATCTGTTCATCTCTAAACAAGGATAGCAAAGCTTTGTTTAAATCTAGGTAAACTATATATGCAGTGTTCCCAGTCAATAAAGCAAAAGAAGTTACCTCTTAGCATGTTCTTTTCTTTATGGAGCTAATACTAACTTTTTAGGATCATTTGATCACTGCATTTCTTTATATGCATTTGCTTTCCATCCATTTAATAAAACATTCTAGAATTTTGCTAGAGATTTAAGTCAAGCCCACTGCCTATAGTTTGCAGATATTTTTCTTAAAAAAAGCATTCACCCTTCTTCAGTTCTGCAGTGCCTCTCTCATTCTTCCTAGTCTTCCAGTAATCAGCATCAGTGATTTATTTACTAGTTCTTTTAATACCCTGAAATGTGATTCATCTCAGCCTCTTGACTTGAACTTGTTGAGAAGAGCTCTTACAATCTCCTCATTTACATTAGGTAGCAAGTTTGTATTAGCCATTATTGTTCTATACTTGCTAGTTAAAGATCATTCTCCTCGACAGAGAAAACTGAATCAAAAACAAGCAATGAATAGTTCCTCCTTAAGGTCTTCATTTTTCATCCCAGATACCTCTCCCTTCTCTGTCATCTGCTTTTCTCCAATGTGCCATGAAATCATTTTTTTCTCCAAATTCATGCTAAGCCTTTATTCTTCTGCCAATATTCTTATAGGACTGTGCCATAATTTTGCATTCATTCTTTATTACCTGACTTTCTTTGTACTCATTCTCTATTTCCTATCTTGTATGTAGGTATAAATTTTATCTATTCTTTTTCTAAACAGTATGTGAGTATAAATCCTATCTATTCTTTTTCTAAACAGTATGTGAGTATAAATCCTATCTATCCTTTTTCTAAACCCTTTGAAATCCATTCTTTAAAAATCTAGGATTCATGCCAGACCATTTCCAACTTTCCTCTTGAGTTCAAATCTCCTCTCAGACACTTACTAGCTGTATGACCCTGGGCAAGTCATATAACCCTGTTTGCCTCAGTTTCCTCATTTGTAAGTGAGCTAGGGAAGGAAATCTCAGACCACTCCAATATCTTTGCCAAGAAAACCCCAAATAGGGTCATGAAAAGTTAGACAAGTCTGAAAAATGTCAGTCTACAAGAATTTGTAAAGCACTTACAATGTGCCAGGTTCTGTGCTAAGCTCTGAGAATACAAAAAAAGGAAAAGTACAATCCTCCTATCAAAGCACTAACATATTAATGTGGGACATAACATGACAACTATGTATGTACAAGACATATTCAGAGGAGATAGAAGGAAATCTAAGAGAGGTTGAGTACTAGCAGTGGGGACTTGTGGGTAACTTTTGTTCCTTCCTAATTAAAGCTTCTTTTCTACTAGTATAAGGTACAGAATTTCAGAACTGGAAGAGATCTTGTTTGACAACAACAATTGAAGGGATTGTGATTTGCTTAAAGTCATCCTGGTGCCAAGTGTCAGACATGGAATAGGACCCAAGATTCTCAGATCCTTAGCTCAATCCTTTATTCACTATACTACTCTTGTAACTCAACTCTCATAACTATTTTCTGAAAAAGACGTCTGAGTCTTTGCTGTAGCTATTCTGTAGGAAGTAGGATGGATAACAAAGCAAATAAAATAACAAGGGAAAAAGTTGGTTGTGGGGGAGAAATTTTCTTTCGGCTGTCTCTGATAAAGGCACGATTTTCAAAATATATAGACATTTAACAAAAATAAGACCAAAAGCCATTCTACAATGAATGTCATCAAAGGATATAGACAAATATTGCTCAAAAGACTAATTGCAAACTATCAAAATCATAAAAATGTGCCCCAAAATGACCAATAATAAGATCTATGCACACACAAAACCCTGAGGTTTCACCTCATACTCAACAAGTTGTAAAAAAAAGACAAAAGATGGTAATAGTTGATGTTGAAAGGTCTCTTCTGATTGGTGAGAGTTCACCATATTAGCTACTCTCCACTGTGGCCATCTTCCTGACATGCCTATACCTGTATCATTCAATTACTCTCTTAGTCTATATATTATCTTTGTGACCCACGACTTCCCATACCAGAAAAAAAGGCACCACTCTCCATGTACAACTTTAAATATCAGAATATAAGTTCCTTGAGGGAGTGACCTACCTTGTTTTTTCTATCCTCAATTCTTAGTTAATATATTCATTCATTCAAATATGTGTTTATTAAGCAAAAATTTTAAAGGAAATATTTCAACTAGTTTGTAATAGGAAAAAAAATGTTTGCTATTGTTGTTATTGTAACAATAACTACAATGTACTTAAGTTCCTGGAAATTGTTTATGCTTATTTTCACTTTCTTTCATCTTCATCGTAGCAACAATTTGGCTAGCAGCTGCTGTTGAGGTGTAAGACCCAACAAGACTATCAACGAGAGCTGCCAGCACAGGTTCTTTGATCTGCTTTACTAAGGAAAGTAACTTTAAGGGGTTAACAATTTCACTTTAATCCAATGCACAAATATCATTCACTTAGTTCAGGAGGAAAATCCAGCACCCTGAACTTCAGAGCAAATACAAATAAATTACAAACAGCAACAGACAGACCTTGTCTGATTCAAACCACAATTCATAGTTACCAGGAAAGCATCAACGTCTGGGTTTACAAGCCAGGGGGCTTTTAACGGCTGCCCAGAATCTCTTCAAGTCACATGCCACTCTTCCAGTGAGTAAGAGCCCCAAGGGAAAACGCCAAAGTCTGGGTTTATATAATCTGTTCAGGGTCAAAGGGCATCACAACATTCCATTCAAACCCATGTGACCTAAAAGCATCACAAACATTCCACTGAAAGCCCTAGGCATCAAAAACATGTGACTCAAACCCATGCAAACCAGGCTTTCCCTTGAAGTCAGAAGGTCATCAAAGACTTCTGATCCAATCAAACAAACAAAGGCCAGACTCTTCAAGGGCACTTGATTAAACAAGTGCTAAAAGAGAAAGCAGTAAAAGAAAGTCCCTCCTTAACTACTGATACATCTATTCACTCAACAAGCATTTATTAAGCCCCTGTTATGTGAAAAACACAGATCTGTCAAAATATAAAAGTATGTTCAATATACTAATTAATATTGAAGGTAATACCAAGGTAATAAAATCTTGTCCCTTTTATGATCAAATCTGTATTTTATTGCTTACTGCTGCCAAATTAATTTTGAATATTTCTGAAATTGAATTTCATATATTTTCAGATGATTCAGTTGAAACCAAATTTTCTTACTTTGTTCACCCACTTTAAATGTCTAAACTTTGATGCTAAGCTTTAACTGTCATGAACAGAATCACTTCTTACCCTGGACAGAAATGATTTCTTCCTGTCCTCTCCAGACAAGCAATATGAAAAAATACCAGATGTTATATTTTCCAATATGATTATCGTTTGCTTTTAAAGATACACATATATTCTCTCAATCCTTTAATCAATTTCATTTATGTGCCTTAGTAAGAGAAATTCAATACAACTTTGAGTATGTGATTCCTGCAATTTTTTTCCCTTTATACTGTCTCCCCGACCCACACACTTCACTGAACCTAACTTTGTGATAATGAAAGTGTTAAGTATAATGTGACAACAAAAGAATCACATCTGACAATGTAGGTAACATTCTGCACTTGTGTAACTGATTTTTTTCAAATTTCCTTTGACTTTCAATATTTAAAACACAGTATTTTGTCTTCATCTGTTGATTTGTCTTCCCTACTTACTTTTCTTTAGGCTTTGCATAAAGTTGCCTATATTACCCACAGAACATATTTTTATCACATGTTTACAAAGGTTCCCTGATAACGAGAATTGAGGTGGTAGTGACCATTAATGGAAGAATTGCTGTTAAAGCTATTGAAATGCACAATAAATTACATAAAAAAAGTTCTTATTTCTTAAGCAATTCTGAGATGTGGCAAAAATTTCTAAAATAAAATATACAAATGAATCAAGCAAATAAATCTTGGAAAATATTTCTATTTGAACATTGCTTTTTTTCAGATGTTATGACAGATGTTTGCATTGCTTATTTTTGAACTGACTTTTCTCTATAATCTGGCTATGTTTAATAAAAAAAAAGTGGGGGAGGGGGAAAATAGTAACCAGGCCAGATATTTTCCTTTGCAATGGCCCATTCACCCCCTGCGACCTCTTTTATTTGTCAAATTCATTTATTTTGATTCTATGAGGTGTGAGAGACAGCAAACTCTCCTCTACCAGAGAGTTAGCAGATTATAGATGATAAATTATTTTGTCAGAGCAAGAGACCAAAGAGGAAACACCATCAGCAGAATGACCAGATGGTCTGGATAATGATACCGTACATACCCTAAGTAAACCACAGCTGTTTATAAATGTCTCTGTTGACAAATGTTAATTTCAAATGGAAATCTCACTCCATTGAACCAATGAGAGTATTTAATTGAAGTTCAATATGAAAGCAGCAGAAAAGTAATAATAGAACAGAACTTTAAAGAAGCATCAACTCTCTGCTCAGCACGCACCAAAGTTCTTTGAATATATTTTTATGTATGCTAGTCAGGACTAATTGTAACCAAATGCTTCAGCGTGCACTGCATGTAGTCAGTCTTGACGTCACATTCGCGTCCCATGTGGTGAAGAGTTTTCCACTACAAACCTTAATAACTCGTGTGTGTGTGTGTGTGTGTGTGTGTGTGTGTGTGTGTGTGGGCAGGATGTATGTATCTATGGAAAATAACAGAACTCCAAGTTGCACCCTGATTCCCAAGAAGTAACTCATACCCACAAGAGAGCTATATTCCTGATCTTGCCCTTTACTAATACTAAAGCTCTCTCATCCACAGCTGTGATTGGAGACACATGTTTTGTGGAATACAGAAAATTACCCAGGATCTAGGGGTTCAGTGGTTAAAAAGCAAGGGGGCTAGACCCCTACACTTCCAACATAGTTCCATCTCATGGAATCTGAAAGTCTGAGGGTGGGAAGGGACATCTCAAGGCCAGCTGGGATAGTCCCCTGCCTCCAGGCAGGTGACTGCCTCAAATAATTGAGACAATTGAACACTAATTCTAACAGGGTTATTCAAAAAGTGGGTAACAAGAAACTAATTTTTATTATAAGGCAAGTAATAATTATAAGCGTTAATAGAGGACTGACCAAGCCCAGTCCTTATGAGCAAATGAAGCTCGCATAGCTGGTGCAGTCCCTACATGGAGTTTGAAGTACGCACAGATCTTCTGTAACCGATTCTGGTGTGCTAACCATGTGGTAAAGAAATGGACTTTTGATTGGCTGCTGAGCCAAAACTGGTGAGCGTTCAAAAGACCCTAGCCAAGCTAAAGTTAGTCTCTCTTTTTTTCTGGTTTTGAGAATGGCATTTAGTAAACGTCTGGATGAGGAGAGGTATCAAGCCTGTCCTGCCCAGAACTGAAATGTGCCCACGGATATGGAGCTTTTTGGGTTTGGCTTGTGGCACTAGTTCTTTCCTGTTTTTAGAGGAGGAAGGAAACAAACATTCATAAAGCACTTTTTTATGTGCCTGGCACTGTGCTAAATACTGGGGATACAAATACCAGCAAAAAGAAGAGTCCCCGCCCTCAAAGAACTTATCCTCTAATAGGGGAAGACAAAGGAGAGTTGAAAAGTGTGTAGGGAGGGGTAGGGGTATGAAGGCTTCCAGTACCAGGGACACAGAATCTCATAGCTGGAGAAGACCTCAAAGCTCACTGAGTCTAAAAGGTATCCCTAACAAAAATACCCTCTAAAAATTCCCTGAGATGTATTCATCTCATTTCTACTTACAATCTTTCAAAGCAGGAAATTCACTACTTCCTGGGGCACGGCATTTCACTTTAAGATCAGTCATTATTATGAAGTATTTCTTTATACTTAAACAAAGTCTGTCTCTTTGTACCTTCCATCATTTCCCCTAATTTTTCTATATCCCTCTTTCACATAACAATTCTCTAAATGCTTAAGGAAAGCTATCATGCCCCATCCCACTTTTCTTCTCAAAAGTAAACACCTATATTTTCTTCAACCCATCTTTTTTTCATGAGGATTTACAGTTCCCCTGTCTTTCTGTTGTTGTTGTTAAGTCATTTTTCAATTGTGTCTGACTCTTCATGACCCCATTTTGGGGGTTTTCTGGGGAAAGATACTGGAGTGGTTTGCCATTTCCTTATCCAGCTCATTTTACAGATGAGGAAACTGAGGCAAATAGGGTTAAGTGACTTGCCTGCAGTCACAGAGCTAGGGAATGTCTGACACCAGATTTGAACTCAGGAAGATGAGTCTTCCTGACTCCAGACCCAGCACTCTATCAACTCTGCCACCTCCTGAGCCACCCTCATTTATATGTTCCACATATTGTGAATATCTTTTCTAAAATGGGATGCTCAGAACTGTATACGGTACTTGTAGTATGCTCTGGCCAGAATAGAGTACAGCACAACTTCCTTTTGCTAGACACTATACTTATGCGAAAGTCTTAGGGTGGTTTTATTAACTTCAGGACTAGAAATATTACAAATTTATAGAAAATATTATCATTTAACAATTATTTAAATAATATTTAAAATGGGATTTCTTATTAAAATTCAATGTAACCTTTATCTCATGCTATGCATCATTATAATCACTTTTATGTGTTTCATATTTATTTATTTTATTTTAATTTATGGAATTAAACAAGCATTTCCCTAACATAATATAATAAAAACAATGACTGCAACTTTAAACTGCAAATCTATTGTGTACAACTTGCTGTTCCTTTTAAATATATAAAGTTATCATGTAAATTTCTTTTTTAAAGTCACTCAGTGCAAACTTTTGTTAACTGCTCCTTAGTAATTGTATGGATTGTATTTATAATCCTAGCCTTAAGATCATTCAAAGAATGAGGTTTTGGAGCATACATAAATGGTTTTGATGTGACCCCACAAGATAAAGCCTAATGGAGACAGACAGATCACGTGACTAAAGTGGCCGGGCAAGAGAACCTTTTCTACTGATCCATTTTTCTGAGAAAGTGTCATCTAGAAACTGTTGAAGATGCAATGCACAATGACAGGTTGCCCCATGGTGTTAAAATTGAAAAGAAAATTGTATTATTCAAAATCAATAAAATTAAGTATAAAAATTTAAATAAACTTCCAAATGATATTTTCATATTTGTCTTCCTTTAAGTCCCAACACAAATCCCATGCACAAACTGAAGTTTTAATTACCAAGCAAATGAATGGGATGCAAAGTATTTGAAGAAATATTAGTAATATTATAGATTGAATTTTTAAGTTGGTACCTGCAAAAAGTCATCTCAGGTAGTCTTCATCACTAATTCTCATCTATTCATTATCTCCCAGATTTAATAAGATTCCAGTCACTGTCCATTCTACTTTACTTGTTTTTCCAGGTGCATTCTAAGAGGTTATGAGTTCACATAACCAATGAGAACTCACCATCTTCTAAACTTTAAGCTGCCTGAGGGCAGGGAACTTACTTTGTTTTCATGCCCATTATATCACCTGACATGTAGTTAGTAATAATTAAATAATGGTTGAATGAATAAAAGAACTTGTGTTAATTTCACTTAGAAAAAGGGCATAGTGTAATTTTTTTTTTCTCTACCCCAAGGTCTTTTCTACTAGAAAAAGTCATAAGGGAGGAAGGTGGTTTGGGGAAGTAAAGAAGCAGAAGTCTTACTTTCTACAATGGAATTCTTTCCTACTTTACTGACCCTTAATTTCATCAGTGTGACTGGATACTGTGCCAATACAGATAACAACCCCTCCATGGCTTATTAGAAAGATTTTAAGAGTTGTTGAGAAAAATTTTAGTACCCTAAAGCCAATTTGGCGAAGAGGCTCTTCAGACTTTTTTAGGTTAGTCCTTTGTAGACAGATGTATCCCTATGAGAGTTCATATTCTACTAGCAAAGTCTTCAAATTATCAAGGTCGCCCCATGCCACAATGAGTCATCAGAGTAGGACTTTACAGGAGGAAAATAGAGCTTAACGGTTATAAATGTGCTGAGAAACAATTTGCAACAAAGGCAGAATAGAGAGATCTGTAACCTGAGAGTGAGCTTGGTATAATAGAAAGAGCCTTGTATCCAGAACAAGAACACCTGGGTTCAAGTCCTGGTTCCATAATTTACTAACTGTGTGATGTGGGACTCTATTTATCTAATTTTGCTCAGCCTTGGTTTCCTCTTCTGCAAGATGGAGAAAAGCTTAGTTGCAATATCTACATGAAAGGATTGACATGAGTATCAAATGAAATAATATATTCAAAAGTGCTATAAATGACCATAATAGCAATTGACCTAGCCATCTCCAAAACCTAACCTGATATGATTTGTATAGGTGCTTCTTTAATTTTAGGAGCCTGGATATATTTAGTGAAGGTCTTGAAATTTATTCATACCAAGAGATATGTGTGTGTGTTGGGGGAAGCAGCTTAGAGAGGGGAGTCCCAGATGATTTAAAAAAAAATAAAATTTTTCACTTCACATCACATGCAACAACTTAATAAAAAGTAACCCATGTCTATACCAAATCTTCCCCCAGCTGGCCCTGACAGATATTTATTTGAAGCACCAATACAGATGAAAATGAAATCCAGCTCTGGGGAAAATAAAATGAATTTATAGCAGGCTGTATTCAATAAACTGGGAGCACAACTGGCATTTCCCTGCCCTCCTAAAGTAGTAATAGAATTACTACATGTGCAAAAGGGACAAGCTCTAAAACAGACACTCCCTCCTGAGAGGCAATGTGAAGTAGTGGGAAAAGCACTGAATCAGGAGATCTGGGTTCCAATTCTTACTCTGCAACTTACTAGCTGTACGACCCAGTCACTTCAGTTCTATGAGACTTGATTTTCTTGTGGGAGAAAGTGGGATCATAAATCTAATTACTTCATGGAAGTGTTTTGAGAATCAGATGAGATAGTGTTTGTAGCATGCTTCATAAGCATTCAAGCATGATATATAAATGACTACTCATAATTATTGCAATGGCTGCCCCATATTCTGTTAGTGCTTTATGTGAGGGTTGAAATTCCAGGGGAAAGCAGACAATGGTTCGGGGAAGGTAGAGTATTCAAGCATCACCATTCTCCACAATTATCAATTATTACTTAGGCTATAAAGAGCAACAAGACCTTCCCTCGATATTGAGGATCATTTGGTAAGTGTATTTCCTTTCACTAAAGGTCTTCATGCAAGTCTTGAAAAATCACTTGTCATTTATGTTGTAGAAAAGATTTTTGTTAAAAAAGAGGTATAAATGACTTCTGAGGTATTTAAAGCATTGGGAAGAAAGAACAAAAGGCAATTTAGACTTAATGTAAGAAAAATGTTATAACAATTAGAGTTTTCCAAATGCAGAATGGTTTTCCTTGGGTTCCTCTTCAAACTCTGAATAGTTATCTGTTATTGATTGCAGAGGATTCTTATTCAGGTATAGAATTGGACTAGATGGCCTGAGGTCCCTTTCAATTCTGTGATTTGTCTCTTCCAAGTTTTAGTCTGTGATTCTATCACTTGGTGACTTTAAAAATTTTAAAAAAAAAAGCTAGAGGAGGCTTAGACCCACCTGTTAGCGATCCATTTGAAAAGGATCTGAGGGTTTCAGTGGGCTGAAAGTTCGATTTGAATAAAAAGTACGATACAGTGGCCTAATAGAAAGGTAATACAATACTAGGCTGCATTAAGAGAGACATAGTGACAAGTTCTAAGGAGATGATGTGTTTCTGTATTCTGCCCTGGTCAAATCATATTCTGAGTATCGTATTCATTTCTGGGCATCAATTTAGACGGGACTTTGGTCAGAGGGAGAGTGCTTCAAGGGGGAGGCAATAAGGATTGTAAAGAGTTCCAAGTTAATGCTGTATGAGGAGCAGTTGAGGTAATTAGGGATGTTTACTGAAGTGAAGAGAAAATGGACTGTGTGGGTGTATTTCATTATTGCAATTAGATAGATAAACAGATACAGCATTTTGAGTGTTTATTGAGTGTTAGGCCTTGTGCTAAGTGCTGGTGGTACAAATATAAGTAAACAAGACAGTCCCTACTTTCAAGGAACTTACATTCTAAAAGGAAAAGACCATACAGGAAAGTTGGGAAGTGGCCTGGCATGTGAGAGAGAGAGTGGGGGGAGGGGAGGGAGGGAGAGAGAGAGAGAGAGAGTTGAAGGGTACTACAGGATTAGTTTTGCTTGGCACCCAGAGGGCAAAACAAGAAGTAACCAGAAATGTCTGACTCTTTGTGATCCTATATGGGGTTTTCATGGCAAAGATACTGGAGTGATTTCCCATTTCCTTCTTCAGCTTATTTTGCAGATGAGGAACTGAGGCAAACAGCATTAAGTGACTTGCCCAGGGTAACACAATTTGGTAATTGTCTGAGCTCAGATTCTGCCTCAGAGGCAAAATTAGGTTTTATGTAATTAAAAAAAACTTCCCGATAATTAGAGCAGCCCCAAAATGGGTTTCCTGAGACATAGTGGGTTCTCCTTCACTGAAGGTCTTTAAGCAAAAGTTGAAGGAGCAATTTTCTGGTGTGTTGTAATTGGCATTCTTTTATAGGTAAGGATTGGGTTATCTTATCTAAGAAGTCTCTTCCAACCAAAAAAGCCTGTGATCCTGTTCTGTGATTCAGAGCTATGGCGGCATGAGATCTGACACTTGGATGGTGTGTATGTGTGTGTGTGTTGGAATTTAATGGTGTATGGTCTGATTGAGTGGAGCAGAGAGAAAGACTATCATAGTTTGCTCAAAGTAATTATAGAATACTAGGGAGAGAGGTCAAGGAAGGATAATTATTTGATCACAGACATCGAGAACTGATCTACTGGAGAAGAATATTAGACAATAGCTCTTGGTATAGTGGCAAAGATCATGAAACTAAAGGGGAGCCCATCAATTGACAAATAGCTGAACAAATTATGGCATATGAATGTAATAGAACTTTATTTTGCTATACGGAATGATGAAAGGGATGGTTTCAAACAAACCTAGGAAAATTTGTGTGAATTTCTGCTTGAGTGAAGTGAGCAGAACGAAACATTCATTTTTAAAGATGGTCAAATGTGGATATTTGTTTTGCTTGCCTATGCATATCTACTTCAAGGGATTTATTTTTCTTTCAGTTTGAGATGGGAAGTTGGGTGTAGGGTGGAGAAGAGAGGAGGAATAAGGAAATACTCATCTTATTTGATGTTAATTTCAGAAAAATAAAATTAAAATCATAGGAAAAAAGATTATTACAACATGAGAGAATCAGTGTCTCAGTACAGAAACCTGGAGCAGATTCTCAGAAATAGAACATTTGGGAATATACATGAAACATAATGGAGAGCTGAATGAATGAAGACTCTTGGCAACAATTCTTAATTCAGAATTAGTGAGCCATAGTGTGAATGTATGAGGAGACTGGGTGCTAGGGCCAGGTAGAGGCCATAGATGCTCCCTGCTTCTGTAGCTTTCAGGACAGTGTATTGGTAAGCAAAATGGGCTCTTAGCACTCAGTTCAACCAAGTGCCCTTGAAGAGTTTGGCTTTTGTTTCCTTTAATTAATTTAGTGTATTTCATTGAGTCTTACTAAGTGCTAAGCCCCAGGCCCAAACCCCTATTAGGTGCTAAGCCTATGTGGGTGTGCCGCTCCCAGGGTACTAAGGGGAGGTGCTAACTGAAGAGCCAATCATAGGAGCCTAAGTTCTGGTCATTCAGATGACGTTTGATGATGTCTGAAATGCTATAAAAAGAGAAGACAGAGCCATTTGCTCAGGGCTCTCACTTGGTGATGGTGCGCTGATGCAGAGACTCTGGGCAGCTGTAGCTAAGAGCCCTCCAGCTTGTAACCCGAATGTTGGGACTTTGTTAAACTCTGGTAACTGTGTATTGGGATTTGAATCAGACAAGGTCTGTCTGTCGATGTTTGTAATTTGTTTGCATTTTGCTCTGAAGTTCAGGGTGCTGGATTTTTCCCTGAACTAAGTGAGTGATATTTGTATGCTGGATTAAAATAAGCTTGTTAACCCCTTAACATCGCTTTCCTTATTAAAGCAGATCAAAAGAACCTGGGCTTTTGCAGTGTGCTGGTAGCATTCTTGCTGTTGGGCTTGTGTGGGTCTTTCACCCCCACAACAACTGCTAGCCAGATTGTTGAAACAGAGAGGTAGTATCACCCTGTGATGATGCCCACTGAGTGATGTTAACATGATAGAACAATGATGACAAGCTCTGGAGGGTGCTAAATGTTATTAGTGTAGCTGTAAGTTCCCAGTAATCATTGCAGGGAGAATCAAGCATGTGTAAGTGGGCATGGAGCTAAAATGTCAGGAGTGAGGGTCTCAGTTACTTCGGAGTATGGAAGTAATTTGAGAGTAGAAACCAACTCAATCTTTTCTGTAGGCATATTTCATAGTGATTTTGAAATGTAAAGGGAAGATTCTTTTCAGTCTCTGCTTACTTCTGAGTATATAGAAAAATAACTCCACTTCAAAAGCTTTCCAGGGTTGGAAATAGTCTCTTATCTGCTTGTCAATAGGATGAGAAATGTAGGCTGCAACACTCCTACAATCCAGATAGTGCTTTAGCACTCAAGAATTGGAAAGTAATTCCTGATATAAGGATGTTTCTTACAGTAGTTGGTTGAATGGAACATAAGCCCTCGGTAGTTCACAATTTCTGTCTGCACTCTTTCCTTCTTTATCTCTATGCCTTGGTGAAGCAGATTCTTCTGCATTATCCTTAGACTTGAATCCCTTGTCTTCTTGTCCTATTACAAAAAAGTCCCTTACTAAACCCAACCTTGGATGACTCCCACCATCCCCACCTTTGCTCCTGTTCACATGCTGCTGAATGGAGCTGGGAAAGGTCATAAAACTATGCTGACTGGGTCCAACACAAATTTGTTACATAATCTCAAATGGGCCCTTGTGGAAGGCAATCCTTTTATATCTTCCTGATCATTTCAGCCTCCTACTCACCACTATAGCTATTCTGTACCTTTCATTTCCTCCTTACCCTCCCATGGTGCCTCCTCTCCAACCCGCTTATTTGAGAATCTCACCTCCTAGTGAATGAAAAAAAAACTAAGTGTATTCCCTGTGAAGTCCCTCTTCTTCAACTCTCCAAATTTCCCATCACTCTAATGCCTCCTCTCATTATCTCCTCCTTCACCCCTGTCTTTCATGAAGTCACCCAAGCAGACCTCTCTACGTGTAGTGTCACAAGTAAATATTTTTGAGAGACAGAGTTTTTGGATAAATTATAACCAATTTTGTCACCCACAGCTAGCAAGTAGTTTACAAAAAAGGCTTATTTTTCCTCTCAATGACCAAAGAGAGCTCACCTGTGAAACCTTAAATATATATAAAGCCTTTGAAAAAAAGGGTATACCTGAGAGTAGAAATCAACTCTGATTGGTTAACAAGTAATGAGAGAATGAACATTATAATGAGAGATGAGCTTATACTAATGAGGGGCTGGAGGACATGATGCTGATCACTTAGTTTTGGTTAAAGAGACTTACCAATACTTATATCATCTGTCTAGGGTGATCTAGACAAAAGGGAGAATCCACATTTTTCTTGGACCTGTCTGAGAAAACACAATGGGCTGGAATGCATCAATTCACCTAAACTAAAATTTCCTTACCTTTTGAACAGATCGGAGTTTTCCCTTTTGTTATCAGCCCTACACTTCAAATACTATCTGAGCAACCTACTGGGGCTGATTTCTGAATGAGGAAGTAGAAAAGGGGAAGAAACCTTAGTTCTAATTCAATAATCAGTTATCAGTATAGGAAATAATCTTTTCTCTCATTCTCCCATTTGATTCTATTGAGAGACACAGTCTCCTCAACAAATCACTCACTGATATTACAAACACTTCATCAAGGGTTCTTAACTGTGGGACTTATGATAGGAAACATTGTGAGGGAGAAAGGGGAGAGATCAATTGGTGCATTGACAAAATCAAAGAGGGCAGTGCTCTAGATTTGCCTTGATACCATCCCTTACTGTATTCTCAAATAGATTGCCACCTTGATCATCCTTAGTCTCTAATCTTCAGCTCTCATTTACTGACTCCTTCCTTGCTACATACAAAAATGACCATGTCTCCATGAATCCTTAAATAACTTTTATTTGATCCTACTCTTCCTGCTAGTCATCTGCCTGCATGCTACATCCTCCAAGACATCCTACATCTTCCTCCCCTTCTTGGTTACATTTCCTGAGAAAGCTCTCTTAATCTGTTCCTCTACTCCTTCATACCTCATTATTCAGTTTAATCTGTTCTCTTCAAAGTTACCAGTGATCTCTTTTTGTTGTTGAGTCATTCCAGTCACATCCACTGACCATCTTAATGGCCTTTTCTCAATTCTCATCCTCCTTTGATCTTTCTGCAACCTTGGACACTGTAAATCACCCTTTTACTTCTAGATTCTCTCTATATATGTTTTCATGACATTATGGTTTTCCTCCCACATATCTGACTGCTCTCTCAGTCTCTTTTGTTGAATCATCCTCCAGGTCACAACCATCAACCTCGGGTATTTCCCACGTCTCTGTCCCAGGTCCTTTTCTCTTTTCCCTCTATACTATGTCATTTGATAATCCTATTGACTCCCATTGGTTCAATTATCACTTACATGCATTCTCAAATCTATTTATCCAGCCCTAACTTCTCTCTGTAGATCTCTTATCTTTAACTGCCTCATGGATATCTCATCCTAAATGCCCTATGGGCATCTCAAACTCAACACTTGCAAAAGAGAATTCATTATTTTTTCCTCTGAACTCCTCCCTCCTCTTAATTTCCCTATTATGTCAAAGACATCACCATCTTCCAGCCACCTAGGCCCTCTTACTTTTGGTACCAGCTTCTTTCTTTCACTCACCACACATATCCAATCTGCTATCAAATCTTTTCATTTCTGCCTTCAAAAGATCTTTCATAATCATTCCTTTCTCACTGGTCACTCAATCACCATGCTTGTACAAGCCTTCATCTTCTCAGGTATAGACTAATGCAATAGTTTTCTTCTGGTTGATTTGCCTTAATTCTCTCCTTATTCCAGTCCATCTTCATTCATCTTTCAAAAGATTCTCCTAACATTGGACCCAGTAATAGCAATATTTGTAAGGCTGATCAACTGTGAAAAACCTAGAAACTCTGATCAGGACAGTGATCCAAGACAATTCCAAAAGACCCATGATGAAAGATGCCATCTACCTCCAGAGGGAGAACTGATGAACTCTAAACGTAGCGTGAAGCATACTTTCCCCTCACTTTCTTTATTTTTATTGTTTTGTTTGTGTTCTCTTGCATAATGTGATAACTATGGAAATATGTTTTGTATGACTTCACATGTATTATTAATATCAAATTGTTTGCCTTCTCAAAGTGAGGGGAAGGGCAGCAGGAATGGAGAGAATTTGAACTCAAAATTTTTAAAAATGAGTGTTAAATTTTTTATATGTAATTAGGAAATATTTAGTGAAATAAAATAATTTTTAAAAATGATTCTCCAAAAGCACAGGTCTGACAATATCATTTCCCATCTTTGCTACTTAAAAAATTTCTGGTGGCTCTCTGTTATCTTTAGAATAAAATATAATGTTAAGTCAAATCAACAAGTATTTATTAAGTATCTGTACTATTTCAGGCACTATGCTAGGGGCTGAATATATAAAATGAAGAGGCAAAAAACAGTTCCTGCACCTAGAGAACTTACTGTCTAATGGGAGAGATGACATGTAAATGACAATGTGTAAAGTCCTCTGTTTGGATTTTAAAGCCTATTTCAACCAGGCCACTCCCCGTATTTCTAGTCTTCATATACTTTTTTCTCCCAGATATATACTAAAATCCAGCAGCTCTGGCCTCTTTGCTGTCTCTCCCACAGTACACTCTATTTCCCAATTCCACACTTGCTTCCCTTGCTGTCTACTATACCTGGGATGTTCTCCTTCCTTACCTCTGCCTCCTAGATTCCTTTTTTCTGGGGAGGGGAAGGCAGGGCAAATGGGGTTAAGTCACTTGCCCAAGGTCACACAGCTAGTAAGTGTGTCAAGTGTCTGAGGTCGGATCTGAACTCAGGTCCTCCTGACTACAGGGCCAGTGGCCTACTCACTGTGCCACCTAGCCTCCTAGATTCCTTAAAGAATCAGTTAAAATAATACTCTCTATAAGAGGCCTTTCCATTTCCCCCACCTTTTCCACTACTTCTAATGATTTCCCTCTGATATATCCTGTATAAACCATGTATGTATGCATGTGTGTATGTATATATATACATATATATATATAGTTATTTGCATGTAATCTCCCCCATTAGAATGTGAACCCCTTGAGGGCATGGACTATGTTTTTGCTTCTCTTTGTATTCTTGGACTTAACACAGGGCCTGATAGCAGGTGCTTAATATATTAAATGTTTATTCACTAACTGATTAGGCCAACATATCCTTGGCAAGTTGAAAAGTTTGCTGATGGCTGGCTTCTGTGCCATTACCATTATAACCTATTCAGAATCCAATGATGCCACTGTGGCTCAATACCTCTACACTCTTGGTTTACAAAGACCAAGTTCAAACTTAAGGGCTTCCCACAAAACATTTTTTGGCTCACACTCCACCAAGGGTACTTCTAAATCTCAACAGATGTGGATAAAGAAGAACTCAGCTCTTTTCAATGCCATCTGGTTAATGCTATATATCAGATACAGGACAGTCTTTATTTTGCCTCACAGAAAGAATGTAAAAAACCACAAAGGATTTTGAGGAGCCCATGAACAACCAAGATCAACTCTCCTTCACCCTTAGGCGACTGCTATGTTTGCTCAAGGACCTTGATAGTCCTCTATTCTATTAAAGCCACCCTATGGATAAATTAAGGCAGGTTGGGAAGCATCTGAAACATAATAATAATAATTTGATGTTTGCAGAGTAATTTGACACACTATTTGATGCATGATAAATAAGCTTATATTTTGATTCATGTTAACCTATGTTTCTTTCTTTTCCTGCAAAGGGTGGCAAAAATAATGACCTATGATGTAACTATGTAACAACAGAAGGATTAGTAATAGTAATAAGATTTGAAAGTTATCAAGAATTATCCTTCTTTCTATGAGTTGGAGAACAGGTTTACATTAACCTCCTGAGGGACATTGCCTACTTGTTAAGTTATGGAAGAAAGAATCTTTTAATCCTCAACTACCCATATGGAAATAGATATGGGCTTTGAATTGTTGTCTATTTTCTACTCCGTATACAGGAAATGAGGAGTCTTCACTTCCCTCCACAACCGTGTCTCTGTAAGACATGAAAACATTTCTGAATTTTTCCTCTTATCCCTCTTCATCACAGAATATGTCTTAGATTGGTGATACAAAAAATGTTGCGATTCAGAATGAAGCCATATATAGGAATTTTGTAGAAAAGCAATGCTAGGAATAGTCATGGAACATATGGAAATGTATATTAAGAGTAGGGAAAGGAGAACCTCCAACTAGATTCTGGCATTCTCAGATGGGGCAAGAGCCCAGAATCCTCAAATGTGATTACATTCTGCTCTACAGCCAATTTCACATCATCATTAACCAAAAGAACCACAAGAGTACTATATTCCCTGCAAAGTCTATTGTCATAATACAAATATTAGAGATTTTGAAGTAATACAAATTGAAAGTCTCAGAAACTCAAATCCTGAGTACTGATCACTTTGAAGTGTATCTCTAAGTATTAAAATTGACATCATACACCAGTTGTTAGCTGTGTATGTATGATTCTCTGTTTGAACCAAAAACTCAATTAAAAACTTGGTAAATAAATAGAACACTCAAGAACATGTCCTAGTTTCAATGAAGAATCTGGGAAGGGAGGGTCAGAAGTGCTTTTTTATCCTCCATGGCTCCAGAGGGACCATAGTTATACCTTATAGAACTAGAGGGGATAGCTCAAATCAAAGATGATGACTCTAACAGCAAGTTCCAACTTAAGAACAAAAAGTCATAGAAATTACAGAACAAGGAGAATCTACCCTAGTCAGGTGAAATCTGGAGTATCATGCTTAATTCTGGGTACCACATTTATAAAATCTGGTTTATTTAGATTTTTTGCTTAGAGGTAAGAGTATTTAGAGAATAATGAGAAGGATGGCGAAGAGACTCAAAAAGTATATTGTAGGATCAATGAATAGAAGAAACTAGAGATGCTTAACCTATAGAAAAGGGGATTTGAGGGGACAGGGGATGGGGAAGAAACTCATGATATTTGCCTTCAAGAGTTTGCAAGGTTATAATGTGAAAGAAAAACTAGACCTGTTTTGCCTGGCCCTGGAACACAAGTTTCAGGTGAAAATAAAAGGAAGGAAGACAGATTTTGATTCACTATAATGAAAGCTTTTCTAGTAATTGAAGCTGTCCAGAAATGGGATTGATCAAATTGTCAATTGTTAAATTGTCAAGAAGATGACCTCTTGATGCTGATGTGTGGACAAGATTCTTGTATCAACAGAAATTTCTGGGGTACTTTTCAACTCTATAATTACAATTCTGTAGAGCATATATGATCAGCTCAGCCAATATAATATATAAAATCCCCCCAAAAAAGACAACTTGGTTTCATCATCACTGTTAATTAACACTTTTTAAGCATTTAATATATACCAGGCACTGTGCAAAGTGCTGGGAAACAAAGAAAGAGAAAAACATAGTCCTTAAGAAACTCAACATTCTAATGAAGAAGACAATATGAAAACAATTTAAATACATACAAAATATATTTTCAATTTTATTAATCTTTCCTTTAATTTTCATAATTTATAATTTGGTATCCAATTGGGGATTTTTAATTTTTCTAGCTTTTTTAGTTGCATGACCAATTCATTTATTTTCTTTCTTTTTTTATTCATGTAAGCATTTAGAGACATAAAATTTTCCATAAGAACTGCTTTGGCTGCATCCCATAAGTTTTGATATGTTATCTCATTATTTTAATTATCTTTGATGAAATTTTTCATTGTTTCTATGAGTTGTGGTTTGGCACACTCTTTTTTTAGGATTAGATTATTTAGTTTCCAATTAGTTTTTAATCTATCTTTCCTTGACCCTTCATTACATGCAATTTTATTGCATCATGATCTGAAAAGGATGCATTTTATATTTGTCTTTCTATATTTGATTGTGAGGTTTTTACACCATAATGTATGGTCAATTTTTGTGTAGGTGCCATGTACTGGTAAGAAAAGGTATAGTCCTTTCTATCCTCATTGAATTCTCTCCAGAGGTCTATCATATCTAACTTTTCTAAAATTCTATTCACCTCTTTAACTTCTTTCTTGTTTTTTTGGTAGTTAGATTTATCTAGTTCTGAGAGAGGGAGATTGAGGTCCCCCATTAGTATAGTTTTGCTGCTTATTCTTTCTGTAACCCACTTAACTTCTCCTCTAAGAGTTTGGATTCTATGCCACTAGGTGCATATATTTTTAGTATTGAAATTACTTCATTATCCATAGTACCTTTTAAGCAAGATGTACTTTCCTTATCTCTTTTAATTAGATATACTTTTGCTTTTGCTTTGTCTGAGATCAGGATTGCTACCCCTGTTTTGTTTACTTCAGCTGAAGTATAATATATTCTGCGTCAGCCTTTTACCTTTAGACTGTGTGTATCTCTCTGCTTCAAATATGTTTCTTGTAAACAACCTATTGTAGGAGTCTGCTTCTTAATCCACTCAGCTATCTACTTCCATGTTATGGGAAAGTTCAGCCTATTCACATTTACACTCACAATCACATTATGATTACTATCTGTGTATTTCCCTCTATTCTATTTGCCCTCCATTTATACTTTTCTCTCTCCTTTCACCCTGTCCCTCCTCACCAGAGTTTTGCTTCTGACCACTACTTCCCTCAATATGCCCTCCCCATCAGCCCCCACCTTTTTTTCCTTTTCCCCTCCTACTTCTGCCCTCCCTTTTTCCCTCCCTTCTCTCATCCTCCTCCCCCCATTTTGCTTTTCTGTACCCTTTCCCCTTCTACTTCCTGTAGGGTAAGATAGATTTCTATACCCAACTGAGTGTATATGTTATTCCCTCTTTGAGCCAAATCCAGTGAGAGTAAGGTTCAAACAATGCTCACCCCCTCATTTCTTTCCTTCTACTGTAATAGGTCTTTTGCACTTCTTCATGTGATACAATTTAGCCTATTCTGCCTCTCCCTTTCCTCTTCTCCCAGTACAATCCTTTCTTTCATCCCTTAATGTTTTATATCATCATATAAAGTCAACTTATACATATATCCCCTGTCTATGTATACTCCTTCTAATGGCCCTAATAGAGATGCAGTTCTCAAAAGTTACAAGTATCACCTTCCTGTATAGGGAAAACAGCTTAAAGTTTATTGAATGATGTTTTTTCTTGTTTCCCTTTTCATGCTTCTCTTGAATCTTGTATTATAAGATCAAATTTTCTATTCAGCTCTGGTCTTTGCATCAGGAAAGTTTGAAATCCTTTGTTTTGTTGAATGTCCGTCTTTACTCCTGAAAGATTGTACTCACTTTTTTCTGGGTAGTTGATTCTTGGTTGCAATCCAAGCTCCTTTGCCTTCCAGAATATCATATTCAAAGCCCTCTAATTCTTTTTTTTTTAATTTTAAATCTATTTATTTAACATATTTAGTTTTCAGCATTGATTTTCACAAGAGTTTGAATTACAATTTTTCCCCATTTCTACCCTCCCCCTCACTCCAAGATTGTGTATATTCTGGTTGCCCTGTTCCCGGGTCAGCCCTCCCTTCTGTCACCCCACTCCCCTCCCATCCCCTTTTCCCTTCCTTTCTTGTAGGGCAAGATAAATTTCTACGCCCCATTGCCTGTGTATCTTATTTTCCAGTTGCATGCAAAAACTTTTTTTTTGTTTTTGAACATCTGTTTTTAAAACTTTGAGTTCCAAATTCTCTCCCCTCTTCCCTTCCCACCCACCCTCCCTAAGAAGTCAAGTAATTCAACATAGGCCACATGTGTATCATTACGTATAACCCTTCCACAATACTCATGTTGTGAAAGACTAACTATATTTTGCTCCTTCCCAATCCATCCCCCTTTATTGAATTTTCTCCCTTGATCCTGTCCACTTTCCAAAGTGTTTGTTTTTGATTACCACCACCCCCATCTGCCCTCCCCTCCATCATCCCCCTCCTTTTTTAATCTTCTTCCCTCCTCTTTCCTGTGGGGTAAGATACCCAATTGAGTATGTATGGTATTCCCTCCTCAGGCCAAATTTGATGACAGCAAGATTCACTCATTCCCTCCTCACCTGCCCTCTCCCCTCCTCCCACAGAACTGCTTCCTGTTGCCACCTTTATGCAAGATAATCCACCCCATTCTATCTCTCCCTATCTCCCTCTCTCAATGTGTTCCTCTCTTATCCCTTAATTTGATTTTATTTCTTTTAGATATCTTCCCTTCATCTTCAACTCACCCTGTGTCCTCTCTCTCTCCCTATATATATATATATATATATATATATATATATATATATATATATACACACACATATATATGTATATAATATACACATCCATATATACATACATACACATTCATTTATATATATATGTGTATATATATATATATATATATATATACATACATACATAAACATACATATATGCATATTCCCTTCATCTACCCTAATACTGAGGTCTCATGAATCATACTCGTCATCTTTCCATGTAGGAATGTAAACAAAACAGTTCAACTTTAGTAAGTCCCTTACAATTTCTTTTTCTTGTTCTTTTTCTTGATTAACTTTTCATGCTTCTCTAGATTCTTGTGTTTGAAAGTCAAATTTTCTATTCAGCTCTGGTCTTTTCATCGAGAAAGCTTGAAAGTCCTCTATTTTATTGAAAATCCATATTTTGCCTTGGACCATGATACTCAGTTTTGCTGGGTAGGTGATTCTAGGTTTTAATTCTAGCTCCATTGACCTCCAGAATATCGTATTCCAAGCTCTTCGATCTCTTAATGTAGAAGCTGCCAGATCTTGGGTTATTCTGATTGTGTTTCCACAATACTCAAATGTTTCTTTCTGGCTGCTTGCAGTATTTTCTCCTTGATCTGGGAGCTCTGGAATTTGGTGACAATATTCCTAGGAAATTTCTTTTTGGGATCTATTTGAGGAGGCGATCGATGGATTCTTTCAATTTCTATTTTGCCCTGTGGCTCTAGAATATCAGGGCAGTTCTCCTTGATAATTTCTTGAAAGATGATATCTAGGCTCTTTTTTTGATAATGGCTTTCAGGTAGTCCAATAATTTTAAAATTATGTCTCCTTGATCTATTTTCCAGGTCAGTGGTTTTTCCAATGAGATATTTCACATTGTCTTCCACTTTTTCATTCCTTTGTTTCTGTTTTATAATATCTTGATTTCTCATAAAGTCACTAGCTTCCACTTGCTCCAATCTAATTTTTAAGGTAGTATTTTCTTCAGTGGTCCATTGGACCTCCTTTTTCATTTGGCCTTTCAAGGCATTCTTCTCCTCATTGGCTTTTTGGAGCTCTTTTGCCATTTGAGTTAGTCTATTTATTAAGGTGTTGTTTTCTTGGGTGTATTTTTCAGTATTTTTTTGTGTCTCCTTTAGCAAGTCATTGACTTGTTTTTCATGGTTTTCTCACATCCTTCTCATTTCTCTTCCCAATTTTTCCTCTACTTCTCTAACTTGCTTTTCCAAATCCTTTTTGAGCTCTTCCACGGCCTGGAACCAGTTCATGTTTTTCTTGGAGGCTTTTGGTGTAGGCTCTTGCACTTTGTTGACTTCTTTAGGCTGTATGTTTTGGTCTTCTTTGTCACCAAAGAAAGAATCCGAAGTCTCAAACTGAATCTGGGTGTGTTTTCGCTGCCTGGCCATATTCCCAACCAACTAACTTGACCCTTGAGTTTTTCAGCAGGGTATGACTGCTTGTAGACTAAAGAGTTCTATGTTCCATGTTTGGGGTGGATGCGCCAGCTCGGCCACACCGGCACTCCTCCTTCCCCAAGAACCCCCAACCTGGACTGGGCTTAGATCTTCAGCAGGCTGTGCACTCCTGCTCTGATCCGCCACTTAATTCCTCCCACCAGGTGGGCCTGGGGCCGGAAGCAACTGCAGCTGTAGCTGCCCCACCTCCGCTGCCCCGGGGGCAGTGGCCAAACCGTGAACTCTTTCCACTCCAGCAGCTTTTCCCACTAACCTTCTCTGCTGTCTTTGGTGTTTGTGGGTTGAGAAGTCTGGTAACTGCTGCAGCTCACTGATTCAGGGAGCTAGGGCCCGCTCCACCCGGCTCCCGGTCTGGTCGGTCCGCACGGCTCATGCTGGGCTCTGCTCCGCTCCACTCCCACCTCCCAGCTCCGTGTGGGATAGACCTCACCCAGAGACCATCCAGGCTGTCCTGGGCTGGAGCCCTGCTTCCCTCTGCTGTTTTGTGGGTTCTGCAGTTCTAGAATTCGTTCAGAGCCATTTTTTATAGGTTTTTGGAGGGACTCGGCAGGGAGCTCACGCTAGTCCCTGCTTTCCAGCCGCCATCTTGGCTCCGCCCCCCCCTCCAAGCCCTCTAATTCTTTAATGAGACCAATTCATTCTGGGCCTCAAAATTTGCTTTCTGTGCTAAGGCTGGAAGACTCACTGCTGTCCTGCTGAACCAGGACCAAGGGGCCTTTGGTGCTGATCTGTGCTATGGCTAAGAGCATGTCGTTGGCTTGCCTCAACACTGTCTGCATTGGACTGCATTACTCTTTTACCCAAGTGAGAAAGACCTTTCCTGAAGTCCTTCTAAGTTACCTCAAACTGGAAAATTGTTTCACTCTATCTTTTTGTAGGTTCTGTTGCTCCAGAATCTGTTCAGAGGCTTGATTTAATGTTGTTTCCAAGGGAAACTGGGGAGAGCTCAAGCAATTTCCTGGCTTCTCTCTGCCATCTTAACTTTGTCCCTCATATATACAAACTATAAGCAGTATCAATGTGAGTTAATCTCAGATGTCAATAAGGTGGGGGAAGGGGGAGGAGAGAGTTATAGAAAGGCCTCAAGCAACAGGTAGAATTTGAGCTGAGTTTTAAAAGAAGCCAGGAGGTGGAAATGAGAAGGGAAAGCACTGAAGGCATGAGGAACAGCCAATAAAAAGGCTTGTAGTAGGACATTAGAATGTTATTTGACAGGAGCAACCTGAAGGCCAGCATTATTGGATCAAAGAAAATACATCAATGGGACAGCAGGCTATAGATACAAGTCAATCAACACTCATCCTTCATATACTTAACAAATATTACTAAGCACCCACTTTATGAAGTGCATTATTTAGAGATTGTGTAAGTAAGACTTAATAAACTCTGCCATCAAAAACTTTATAATATAGTCTGTGTAAATAGGACATATACTGCTGTCAATACAGACCAAGAAAATCAATGGTACCAGTTTAAATAGCTAGCGTTCAATAGAGATATGAGATGTAATATCCTAAAAAAAGAAGAGAAGAAAAGAAAATACAGGGAGGAAAAATAAGTATAAAAATACATAAAAGGTAGGAAAGGGCCAAATTATAAGGGCCTTTAAAAGCTACATCATTTCATATTTGATCTTGGTGTAATATTGAATTTGTTGGAGTTTATTGAGTAGAGTAGGAAGCACACAGCAAGAGGTGTGCTTAAGGAAGATCAGTTTGGCAGCTGAGACAAGAATGATAGACTAGAGTAGGGAGAGATTTGAGGCAAGGAAACCATAAGGTTCTTGTAATAGTCCACATGTGAGCAGGTATTAAGGACCTATACCAGGGTAGTGACTATGTGAGCAGAGGGAAGGGGATGTATTGGAAAGATGCTACAGAGATATAAACAATAAAGTTTGGCTATGGGTTGGATATGTTAGGTGAGTGTAAGAGAAGAGTTGAGAATGACTTTAATGTTGGGAGCCTGGGTAACTGGAAAATTAGTGATATCTTCAAAAGTTATAGGGAACCTAGGAGAAGGGTAGGTTTGGGGGGAAAAGATAAAGGGTTTTGTTTTGTCTTCATGAAGAACAAGCTATGTCAAACTAGTCTCATTTCCATTCCCTCCCCATTTTTTTCTGAAACTAGATTGGTAAGTCAAGAAATATCCTACACCAATTTTACCTAGATTTCAGCAAAGCATTGGTAGTCAGTCACACTACTCTTTTTCAAACAAGAAAGAGATATTCAAACTAAATGTTAGCACCCTTAGGTGTCTTTGGGACATGTTTAATAGATAACCCCATTAACAATTCAATAGGAACTTGCAAAGAGGTCTCTAGTGGCGTATCCTAGTGATTGGTCCTGGTCTCTAATTTGTTTATGAGACTTAGAAAAAGTCACAGATGGCATACTTGTTAAATTTGCAGGTGATACAAAGTTAGAAGAGTTAATTCACTAGATGTTAAGATCCAGAAAGACCTTGACAGTCTCAAACATTAGATCCAATCTAACAATATGAAATTTAAAAGGGATACATATAAAACCTTGTATGTGTGTTCAAAAAAGTCAACTATGTAAATATAAGATGAGGGAGGAAAGGCAAGATAATAAATAGTTCATCTGAAAAAAAAGATCTTGGTAGACTGCAAGCTCAACAAAATAACATAGGTATCCAAAAAAGCTATTACTTGGGTTTCATTTAGAAGTATAGCGTCCAAGACTAGGACATACTCTCTACTTCTCAGACCACATGTTAAATTTGGTGTTCGGTATTTTAGGAAAGATTGATGAGTGGGAAACATCTAGAGAAGAGAAGGCAAGATGATATAGAGCACTGGGATCTTTCTGTATGATGATCAGTTGAAAGAACTGAAAATATGTCAAGTTAAGAAGAGGAAGGCTAAGGAAAAGGTGATGATGGTGGGAGGAAGGGTATATAACAAATGTCTTCAAACTTTGGAGGGTTGTTATGTGAAGAGGCATTACTGCTCGGTATAGAGCAGGAACAATGGATAGAAGTTATAAAGAAGCAAATCTAATTTGCACTAAATTCTTAAGCTTTTTTGTGCCCTTTGACCATCTGATAAAGCCTATGCACTCTTCAGAATAATATTTTAAATTCATAAAATAGAACACATAAAATTACAAAGGAAATCAATTATATTGAAATGCAGTTGTCAAAATAGTTTTTTAAGTTCAGGTACCTCAGGTTCAGAACCTCTGAGGCAGATTAAAGCATCCTAAAAATGAGAGTGGATTTTCCATCATTCCCTTTCAATAGGGGTTTCCAAGCAGGAGCTAGATAATCATGTCCTGTGGATAAACTAGCAAGGCTTCTTTACAGATTGGACTGGATGGCCTCTGAGATACTGTGATTAGATTTCCATCATACAGCTGAAGCAAGAATTGCCTTCTGGTGAGATGAAAGAGTGATTTGGCCATTCATGCATGCAGTGAAACTTATTTCCAGGGAATTAAATTAGAAAACATTTAAAAACAGGTACAGATATTGTAGGATAGCTATAAAAGTAACAGAACATATAACTGAAAGTCAGGAGGCTGCATGGTATACAGGGATAAAGGAACTGGAAGACCTGGGTTCAAGACCCACTTCTGATACATATTTTCTGACTGAGAGTGATGCAGGCCACATATTTGACACATTTACTCCAGGAAGCTCTTAGAGTTTAAGTCACAGAAAAGGTGCTAATCTTAGAGTTCCCTCTACAAATGAACTCACCTATCCTTATTTCTAATTAAAGTCTGTATTATCATAGCACCAACAGGCGCAATTATGTTGCTGAAGTTCAACGTTAGCCGTCTTCCACTGTGAGTTACTAAATGGAGTAACTCATTAGCACAAACTCAAGGTTATCGGGGGAAATGTGTGCCCCATTTCTACATTTGAAATTAGGTCACAAAAGTTTCCTCGGTTGTTTCTGACAACAACAACAAAATCTGTAGGTGCTGTGTTGGCCTGTGCCTGGGTAGTTAGTCCCTGGACCACATCTGGTGGGTCGTGTAAGCTTGCTTATCCACTGTTCCATTCTTCTCTGCATCTCAGCTGTTCGTAAATGTGGTGGGAGTTGACACAGTGAGGTGTCAGGGCCAAAGAATATCAATAGTTGGCAAAGGAAAGGGCAGAATTGTTCTTGTTCCCTGGCACACCTAAAATGGACTTTGATGCATATTGCAAAAGCCTTGGCATTTGAGAGAAATTGGTTGCGTGAGTGACTTTCACCCAAACAAACCCAATACATTCCATCTTTGTGCTGAGCATGGGGCTGGCCTAAAAATTTGTGACAAAAGCAGATGTTTGACACTGGAAAAAGAGCATTCCACACATTCATCAAGAACACTTCTTGGCAAAATCAAGTCCACGGTACAGGACACATATGTGTCTCCATGGTCGATAGTGCAGAAACCACATTGGTTATCCAAGAAGCACTAGAAAAAAGTGTGTATTTATGGAAATGCCTAAGAAACATGAAGTTATTTTTAACCACAACAATAACAAAAAAAGAGTTGGCATTTGTTTTGTGCAGATGCATAGGATTTCCTAAAAATTAATTTCTTTGAGCAGAAAAAATAAAAGTTTACAATACACTCCACTCTTTTAGTTATAATCCTTTATCATTACCACTAAATGATGCTGAGAGCCTATGGGCAGTACCTCACTAAAAGCTATACAGCTTTAGGTAGCAAGTATGGTTCTTTATCTGTAGAAAATTTTAAGAAGAGAAAAGAGTTGGAGACTGAGTCTACGTGGGTGCAAAAGACTCAAATTTTATTTGAGAGACTTAGCTCCATCCATCATACCAGAGTCAGTCCACATGTTTCTGCATATAATAAGGAATCTGTTACCAGTCCCTAATCTAGTGAAGTAGATTTCATTGTGTATTGAAGAGAATGGACTGGACAATGGCTTTCTTCCTAATTGGTTTTTTTGACCTTGGGCAAATAACTTAAGATCTCTGGCCTCATTTTCCCCATCTCAAATACAAGGGGGTGGGCGTGGATTAGATAATCTGTAGAAATCTTCCAGATATCACGTTATATAATTTCACAACTTCTTTATCTGTAAAATGATGTTTGACTAAATGCTCTTTAAGATTCTTTCCATCTATAGTGTTCTATGACTGGGCTGTAGTAAATTGAATTGATTAAAACCTTCATTTGTATTCAATTCTGCTAGACTCATAAAATCTTCCTATAGGCAAACGAACAAAGAAATAAAATACAGGTCCCTGCTCAGAGCCAAAAGTAGGAATTCTGACACTTGGGACAAATTTAATTCTATGGGGACAAGCAGGAGACAAAGGTTCTTGGATACCCTAAGGCCATTGCTAGAGATGTTGGTGTGCATTGTACTGCTGGTCCTGTATAGCTTGGATTCCCAGGCCAGGGAGCAAGACAGAGGTATATCTTAGTTGAAAGTAGTCATACCAGCCAGAGGGGTAAAATAATCCCATGAAAAGGGTATGACAGTAGCATAACATCTATAAGTAGCAACCTGGGGGAAGAGAATAGGCCTGCATAGAACTATGAAATGGAGGACTTCCACAGAGAAGTACCATTTCCCCTCTCCCTCCATACCCATACCCCATAATGACTCATTGAAATGGGAAAATTCCCAGTCATCCTATACTAGTTATTATCATCTTTGCTCTCAAAGAATTTATATTCTCATTGGGAAACAAGTGGAAGGCAGCAGTATGGTGGAGTACAAAGAACATTGATTCTAGAATCAGAGGACCTAGCCTAGGTTCAAATCCTAACTTAGATTCTCTATTTCCTCACTCATCTGTAAAATGAAAGGGTTAGACTAAGTCAACTTTAAGGTCCCCAATAGCTCTAGAGCAAATGAGCCCACAAAATTAACCAATACAAGGCAGCAACTAAAATTTACAAAAAAAAATAGAATATAAAATGAATACTGTAGATATTTGGAGAAGAGAGAGGTCTCTATTGACCTGAGCAATCAGGAAGAAATGGAGGATGACCTAGGTCTTGAAGTTTAGGTAGGATCTGGATGGCAGGTAGAAGAATTCAGAAGAAAGGGGAATAAAGAGATTTTTTTTCAAATGCTATTAGAGACAGTAAGATGTAATGGCTAGAGAGCCAGCCTCAAAATCAGAAGACCTGGGGTCAAGTCCTCCCTTTCATACCTTTTGGCTATGTAATTACAGGCAAGTCACTCAACTTCTAAGTGCTCTCGAAAAATTTCTAAGACTGTAAGTTGCAAGAAGGTGCCAACAGACATTCTTAAAGAGAGCTTACTCACCCAAGAGTTCCCTATATCAGTGAAATGACAGGTTCAGTCCTTACCCATAATCTTTCAGAGATTGTGAGGAAACCAACTTAGCTAGAGGAAAGGGTTCCAATTGGTAAGTGATGGAAAATTTAAAAAGTGGTTTGGAACCAAATGAGGCTGCAGCTTTGTAAAAGAAAAAAATAGGATTTTATGCTGTAGCGCAAGAATTGAATAAATATTAACTCTATATAGACAATGTGAGTTAAGTATTTCCTTTTTGTGATGAATGATGCATGTGACCAGCAAAACTTGGGAATCAGATTAAAATGTAATGGATACATTTAACAAAATAAATAAAAATACAATGTAACATAGATAATCTTAATTTGTGGTTTTCTAAGTCAATATTCTGTCCACAGGGATGCATTTCTATTTGAATTTGGTACTGCTGGTTCTAGTCCAATGCCTACTTTTACAGATATGTATTGATGATCATCTCTTGGTATTTTTGGTCAGTCCTAAATATATTTGTGGTCCAGTCCTAAATTGTGTGCAAGTTCTTACAATGTGAAGACAATTTGACAGTGCTCCGATGAAAGGTTTTCCTTTTGACCCCAGACAAATGACTGACGATATATAGATGGCCATCTGGACTCCTTCCTTCAAAGAAAAGCACAAAACCAGAAACATAGTGGTACTCTTGGAAGGGTGATGCCTGTAATCATTACTGAGCCTTCCAGAAACATCTGGAATTTCAGTTCCTGCTCTCACTGCTCTGGAAAGTAATCTGCTTCTTCCTCACATTCACCTCCAAATGAACTGACAGTAACTGGGCTCTAAAGGGACCACAGACTTGCCTGTGGAAGTGACATCAGAGACACTCAAGATCCACTGGGACCAGACTCATATATTCTACATTGAAAAAATGGTGCAGTTGTTATGTAACTTTTTTCATGTTGCTGCATTGACTTAAGGGCTTTCCTTCGCTTTCCCTCCGAGTTGGTGTCAGCTTATATCTCCTTGTACCAGGTTTTTCGAGAATGTCTAAATTTTGAAGGAAATCTAGGAGTCAAATCCTCCACCCCTCCACGCCATCCATGTGATTAGTATCAGCTATGTCTTGAGAACGAAGTGCCAAGACCTCATTACCTGGCCAAGTTTGTTATTGTTCTGCCTTTGTTTGGACATTCTGTTATTGATGAAGTACTTGGCAGAAAATAATTCTGGTTTTTGCAAGTCATCCTTCTCTCCTCGGGGTATTCGGGCAACATTTCTTAGTATACTCTTATCCAAATTGAGTCAGATTGATGTGATATAATTCTCTGGGCAAGTCACTTAGTTTCATCAAACCTCAAATTCCTCATCTGTAAAATGGAAATATTAATAATAACACCTGCTTTATAGGCTTGTTGTTAAGATTCGACGAGGTAATGAACATAAAACGTTTTGCAAGCTTTAAAGCATTATATAAAGGCTATCTCTTAAAATTAATTAAATTTCATAAATTTGTATTTTATCATCATCATCACCACCACCATCACCATTATCTCATTCTATTTATTTCATCAATTAAAAATAGAAACAGTCCTGGGACAAGTCACTATTCTACTATTCCTTTTTCAATCCATTGTTTTATGGATCATCACACAGGTGGACAAAAGAACTACTTTTTATAGTTGAATAAAAATATTATTCCTTCTTTCCATGCTCAGTGAAATCATCCTCATTGCAAGTGAAATGGCAGACAGGACATACATCTTATCATGTTTCCACATGATTTTGATTTCACCTAGGTCTCTGTTCCTTGCAAGCTTTATAAATTATTAATAGAATGCCATGTAACTTGGAGACTATGAGTAAGTGGCATTGATACATTTATTTGAAAAGCTTTTCCTAAGTTTTTATGAATCAGTATTACATCTGGGCAATTGAGGATGACAATTCAGTCCATTAAAATAGTCTGGTTCTAGTACTGTTTATTAGCTGAGTTCCCTAGAGTATTTTCAGATCATAGTATTGAGATTTGTCACTTGTCAGTCCATGAAAGATAGCAAGATTATGATATATGATTATAACCACTAGGTCTATCTAGATCAGGCTCTCAAGGCCACATGTAACCCTCTAGGTCCTCTGGTGTGGCCCTTTGACTGAATCCAAACTTTACAGAAGAAATCCTCTTAATAAAAGGATTTGTTCTATAAAATTTGGACTCAGTCAAAAGGCCTCCCTCAAGGACCTAGAAGGCCACATGTGACCTTGGGGCTACAGGTTCCCCACCCCTGCTCTAGCTAATCAGTAAATGCCAGTTTTTACAGTCTGCAATGATGTCTTGCATAGTTTTCACCATTCCTTGCATATGAACACTGATTGCTAAGTCCAAACTCCTCAAGGAACACCTTTTTGAATTTTTAATAGCCATGATCTGGATCTGAAGTGCCATCATAAACCCCTGTTTTCCACAAAGAAATCCTCATGTCTCAGGCATTTGTTTAATGTTTCTTTAATGTTCTTTAATGTTTAATGTTAATTCACATAATTGATACATGGTAGATGACATGTGAATGTCATCTAAGAAGGGCCTTTTGATCCTTCTCTCGGATCTTAATATTAGAGGCAGCTTTGGCATAGTAGATAGAGTAAGGAGCCTGGAATAAAGGACATCGGAGTTCAAATCTAGTCTCAGATACTTATTAGTTGTGTATCCTTGGAGAAGTTACTTAACCTCTGTCTCAGTGTCCTAAATTTAAAAAAAAAAGATAATTATAGTATCTACCTCCCAGGGATGTTGTGAGAATCAAATGAGATAATATTTGTAAAAAAGGGGGGGAGATGCTGACACAGTCCATGGCATATAGTAGTCACTTAATAAATAAATATTCATTTCCTTCCTTCCTTCCTAGGTGTCAACTAGAGGTAAGCCACTTTTGCATACACTTGACAATGTCAGTGGTGTATATGTATTAGTAGTCTTGACGTTTGCTTTGTTGAAGTAATGGCCTGTTTGTTCACAAGTATTTCTGGAGAAGTTTTTTGTTGGTTTTGTTTTGTTTTCTACTTACTTTTCATATGATCTAAGACCATTTATCTGGAAGACCTGACTTCAAATGCAGCCTCAGATACTTACTAGCTGGATAACCTTAGACAAGTCACTGAACCTCTATTTGCCTTCAGTTTCCTGTAGGTCCTCAAGTGTAGCCCTTTGACTGAGGATCATAATAGCACTTATTTCATGAGGTTGTTGGGAGAATCAAGTAAGATAATACTGTAAAGTGCTTAACACAGTGCTGGAGCAATAATAGGTGTTAATAAATGCTTCTTATTTCCCTTCCTTCCTTACTTCCTTTTTTACCTCCATTTTTTTCTTCTTTTGTTCCTTTTTTCCTTCTTCCCTAACAATAAATCTTTTATCTTCTTTCTGTCTTGAAAGTATTAACAATTCTATAGCTGTCTTGGGGTGATAGACCCCATATTTTATTAGAAAGCTTTCCAAATTTGCTACAGCCCATTTCGCAGTTCTAAACCTGTATATTAACTCTGGTTTTACATAGGTCTTAATTGCTTTAATGTTCTTACCCTTCAACTTTAATTTCAGAATGTCATTAATCTTTTAATGTATTCAATCACAGCCTCATCCTTGATATCTAGGCTTGATGTGTCTGGCCTAAAGGAGACTAAAGTATTTGTAGGTATCACTATTATACAAGGGCTCATTGTGACTTCCACATTTAAGCTTGAAGCATTTGGGTTCTATTCATCCTGAGTATGTAAGAATTTATACTTAATGAGTTAAAATTACATTTTTATATATTAGAGAAATAGTCAGGAAGATGAAGCTGTTTATTTTTCATTGATTATAATTCACGTATATAAAGTGATTAATATTTTGCTTTGGTTCAACTTCTTTAATTTGGAAGCCCTACTTAATAGTTAGGAGAGGCTACACAGAAACTAATGGGCTTAAATTATCTCCATGAGAAATGCCATATTTTCTGTAAATTGTTCTTACAATCATTAGGTTGGTGGCATGTTTCAAAAAGAGAAGAGCCTTCTGTGTAATCATCAAAAACTCATTATACTTGTATGTATTATATATATATATATATATATATATATATATATATATATACATATATTTGCAGCACATTAACTAATCATGAGTACAAAACTGAATCAAAGATGGAAATAATCAACAGATATACTTATATAGCCTATGGTGTTTTCAAGTGACTTGTTCAATAATTGAAGAATTGATTATACATTGTTTTTTCTACCCTTTGGACTTTTGTCATGCCTGTTTTACTCTTCAGTCAATATATTGTTTTCTTTTAAGTATTTATAGATTTTTCATTATATAAGTTATGAATGCTTTGTATTAGGTACATAAACATAGCTGATCTATATTATGAGTGGTCACTGGTCTTCTCATCATTTGGTGCTATATATGTGATACCTTTGATCAAGAAAGATGAGACCTTGCTTATGTTTGATAAAGTTTTTTTCCCTAATAATTCATGTGCCATTCTGAAATACTTGATATAATAATTGTGGATCTTATACAGCTCTACTATTTGGTTTTACAGAGAGGCTATATTTTTAATAACTTCCATTGAAATAATTATCTGTTGTTTATAATATTAATGGTACACAAGCTTTTTCCTTCTTTTTTGATCCAACTTTTATATGATTTATATGACTTCTTGTGTCCATAAAAACAATCAGATATTTTCTATATCTTTCTTCTTCCAAGTTGTGCCTTTTTAAAAAATCTTTTAAATGCTTCTATAATACATTTTCTGTTTGACATCAGATTATGTATTTTATTATCTATTCTGCTTTGACTCCATACAGTAAAGTCAACAAGCATTTATTAAACGTGTGTTTTCATAGAAAACACTTTGCTAAGTGCTGGGAATGCAAAGAAAGACAAAAACAGCCCCTGTTCTCTAAGAGATCACAGTCTGATGGGAGAGACAACAGGCAAACAACTCTGGACCATCTCCAGTTGTCCTGATCGATATCTGGCTGCTGGACTCAGATGGCTCTGAAGGAGAAAATGAGGCTAGTGACTTTGCACAGTCCTCCCACACTCAGATCCAGTTCATTTGCAAGTCATGTCATCATCTTCCTGATGTCACGGTCCTCTTCTAGAATGAAGGACAAACCACAACCACAAGTAAGATATGTACAGATAAATTGGAGGTAATCTCAGAGGGAAGGCATTAACATTGAGGAATTAGGAAAGACTTGTTCCAGAAGATGGAGTTTTAGTTGGCACTTGAATGAATCCAGGAAATTCAGGAGGTAGAGCTAAGAAGGGAGAACATTTCAGGTTTGAGGACAGCCAGAGTGAGGAGTTGGAGTGTCTTGTGCAAAAGATAGCAAGGAGGGCAGGCTTACTCTATCAAAGCATATGTAGAGAAAGTAAAGTAGAAGAAAATTGAAAACAAAGGAAGGGACCATGTTATGATGGGTTTTAAAAGCCACACAGAGGATTTTATATTTGGTCTTAGAGAATATAAGGAACTGATGAAGTTCATTAAATAAGCCGGGCAACATAATTAGACCTTCACTTTAGGAAGATCACTTTGATCACTGAGTGAGGACTAAAGTAAGGAGAAAATTGAGGCAATGAGAATTACTAGAAGGATATTGTAATAATCCAAAGGTGAAGTAATGAGAACATTCACCTGGGATAGGGCTATATTAGAGGAAAGAAAGGAGGGGGTATATAGGAAGGATGTTGCCAAGGTAGAATCAATACAACTTGGCAACAAATTGGATATGGGGGTGTGGTGAGAGAGAGGGAGGAATTGATAATAATGCTTAGATTGGGATCCTAGTGACCGGGGGGATGGTGCCTAATAAGTAATATGAAAACTAGTCAACCAGGGAGGGAATAGAGGGAAAGATAATGAGTTCAATTTTGGATGTATTGGGTTTAAGATGGCTAGAGAACTAAGTGACTCAGTGAATAGGGCACAGGGACTGGAGCCAGGAAAATCCAAGTTGACACTTAGCTCAGATGCAGGTGACCTTGGACGTGTCATTAATCTATATTTTCCTTAGTTTCTTCAACTTTAGAAAAGGAGGTAATAATAGCGTCTACCTCCCAGGGTTGCTGTGAAGATCAAATGAGATAAAAAATTGTAAAGCAACTAATACTATGCCTGACATATAGGCACAATATAAAAGCTTGTTGCTGCTGCTGCTACTACTACTACCTCTACTACCACCACTGCTACTACTGCTGCTGCCCCTCCTCCTCCTCCTCCTCTTCTTCCTCCTTTTAAATGAATACAGGGAAGCTGACTAGATAACTCACTGAAATCACAGAGAGGGAGACCATCTTAACATTTAGCCACCGTTACCTCAACTTGGTATTTAAAAGAATTTAGAATTGCTGGTATTCTTTTTGTTTCTGGATTGCTTTGAAAATAGTTCTTGTTCATTTAACTCTTTCAAGTTTCCTTTTGTATGATACTATTGTAATCTATTGTATTGATATAATTTCCCAATATCTTTATGAAGTTTTTCAATAGCTCTTCCAAGTTGCTTTGCCATGGTGGTATTTGATACCAGTTCCCAGGGATATGCCTTTATTCCTCACCTTTTCTCCAACAGCTTTTTATCATGGCTATGGTCACCACATATGCCATAAAGTATAAAAAAGAGCCTGCGGGGCACTCATGATCACCCCTACTGGACAAGCAAATAATTTATCCACATTAAAACACCTCCCATTATCCTCCCATATCAATACAATCACAAATAACTATATGTCCTACCTCAGTTGTTATTTGCCACAATTTACACGCTTTCTCACAAATCCAAGCTCCATTGGCTTGGTAACCATCCTATTAACCCTCCATATAATTGTCTTACTTCATTCATAGTTCATTTTGTTTTAATTTTCTCTTACAGTGGGTTCCATTGTAGGTGTCTGGCATAGTTCACATCAGTTACTCAGATAAAGAATATTTTTCTTCCTCATTTCATCTCTCCTTGTATCATAAAAGTGTGTCTTAATATAAAAAGGAAACTACATTGCATTGAAAAATTCTCTTCCTTCCATCCTTCACCTAGAGACACCTTTTACTCAGATGTTTCCTTGTCCCAAACTTTGACTGGGGTTTTGTTGTTTCTTAGCCACTAAAACACCAATGAGTGGTCTTCTAGTCTCTCTTTGAAAATTTACAATAAGTTAGAACTATCTTGCAAAGCAACAGATTGAGTTCATTGACAGATTTAATTATTATGAACTTTCTCTTATGTCAAACCTAAATTCACTTCTTTTCACCTTACAATCATTGTTCCTAGTTCTGTCATCTGGAGTCAAGCATCAAAAAAATCACAAAATTTAAAGGGACTTTAGTAGCCACTTTGACCAACCCATATCCACAAAGAAATCACTGCTATAACATACTGCTGCAACAAGGGGCCATTCTGCCTCTAATTGAAGACATCCAATGAGGGAATCCCTATTAATACTGGAGGCATCTCAATCTCCTTTTTAAATTCTTCTAATTATTAGGAAATTGGGATTTTTTCTCCTCACATCAAACCTATATTTGACTCTCTGTAACTTCTACCTATCACTACTATTTCTATGGTTTGGGCACATAACAAGCCTAACCATCATCTTTACAACATGACTTCAAAGACCTTAAGATATCTACTATCTTCTCCCAAGTCTTCCAGGATAAAGCACTTAGCATTTCTAGGCTAAGTATTCTTTTTTTATTTTTAACCGATCCTCATATGGCATAGATTCAAGATCTTCACTCCCTTAACTGGCCCCCCTGGACACTCTTCAGTTTA
Organism: Trichosurus vulpecula; assembly: GCF_011100635.1. NCBI lineage: Eukaryota > Metazoa > Chordata > Mammalia > Diprotodontia > Phalangeridae > Trichosurus > Trichosurus vulpecula. Next base: position 118,947,097 of record NC_050576.1, read on the forward strand.
TGAATGTGTTTTCTTAGCTTCAGTGACCAGTACTAAATACGAGATTTGAGATATGGTCCAATCAGTGCAAAGTTCAGATAGAACATCACCTTCATATTTCTGGAAATTGTGCCTCTCTCAAGAGAAGCCTAAGATGACATAATCTCTTCTGGCAGCCTCATCACACTGAGCAGTTTATAGAGCCCTAGAAAAGGGGTAATAATCTATTCTCTTATGGCTAAATCCAGTATTCATATAACTTTCCAAACCAAAATATTACTCCTTGGCCACTAACTCCAATATATGTTGTCTCCTATTGGAATATAAACTTCTTGATGGTTGTAACTATCTTTACTTTTGTCTTTTATCCCCAAGATTAACACATGCATATGCAGACATTTATTACTTAAGTTCAAGAACAGGTTATGGTGGGGGGAGGGCTGGGGGAGAGGGAAGAAGGGAGGAGACAGGGAGATGACAGCCTCTCATCTGTGTCTGCTCTAGATGGGGTTGATCCTCATTTCTGAGCCTTGGTCCAGGGCATACAATGAAGCACATGATAAGATGAAGTTCCAGGGGGTACAGGTTTAGGAAAACATCAGGGGTGGCCAGAGTTCCACATCCAACCAGAAGTGGGGGCTGGAATTCTCCTTGGATCAGCAGCACTGCTTCTTTTTAGGAATTGAAGCATAGTGATAGTTCCATCCCACTTATTTCAGCTATTATAAAACATTGTAGTTAAAGTCTTTGCGCTAAAGAATTCTTTCATCACCTCTCTAACTTCTTGTACTTGGCTTCTAGTTTCTTTGAATATGCATCCAACTTGTAAGCTTCCTGCTCAAGAGCTGCTACTTGCTCCTCAATTAAAGTGATCTGATCCAGATAAGGCTAAAGTGCTGCAAATTTCTAGTTTAAGTCCTTTAGGGTTCTACTTATGTTTACTGCAATATCTTTCATTTCTAGATACTTCAAGCTAGTCAGTTTGTTCATATTTTCCAGAAGTTTATAGTCTTCCTGGTGGCTGTCAGCTCACCTGTCAGGTACGTGGCTATTTTGGACATCTGGCCATGGCCTGGCACAGCCCTGTCATGTCCACCTCGGCAGGTTCCGTGGCCTCCTTGGCCATCTCCACCACAGCATTGTCTAGTTCAGGGAAGGGAGGAAGGAGAAAGTATGGAGGGAAAGATGGAGATGGGGGAAGGGGGGAGAGGGTAGGGAAGGAGGGGGGGAGGGATGTTTCAACAATCCAGCTAGCAGCTTCTGTGGGGGTGTAAGATCCACCCACAGCCAGCACCCAGAAAGCTGCCAACAGCACAGGTTCTTTTGATCTGCTTAACTAAGGAAACCAAGGTGAAGCAGTTGGCAAACTTACTTTAATTCAGCATACAAATATCATTCACTTAGTTCAGGGGAAAAAGCAAGCACACTGAACTTCAGAGCAAAATACAAATTACAAACATCAACAGACAAACCTTGTCCGATTCAGATCTCAATACATAGTTACCAGAGTCCAACAAAGTCTCAGCATCCGGATTTACAAGCTGGAGGGCTCCTTAGCTACAGCTGCCTGGAGTCTCCTCATCAACACCATCTCGAGAGCCCTTAAACAAATTACAAACAGACAGACCCAGTACAATTCATAGTTACCAACGTCTAGGTTCAGCCTGGGAGCTCAGAACAAGGGCTGGCCCAGTCACACGCCACCACTGCTATGGGTAAGAGAGCTCCAAAGAACAGACAGCCAACCTCTGGTTTTTATATCTTTTTCAGCATCAGGGGTGAGTCACACATGCGACTCACCCACATGACCTAGAATCGCCACAAAGAGGCAGACTTAAACCCAGGTGGTCTAAAAGCCTCTGCTCTCCCAGACATGTAAACTAGGCCCTCCCTGGAGTTAGCCCCACCTTGCGCCCCACCTTAGTTGCCAATCCACACCCACTAAGGTTTTACACCTAATAGCGTTTGGGCCTGGGGCTTAGCACCTAGTAAGGCTCAATGAATTACTCAAAGGGAACAAAAGCCAAACTGTTCAAGGGCACTTGTTGAACTAAGTGCTAAGAAACCTATTTTGCTTACCAACACAAGGGAGAGGAGGGGAAAAAAGAGGGAACACAGTTCTTAACATATACATAGTAAGCTAGGTGGATCAGTGGATAGAACTCTGGGCCTGGAGACAGGAAAATTAGAGCTCCACCCCAGCCTCAGTCACTTACTAGCTGTTTGACCTTGCAAGTCACCTAATCTCTGCCTACCTCAATTTCCTTAACTGTATTATGGAGATGATAATATCACCTACCTCATAAGGTTGTTATAAGGATCAAATGAAATAATTTTTGGAAAGTGTTTAGTGCACAATGCCCGGCACATAGAAGGTATCTAATAATGCCTTTGCCCAGTCCCCCTTTATATTCATTCTTTTCCAGATAAATTATCTAATCATGCCTCCCCATGCTCTCTTTATGAAGTTTATTTTAAGGCAATTGTAAGATTTTACACTTAACCCAATTAAATTTAAGATTAGTACGTTAAGCCTATAGATCAAATTCTATTAAAAACTTTTTTGATACTGACTGTCATCCAATATATAGTTATCCTTCCCACTTTTGTACCATCTATGAATTTAATAAGCTTGCCATCTGTGTTTTAAATCAAATCATTAACTAAAATGTTCAAGAGTACAAGATCAAGAATAGATTCCCTGGAGGCACTCTATTGGAAACCTCCTCCCAAGTCATCTTGGAACCATTCATGTCTAATTTTTGGGTCTGGCCATTGAAGTAAGTCAGAATTCATTGAATTTATTATTATATAACCCACATTTGTGCATCATTTCCATAAGAATAATGAGGTGCCTTATTAAATACTTTGATAAAATCTAGGATAAACTATTTCTAGTGACCTTGCCAAGGTAAAGGAAACAAAGTGGATTAGGTCTGGCATGAATTGTTCTTGATGAAGCCATAAGGAATCTTTGTAATCACTAACTCCTTTTCTAAATGTTCTCTAAGCATATCACCACCTCTAGATTCCATGTCTAGACCTTGAACATCAGAAGTATTCTCTGCCACTGTGGTCTCTCCCTCTGGCTGGTTTCTCCCAGAACCTCTATTTTAAGAAACAGAGCCTGGCCAGCCATTTCTTCATTCCTCTCTAGGAGACAATGCCAACCATCTGGAACTTTCTCTACAATGTCCCACTTTGTATGCCTTCATCTCCACCCCCTCCCCAACCCCTTGCTTTAGTATGTTGACTTCCTCCATTAGAATGCAAGCTCCTTGAGGACAAGAGTCCTTTGTCTCTGCTTGTATGTATTTGCATCCCCAGCCCTTAATTTACTGCACATAGTAATGCTTGTTGAGTTGATTACAGTGATCCATTCTGGAATTTTCCTAGGAATTGAAGTCAAGCTCATTTGTCTGCACTTCGCAAAATCTATTCTCTTCTCTTTTTTGAACCCCAGATAGCATTTGATCTTCCCTAGGGCTGTGATGTCTCTCTCATTCTCTATGATCTTTCAGATATTACTGACAGTGGTTAACAATAACATGTACTGGTTATCTCAGTACTTGAGCCTATTTTTTATCTGGACTAGGAAATTTTATTTCATCAAGGGAAACCACTGTCCCCATATTCAACAGGAATATTAAATCTTTGTAAGCCATTTCTGTTCTTTTTTGTTCAAAGTTCAATCTTCTTGGCAGAGAAAATAGAAAATAATAAGAATTGAGCAGTTCTGCCTTTTTTATTGTTGTCAGATATCATTGTCCCATCTACCCTAATTCTATTCTTTCTTTGATCTTTCTCTTTTCTCTAATATAGCTCCTCAAAGACACTTTAAAAAAAAGTTTTTTTCATGAATCTAAGATCATTCTAAGCTTTGGTACTCATGCCAGTATTTTTATATTACCACATCAATCTCATATCCATACTCTTTTACATGTCTTTACTTCTGTCTTTGGTACATTTCTTTTAAAAATCAAAGTCGGTTGGTGAGATGCCTGTGCATCCATATCAGTCTCCTAAGAGAACTATTTTTCTTCCTTATTAATGTCATCTCCTTTTATCTTCAGATTTTCATTTTTGAACATTTCATATCCTTCCTAGACTGACATACTGTACAGAATTTTACCCCTACCTAGCTCTCCTCTGAACCTTTTGAAATCTGCTCTCCCAAAATCTAGGTCACATGCCAGACTATGTCTAGTTTTCCTCCCTATATATTCTTACAAATGACAGCTCTTCAAATGGGGAAACATAGCTGTATCTTTTCTAAACCTTTTGCTTCTGGGGGATTAAAAATTCTGAGTTTTATTCACCTGAATAAAGAATATTTTCTAGTTGTCTCACCATCCTAGTCACACTTTTTGTAGATGTAGAACAGTTTTTCCACCTACAATGTGGGGCTGAGCCCAGGACAAAAATAACACTCTAGTTGTTACCTGTCCAGATATATCAGAGCTTCTTTCATGATTTCCTATTATGTCCTCACTAAAGAAAAATATGACGGATCTCTTCCTTTTCTTGGACATTATTCCTCTTTGACTAAAGTGTATAATAGTACTAGTTTTTTAGCTACAATGTCATACTGATGACTCATATTGAGCTTTCATAAAATTCCCAGATTTGTTTAAAAGATAATTTCTATGTAAGCCTATCTCCCTCATCCCTTACATAAAGTTGAACATTTTATTTTTCCCCTATTAAATTTTCTTATTAGATTCTGCTCAAGCTTCTACACTTTCCAAATTTGAGAGACAGACATATTGAAGTCTCCTACAACTATTATGTTGCTATCCTGGATTTTTTCCTATGGTTCATTTTAGCATGATGTAATTTCCTTGTTTATCTCTATATTGCAAATTTTTCTTTTCTTCTTTTACTTACAGCACGATTGCACTTCTTGCTTTTTTCATTCATCTGATACATAGTAAATTCTCTTCTAGCCTTTCATTTTTATTCTATGTATGTCTTTACTTTTTAAATGTGTCTATTTTAAACAACCGTTTATTGGATTTGTTTTCCTATTTAATCTGTTTCTTTCTTTTGTTTTATTGTATTGTTTTATCCATTTATATTTAAAATTATGAGAGGTAAGTTTGTGTTAAGATTGTGTGGTCTAATTTTACCCTCTGTCCACCCCATGAACATTTTCTTTCCAATTTTCCATGTATTCTTCTCTCTAGGTCCATGCTTTTTCACCACTTTGAATGTCAGTTGCCTCCAACAGCTCTGATTTCCCTTCTTCTTGTGCAGGATGTTGTCCATGTAGGCACAACACTCTCCAAAAGAAAATGTCTCCTGGAACACAAAATTTCTACATATTAGACTTATTATAAGGTTTCAATCTTCCATTACAGAATATCTCTCTCTTCATAGGAGTACTTGTTAGTGGGATTCACTCCTACCACTGAGTTGAGATCTCTCTCTTTCATTTTGCCTTTTTTTAATACCCCCCTTTGCCATTTCACCCATTCTCCTATAACCCCTTGTCTTTCAGAAAGAAAACAGGAATTATTTTTCTTTGTTTTTTTTTCTTGGATTGATTAGGGTACATCCTATTCTCTACTTATCTTCTACCCCTCAGGGTAGGGGGTAGGGAGTGGGAAGTTTAAAGTCCCCAGTGTTTTCAGCATGGTCTACCACTATCATTTTACTGACTTCTTTAAGTTCTGCTTTCATCTTTATCTCTTTGTGTGCTTTTAAGAAAAAAAAAAACTATTAATGGTATCTCTGTTGTTATTTTTAAATAAGTGTATTTCTCTTTCCAGTTTTTGTTTCTTTGAATAATCGCTAGAGATGAGGTAATTTATTGATTATATTATTTCTTGTGCTTATTTCTCTTTTTTGTTTCTGTCACAGGAGGTATTTGAAAATTAAATAGTCTATTCACATATTTGTTTTGTTTTCTTTTGAATAGTAATACTTCAAATGCATCCCTTTCATTGAACAACTGTATTTTTCACTGGATTAAGCTCAGGTATGCATTTTGGGCTGTATCTTGGGCTCCTTTGCTTTTCAGAATATACTATTTCATTCCCTTCAGTGGTTTCTGATAGGTACCAAATAGTCTTGTATTATTTCAATGTCTTTTCCTTTATATTTGAAGGTAGAGGTGCCTGCACAATTTGTCATTTTTTTTCCTCAGAATTAATAAATTTAACTATCTTGAAGTTTGAAGCTTAAATTTCATTTTATAGAGGAGATATGTGTATCCTTTAATGTGTACTTTGTTTTCTCTATTCAAAAGTTCTAAGTAATTTTCTTGCATTATTCTTTGCATTGTAGTATGTATATATTTTTTAATTTTTTAATTTATTTATTTAACATATTTAGTTTTCAGCATTGATTTTCACAAGAGTTTGAATTACAAATTTTCTCCCCATTTCTACCCTCCCTCCCACTCCAAGATGACGCATATTCTGGTTGCCCTTTTCCCCAGTCAGCCCTCCCTTCTGTCACCCCACTCCTCTCCCATCCCCTTTTCCCTTCCTTTCTTGTAGGGCAAGATAAATTTCTACGCCCCATTGCCTGTGTATCTTATTTTCTAGTTGCACGCAAAAACTTTTTTTTTTGTTTTTGAACATCTGTTTTTAAAACTTTAAGTTCCAAATTCTCTCCCCTCTTCCCTTCCCACCCACCCTCCCTAAGAAGTCAAGTAATTCAACATAGGCCACATGTGTATCATTACGTATAACCCTTCCACAATACTCATGTTGTGAAAGACTAATTATATTTTGCTCCTTCCGAACCCAACCCCCTTTATTGAATTTTCTCCCTTGACCCTGTCCCCTTTTGAAGGTGTTTGTTTTTGATTACCTCCACCCCCATCTGCCCTCCCTTCCATCATCCCCCCCTTTTTTTATCTTCTTCCCTCTTCTTTCCTGTGGGGTAAGATACCCAATTGAGTATGTATGGTATTCCCTCCTCAGAACAAATTTGATGAGAGCAAGTTTCACTCATTCCCCCCTCACCTGCCCTCTCCCCTCCCCACACAGAACTGCTTCCTCTTGCCACCTTTATGCGAGATAATCCACCCCATTCTATCTCTCCCTATCTCCCTCTCTCAATATATTCCTCTCTCATCCCTTAATTTGATTTTTATTTCTTTTAGATATCTTCCCTTCATCTTCAACTCACCCTGTGTCTGCGCTCTCTCTCTCTCTCTCTCTCTCTCTCTCATATATATATATATATATATATATATATATATATATATATATATATACACATACACACATATATATATACATACATGCACATTCACATATATATACATAAATATATATATATATATATACATAAATATATATATATGCATATTCCTTTCAGCTACTATGACATTGAGGCCTCATGAATCATACACATCATCTTTCTATGTAGGAATGTAAACAAAACAGTTCAACTTTAGTAAGTCCCTTGCAATTTCTGTTTCTTAATTACCTTTTCATGCTTCTCTTGATTCTTGTGTTTGAAAGTCAAATTTTCTATTCAGCTCTGGTCTTTTCACTGAGAAAGCTTGAAAGTCCTCTATTTTATTGAAAATCCATATTTTGCCTTGGAGCATGATACTCAGTTTTGCTGGGTAGGTGATTCTAGGTTTTAATCCTAGCTCCATTGACCTCCAGAATATCGTATTCCAAGCCCTTCAATCTCTTAATGTAGAAGCTGCCAGATCTTGTATTATTCTGATTGTGTTTCCACAATACTCAAATTGTTTCTTTCTGGCTGCTTGCAATATTTTCTCCTTGATTTGGGTGCAATATGTATATTTTTAAAAGCTTTTCTTCTGAGTGGTTTTTTATCCTCATGTTATCTCTATGCACCCTGTCTTTAAGAACAATGTGTTTTATTTATATAGAGATCAAGTTTCCTTTCAACGTTACTCTTCTTTTTTTCTCTTTCTCCAGATTGTTCTCCACTCCAGTATATTAATATTCCCAAACAATTGTTCCATCTTTCACTTCTTCAGAGAGACTCACCATCATGGATTGAGATTTTTTTCTATTCTGCTCTATTAAGTTAAAAATTCTGCCTTTTCCCCTTTTAATTCCTATCACAATTCTTATTTCTCTCTTGAACCATTTGGAAACATCTTTTTAGAGTTACATGGTCTCTTGGGAATACATAATATTCTGTATTTTTTCAGATATTGGTTCAATTTCATTTGTCTTATAATATTTACTTACTTTTAGATCACTTGTTAGTCATCTTCACTTGCTTCTATCTTCTCTATTGATATATCCACTTGTGTTCCAAGTTTTTAACTAAATTTTCTTCCTCTTGCAATCTTCGGTGATCCTTCTATTCCCTTGTCATTAACTTTCTGACTCCTTCCCCTTTCATAGTGGGTTTACCCCTGAGGACTGGAATTATAATTGTCTTAGACATTTCCCACATTAGGGAGTCCATTTTTCACTGACCTCAGATCCTACCCCAAGAAACTTCTCAGAGGATAGAACTGGACCCAGTAAGATGCTAGTTCTTTTTTTCCCTTCAGACTCAGTTCATCCCTGAATGATGGCTCCCTGCCTGAGTTCTTGCCATTCACTAGTTCTCTGACTAAGGCCACTACAGGAAGAGCATAGTTATGCTCTCTTGTATTCCCCACTTGTCCACAAGTAAATGGGCTGATTTGAGGTCTGTGTCTTGCCATGGGATAATGGCATGAGGTCAGAGAATGGAACAAGAAAATTGCTGACTGAATACCAGAAGACAAGTTTAGAGATCAGGCAGTGCACCCAGGGAAGCTAGAGAACTGGAGAAAATATCTAGTTCTGTATCTTTTTGGTCATGTGACTCAGGCAACCTATTCAAAATGTATTTAATTTTACTAGCTTAGCTCTCTCTCTATCTTCTTTCACAAGAGATTTCACCAAATAGTTTGTTGAAATCTTGGTAAATTCTGACAATCCATGTCTAAAAACTACTTTAGATTTTGGAGGATTTTTAAAAACATAGACCTGTGAGTTTATGGGAATATGAAGTTTCTAGTAAGAAAACTCCCTCTGCCAATGTAGATCAACATCTATCCTGCAGCTTGTTGTCTTACAGAATTTCCTGGAGGCAATGAGAGTTTCAGGTATTTGCCCAGGGTCACACAACATTACGTTTCAGAGGTAGAACTCAACCCATCTCTTTGTTATGCCTGTCTTCATGTGCTTCCTACCAGGTCTACAATCAGTCAGTAGAAGACTAGAGGAAATAGGGCTTTTAAACTTAAAATAATAATTAATAACAACAATACTAGTAATAGTAACTACTAATATTTACATAGCACTTTAAGGTTTGCAAAATGCTTTACAAATATTAGCACATTTTATCCTCACTATAACCCTAGGAAGTAAGTGTTGTTATTACCCCATTTTACAGAAGAGGAAACTGACACATGAAGAACTTAAGTGACTTGCCCAGGGTCACACAGCTAGTATCTGAGGCCAAATTTGAACTCAGGTTTTCCTGAATCTAGGTCCAGTACTCTATCCTCTGCCCCTATTATATGCACCTATCTTTAGTTTTATAGGGATTTTCATAATTTCTTTAAAATATTTCCAATTTGTGTCACAAAATTTAGCAATCAACGATTTTCTCCTAAAAGTTTGTTGATGTTTCAGTTGTGTTGGTCTGGTCTTCTCAACTGGATTGCAAAGTCCCTGAGGGCAAGGACAGTGCTTTAGACTTCTCCATTTGTCACAGTGACTACCAGGGAGGGTTGAAGGCTGAATAGTTTTTGGTTTCTTATGTTTTGGTCAGTTTTAGACATCTTTATAGGGTAAAATATTTATAACTTTCCAAGTGCAGGGTTTGGGGTATGGAAAATTGCCTTGGCATATGTTGGGTTTTTGTCTAATAAATAAATACTTGTTAGTTGATTACAGGAAAATCTGAGCTTGTGCTGTCCTTTAGGCTAAAGAAATGTTTTGGCACAACAGGTGGAAAGAGGCATAGTTTCCTATTATTGGTTACTGGTTAAATTGATCTGGACCAGCCAGACATTTCAGCAAGCAGAAGTTTGAATTTAGGACTTCTATAGGGTGTCTCAAAAGGCTTAGTGCAGTATTAATCTAATTTAATTTGAGTATGAGTTTTAATCTAGTAAAGCTTAGACAGGACCAGACTGGAAAACTGAGACATAACTATACCTCCGTATTGGGATGTCTGACAATTAGCAATGGCCCTAGGGATTTAGTGAGTAATTATTCATCCTGCTGATCCAGTGACCCTGTAAGTCTTCAAGAGGCCTCAGAACTCCTAAGAGTTTGAATTTCCATGGAGTAGACCTTGAAATGTTATACGGAACCAGATTCCCCAGGCCCTGTCAATATCCAAACTCCAAGTGTATCAGGCAAAGCTAAAAAGCTTGAGTAGTAGGTGACTACATATATATATATATATATATATATATATATATATATATATATATATATATATATATATATATATATATGCTTACAGAAACTACACAGAGATTTGCAGTGGTCCCTGCTACATGCATTGTCTGTTGCTACTTCTGATTACTTACCAGGTAAGGTTTCTTAACCTTGGAAGTGTCATGACCCTTTGGAAAATCCTGCTTTTGAATGCATAAAATAAAATACACAGGATCACAAAGGAAAACAATTATGTTTAAATATAATTATAAAAATATTTTAAAAAGCAAATTCACAGATGCCAGGTTAAGAATCTCTCCTTAGACTATATACCCTTGAGTCTTTGAGGTCTGTTATTCCCCAATGAAATGAAATAAGTGATTTAACATATTGGGTTTTTTTTTCACTGAATGAATTACTCGTTTCACCAAATAGACTAAATTGACCAGCTGTGGTTGTCCTGCAGTTTTTCTCCAAGAACATTGCCTTCTCTCCCTCCTAATTCTTGATTACTTCCTACCAGGAGTGTCTGCCACTGCTGTTTGCTATCAGCTCCCTATCACATCTGTCACACTGTTTGGTGCCCTCCTTTCAAGGAGAGATGACTTTGGTCATGTTTTGAAGTTTTGGATTCATGGATCACCCCAAATTAAAAACTATTACATCCCACTATGACCCACTGTGGAAATAGTATTTATAAAATGGAAGTATATACAACTACATTTCCTTAGAGTTGTTTGTAGTTATTTTTCCTAGGACATCCTTCCATCCTTCCTATAGAGAATGAGGCCAGCAATGGAAATTGCCTCCATTTGAACAACTCTCCTACTCAGCTTAAAAAACATAATAGAGGAAACTTAGAGCAGTCTTGAAGAGAGTCCTACTTCTCTATGCCGTATCAATCTATGGCCCAATAGTGAGTCGGTTGATAAATGTTTACTAAGCAATCATATGGGGTGCAAAGTAATTTAGGAACATGGGATTTTGAACTGTAAGGAAACCCCCTTTCATGAATGGGAAAACTGAGGCTCATAGAGAAACAATTTGTTCAGTCATACCAGTAATAGATGGTAGAACAAGGGTTTGAGTAGGATTACTTCACGTTACTCCCTTTGTGTAGCTAATTAATGGCTCACTAGCATTTACAGAGTGCTTCAAGTTGACAAAACACTTGACATATATTCTTGTTTGATCTTTACAACAACTTTGTGATATAGGTGCTATGGTTATCTGAAGGCTGACAGAAGTTAAGTAATTTGCCTAGGCTCATAAGCTAGTAAGAGACTCAATCATGATTTGATTATGCTGAGTCCAGTGCTCTATCCATTATGCCATCTAGGTGCCTAGCTAATGTAGAATGCATTCTACAATCTGGCCACCCTGGCCTTCATGATTTTCCATTTCCCATCCCTGTGACTTTATATAGACTATCCCTAATTCCTGAATTCCCTTGTCGCTGCTGCCTCCGAGAGTTCTCTAGGTGCTTTCAAAGCTCAGGTTATATGGCACTTCCTGTGAATTCTATCCTGATACTCTTCAGTTTTAATTGTCTCCCAACTAAAAAATTACCTTTTCTTTATTATGTATGTATATGTTATATTTGCTTATGTGTGTGCAAGCTGCATCCCTCCAATAGAAAATAAGGTCCTTGAGGGCAGTCAGTATTTTGTTTTGTCCTTTGCAGTCTGTAGTACCTAACACAGTGCCTGGCATATAGAAAATGCTTAATAAATGCTTAGTGAATGAATGACTCTATATAAAGTGTTCTTTCAACTACACTATCTTGCTTCTGTATACTAACTGTTCAAACAGAGGCTAGATGATCATTTGTTGGGAATGTTATAGATGTACATATTTTGGGTATAAATTGGACAGGGTGATTGTCACCTAGACGGTAGCTCTGACATTCTATGGTTGGGTAATAAGGTAAAAAACATGGATACCCCTTCTAAAAAAGATTTGAAACATTGCAAATTATTATGGCATTTATTGGATTCCTAGACCAGGTTTGCTGTTTATAAAACAATTTTTTTTCAATTAACAAAAATCTACTTTTCTCCCTTTGCCCCACAACATTGAAAAGGAAAGAAAAAGAAAATCCTTGCAATATAGGTGTGTGTATATATGTATACATATATATGTATATACATTATATATATGTATGTATATTCAAACGAAATAAATTCCTGAATTTCCAAGTCCAAATAAATATTTGTATCAGTCATCGCACTTAGACCATCACCTTTCAATCAGGGTATAGGTAGTATTTTTCATCATGAGTCTTTTGGAATTGTGGTTGGTCGCTGAACTGATCAGAGTTCTTAAGCCTTTCAAAGTTTTCATTACAATACTATTGTTTTTACATAAAATGTTTTCCTGGTTCTGTTCACTTTACTCTGCGACATCAGTTCATACAAGTCTTCTCGGGTTTCTCTGAAATTGTCTCCTTTATTATTTCTTATTGGGCAACAGTATGCCACAGGTGATACAGTATGTAGAACGCCGAACCTGGAGACGGGAAGACCCAAGTTCCTACTCAGCCACAGATACTTGCTAGATGCGTGACCTTGGGCAAGTCATTTAACTTCTGCCACATTTGTAAAATGGGTATAATAATAGTACCTAACTACCAGGGTTACTGGGAGAATCAAATAAGGTAATATTTGCAAAGTCCTTACATGCTATATCCTTAACAGGCTCTATGCGTGCTAATCTTCGTCATCATGATCACAGTTTCCAGTTCTTTACCACCACAAAAAGAGCTGCTAAAATATTTTTGTACATAGGGATCTTTCACTGATCTCCTTGAAGTACAGATCTAGTAGTGTTATTACTAGGTCAAAGTGTATGTACAGTTGAGTAACTTACTGTTATCCAGAATGGCTGAACCAGTTCATAGCTCCACCAACAGGGCATTCATCTACCTCTTTTCTCTCAGCCTCCCCAGCACTTGTCATTTTCCCTTTTTGTCTTTTGTCACCTTTGCTAATCTGATGGGAATGAGGTCAAAACTCAGAATTTCCTTAATTTGCATTTCTCTGATTGTTAGTGATTGGGAGCATTTTGACCTATAGCTATTAATAGCTTGTGTTTCATTTCTTATAATTGCCCAATCATGCCCTTTACCCATTTATTGATTAGGGACAAATTTGTAATTTTAAGTTTGGTCCTTCTTTATTCCTGTACCATCTGTTATTCCTGAACCTAACTTTGCCCTTTCCCAACCCCTTGCCTACCACATCCGTGACATTTTTGTAAACACCTTGCCACAAATGGTTCTTGTGATTCACCGTGGCTCTAATAATAGATGATATTTGTGCAGTACATTTCATATACTATGGTGTTATATAACCCTCACAACAGCTTTAGAAGCTAAATTGTACAGGTATTATTATCCCTACTTTACAGATGAGGAAACAAAGGCTCAGGAGAGATGAAAAGGCTTACCCACAATCACCTATCTGTGAAAGTGTCAGAGGCAGGATTCAAACCCAGGTTTCTTCTGTCTTCCTGTCTTGCTCCATTTCATATTCCCTTTTAAAGCTTATCCTTTTCCTTATCTTTTTAGGCTGGTGAGATAATACCATGCTCTAAATAGAAGAATCAGACCAGGAAGCTTATCACAAATTCTGAATCATAGGTTGGACTAACACAGTAACAACAAAACCAGCTAATAAGTAAAAGCAGTAAAAAAGCAAGATTTGGGAGTCAACCCAATGTCACATAACTAGTTTGACTGATTCATTTTGCCGAATTGATCTGTAGTCTTGGCTAATTCAAATCCAACTGAATTTATCACCAAGTAAAAAGGGGAAATCAACATCCACCTACACACCCCTTCTGTGGGTTCTGCCAGAGGAAAGGGGGACTCTAAAATTTCTTTCATTTCCATTATTTAAAAAATAGCAAGTTGGCAGCAATACAACACCCACCCCCACCACCTTGTAACCCCCATATCCCCAAAGGTACAGAAGTAAAAGCCATTCTCTTGCTTACCTCACATGACCCCCCAGTATTAAGTACCAAATTGCTATTCTCTACATGAAAAAAAAAACATTTTAGAATTTCCTCTCAAAGCCTGAGATTCAATATAATGATTTCATTCTGTATAAATCTATGTCTTCTGAGAGCTGGTCAGAACTTTTCTTCAGAGGGAAAACAAATGAAGTGCCTTGAACCATCAAACAACTATTATGTTTTAAATTTTTTATTCTATTTAAGGATCTCTCACTGGATCAAGGAGATTTTGGAGATGAGAAAACATTATTTCATTCAAGTTTATTTTTCTAGGTATATCAACACAATTTTCTTTTCCAGGTATACCAAAGGAACAAGAAAATTTTATTTTCCACCAATATCATCTTCTTTGGAGCTGCAGGGACCACTAAACCAAACATAACATTATCTGTATTCTATTTTATTTTTATTTATTTGTCAAATGTTTCCTAATTATACGTTAATCCCTTTTGGCATTCTGGGTACTATTGCAGCCTGCTAGCTGACATCTCTGTTTCATAGCATCATACACATCCTGAGAATGATAGGTAAGGACTCTAAAATGAACATAGCACAAGGAAACAGCTGGGACAAAGCTGATTCTGAAAAACTCTACTTACATTAGGATCAAAAGTGTGCAGAAATTGTGGGCTGAATGTGGTAGAACTATACAGGCTGTAAATGATTCATTGTATTGTTTGCATTTTTGAGTTATTTTTCTGGTTGTAGATATGAGTTTACCATGAGCCATTCATACCCTCAGAACCACAGAATCTCAGAGTTAGAAGGGACCTCAAAAGTTATCTAATCCAGAGGGTGCCTAAACAGCAATCTTTTCTACTATATGTGGGCCAGGTACCTGACCTGTCTTCTGTGGTTGGTATTCACTTTACTTTGAATCAGTAGCTCAGAATCCAACCAAAGAAAAATAATTTTGCCGCTGTTGAGTTGTTTCCATCATGTATGACTCTTCATGACCCTATTTGGATTTTTCTTGGGGAAGATACTGGAGTGATCTGCCATTTCCTTCTCCAGTTCATATGTTTTATGATGAGGAAACTGAGGCAAACAGGGTTAAGCAACTTGTCCAATGTCAACAGAGCTAGCAAGTGTCTGAGGCCAGATCCACTGTGCCACCTAGTTGCCTACACAGTAGAGTAGAAAAGGGCCCTTGCAGTGGAATAAGGATCCCCATTCTGAAGATGCAATAGCTAACAAGACTTTGACCTAGAAATTTCTAGAACCCTTAGGACCATTCATCCAAAATGTTAATTGGCAGCAGAATAACTAGCTTTCGTACAAGCAAATAAAAAGAAATAAAACTGGAATAGAGATGTATTAATCCTTCACGGGTCTTGACAGGACAAGATCAAAGCCATTCTACAACACTCAATCTCTATCCTGGGCCCTTATTTAACTTGTTAAATAACCAGAATCAAAAGTATTATGTTGAAATAACCACCAGGTAATGTTTACCAGCTAGGTTGACAGTCATGCCATGAGCAAAGGGCCTTGTTAAATCGCTTATACAACATGCTGCCCCTTTCTTCCCAGAGATGGGGCTTCCCTAACAACCACTCCCCTTCAGAGCTATTACTTCCTCTTCTTAATCCAATGGGAGCTTTCGGGGAAGAGGGAAGAAATGGTTACCACCATCTCTTTCTTTACCACCCCACCCCCTGGCCTCATGTGTAGTAATTGCACTAGCTTGAGCTGAAGATGATCTCCTCTATTTCTCAAGTAAATTATCATCTCTCTTAATGACCAGATCCTTAACCCAGCCCCACCCCCATCCCCACCCCCAATTACAAATCTTTCTCTGGTGGTGTTAAATGGGGATTTTATTTAAGTAAATTCCCATACTTTTGATCTCCTTCCTTCCAGGATTTTTCTCTTAGTTTCCAATCCTCCCACAGTCTAAAGATGGAAGTGAAAAGAAAGCTAAGATTAGTGTATCCCCTCCATCTAGTCGCAGAGAGTATAGTATATCCCTTCCATCTAGTCGGTGAGAATATAGAGTTTAGGACAGGTGTGAGGGCAGGTATATTTTCTACTAGAAAGCCCTAAAGAAACTCCTCAACCTCCGTTTCTCTAAAGACACAGGATAAACTCAGATCAAATCAACAATAGATTTCTAGACTGTCCTGAGCTCTGGATATACTATTTTTTTCTCTGCCACTAAAAGAGCTCTGAACCTTAGCTAGGAGAAAGCCGCAACTGTTGGAGGATGATCAATCCCCAGAGCTTTGAAATCCTGCATCCCTCACTTTACTTTTTATGGTTACCCTCCTTTCCTCAGTCTCATCCTTTCTCTCCTGTTTCTTGTTCGCACAAGTCATTTCAACCTTAAGGCCAGGACAAAACTCTCCAATGGGTCTCTGGGGACCACTGGAGAATATTTGCCCAAATTCATAGGCATCTGTCTTTGGCTATCCAATATTCCTGTCAATACTTTCAGAAGTCACGGCCAAGGCAGCTCTATATTTGAAATTTATTTCAGAATCAGAAGAGTAATCAAATCGCTTGTCTTCATTCCTGTGCCTCATTTTACTTATCTGTAAAATGAAGCAGTTGGACTAGATGACCTTTGAGATCCTTCCTGTTGAACTAGGTGAACTCTAAATTCCTCCTTAGCCCTATCTCTATGAACCTAAGACCTCTTCTAAGCTACCACTCCAAAAAAGAAAACATCCTCAAGTACTTACATTCTGCTGGGAAAAACAGCATATATTTATATCAGTACATTGAAATCATTGTAAATTCATTTGTTTTCTACCCATTTGTATCTCCTTTCTATTTCTTTTTGAAGGCATTAAAATGATTTTGATGAGGACATATCAATAGACAGTCATGGGATCCCCAAGCAGAAGGGACGTTCCAGATCATGAAGTCTGAACTCTGATTTTACAGGTGAGGAGATTGTGGCCCAGAACTCAAATAGAGATCTGATTATCCTCCTGATTCTGAATGAGTCTCCCTGTAGTAGTTCAGACAATCTGAGCTTCATCCCTGGCAATAATTGAATCGGTCAGACCATTTTAAAAGCCTTACATCACTACCGCCAAGAGGATTTCATTCTACTTCAGTATCATTATGCATTATTATTACTAATAATTATCATGAAGACCTAGACAAGAGTTCAACAGGATACTTAAGCATGGAAGGATGCATTGTAATCTACAATATTAGAAAGAATATAAAAATGAATGAGATCACAGATTCACTGGAGTTTTTGAGTAATAATTATAGTCAATAATTATGTATTACTATGTCTGCAATACAAGTACGAAATCATAAAATATAATATGCGTGTATTGTAGAGAGGATTCCTCAAAATAACAATGACTCTTGCAGATTCTGTCTTATCTTTCCAAGTATAATACCGATAGCATACAGTTTTAATGTTTTTTTAATTTAAATTTATTTATTTAACATATTTAGTTTTCAGCATTGATTTTCACAAGAGTTTGAATTACAAATTTTCTCCCCATTTCTTCCCTCCCCCCCACTCCAAGATGGCATATATTCTGGTTGCCCTGTTCCCCAGTCAGCCCTCCCTTCTGTCACCCCACTCCCCTCCCATCCCCTTTTCCCTTCCTTTCTTGTAGGGCAAGATAAATTTCTACGCCCCATTGCCTGTGTATCTTATTTTCTAGTTGCATGCAAAAACTATTTTTTTTTTGTTTTTGAACATCTGCTTTTAAAACTTTGAGTTACAAAGTCTCTCCCCTCTTCCCTTCCCACCCACCCTCCCTAAAAAGTCAAGCAATTCAACATAGGCCACATGTGTATCATTATGTATAACCCTTCCACAATACTCATGTTGTGAAAGACTAACTATATTTTGCTCCTTCCCAACCCATACCGCTTTATTGAATTTTCTCCCTTGACCCTGTCCCCTTTTGAAAGTGTTTGTTTTTGATTACCTCCACCCCCATCTGCCCTCCCTTCCATCATCCCCCCCCCTTTTTATCTTCTTCCCTCTTCTTTCCTGTGGGGTAAGACACCCAATTGAGTATGTATGGTATTCCCTCCTCAGGCCAAATCTGATGAGAGCAAGGTTCACTCATTCCCCCCTCACCTGCCCCCTCCCCTCCTCCCACAGAACTGCTTCCTCTTGCCACCTTTATGCGAGATAATCCACCCCATTCTATCTCTCCCTATGTCCCTCTCTCAGTATATTCCTCTCTCATCCCTTAATTTGATTTTATTTCTTTTAGATATCTTCCCTTCATCTTCAACTCACCCTGTGTCTCCTCTCTCTCTCTTTTATATATCTATATATATATATATATATAGATATATAGATATATATATACACACACATAGATATATACATACATACACATTCACTTATATATATACATAAACATATATACATAAACATATATATATATGTATATATGCATACTCCCTTCAGCTGCCCTAATACTGAGGTCTCATGAATCATACACATCATCTTTCCATGTAGGAATGTAAACAAAACAGTTCAACTTTAGTAACTCCCTTGCAATTTCTGTTTCTTAATTACCTTTTCATGCTTCTCTTGATTCTTGTGTTTGAAAGTCAAATTTTCTATTCAGTTCTGGTCTTTTCAATGAGAAAGCTTGAAAGTCCTCTATCTTATTGAAAAGCCGTATTTTGCCTTGGAGCATGATACTCAGTTTTGCTGGGTAGGTGATTCTAGGTTTTAATCCTAGCTCCATTGACCTCCCGAATATCGTATTCCAAGCCCTTCAATCTCTTAATGTAGAAGCTGCCAGATCTTGGGTCATTCTGATTGGGTTTCCACAATATTCAAATTGTTTCTTTCTGGCTGCTTGCAGTATTTTCTCCTTGATCTGGGAGCTCTGGAATTTGGCGACAATATTGCTAGGAGATTTCTTTTTGGGATCTATTTGAGGAGGCGATCGATGGATTCCTTCAATTTCTATTTTGCCGTGTGGCTCTAGAATATCAGGGCAATTCTCCTTGATTATTTCTTGAAAGATGATATCTAGGCTCTTTTTTTGATCATGGCTTTCAGGTAGTCCAATAATTTTTAAATTATCTCTCCTGGATCTATTTTCCAGGTCAGTGGTTTTTCCAAGGAGATATTTCACATTGTCTTCCATTTTTTCATTCCTTTGGTTCTGTTTTAAAATATCTTGATTTCTCATAAAGTCACTAGCTTCCACTTGCACCAATCTAATTTTTAAAGTAGTATTTTCTTCAGCGGTCTTTTGGACCTCCTTTTCCATTTGGCTAATTCTGCCTTTCAAGGCATTCTTCTCCTCATTGGCTTTTTGGAGCTCTTTTGCCATTTGAGTTAGTCTGTTTTTTAAGGTATTGTTTTCTTCAGTGTATTTTTCAGTATTTTTTTGGGTCTCCTTTAGCAAGTTATTCACTTGTTTTTCATGGTTTTCTCGCATCCTTCTCATTTCTCTTCCCAATTTTTCCTCTACTTCTCTAACTTGCTTTTCCAAATCCTTTTTGAGCTCTTCCAATGCCTGGGACCAGTTCATGTTTTTCTTGATGGTTTCTGTTGTAGGTTCTTTGACTTTGCTAACTTCTTTAGGCTGTATGTTTTGGTCTTCTTTGTCACCAAAGAAAGAATGCAAAGTCTGAGACTGAATCTGGGTGCGTTTTTGCTGCCTGGCCATATTCCCAACCAACTAACTTGACCCTTGAGTTTTTCAGTGTGGTATGACTGCTTGTAGACTAAAGAGTTCTATGTTCCACGTTTGGGGGGGGGAGGTGCCAGCTCTGTCACACCAGCACTACTCCTTCCCCAAGAACCCCCAACCCGGACTGGGCTTAGATCTTCAGCAGGCTGTGCACTCCTGCTCTGATCCGCCACTTAATTCCTCCCACCAGGTGGGCCTGGGGCCAGAAGCAACAGCACCTGTAGCTGCCCCACCTCCGCTGCCCCCAGGGCTGGAAGCTGAACTGCGAACTCCTTCCACTTCCGCAGCTTTTCCCACTAACCTTCTCCGCTGTCTTTGGTGTTTGTGGGTTGAGAAGTTGGTAACTGTCCCAGCTCACTGATGCAGGGTGGTAGGGCACATTTCACCTGGCTCCTGGTCTGGTTGGTCTTCGCTGCTCATGCTGGGCTCTGCTCCACTCTGCTCCCAGCTCCCAGCTCCCAGTTCCCAGCTCTGTGTGGGATAGACCTCACCCAGAGACCATCCAGGCTGTCCTGGGCTGGAGCCCTGCTTCCCTCTGCTGTTTTTTGGGTTCTGCAGTTCTAGAATTGGTTCAGAGCCATTTTTTGTGTGTTTTTGGAGGGACTCGGCAGGGAGCTCACGCTGCTTTCTGCTTTCCAGCCACCATCTTGGCTCCGCCCCCAGTTTTAATGTTTTGAGATTTGTAAAGCATTTCATATACATTATCTCATTTAAGACTCATAACAGACTTTGAAGTGGGCACTACAGCTAGTGTTATTTTACAGACAAGGACACTGAGGCTGAGAGATAAAGTTGGCTTGACCGCAGTTATACAGCAAGAAATTAGGTATCATATGAACATGGGATGTTAGACTCCAAGGTAGAAAAGATCTTAGAAGTCATAGAGTGTACCCCTCTCTGCATTTTACAGATAAGAAAACTGAGACTGAATGGTTAAATTATGTCTCTGGAGTCACACAGCTATTAAGGTTGAAAGCAGGATTCAAATCCGAGTTTTTCTGAAACTAACTCAAACATTCTATCCACAATACCATGTTTGTAAACCCCAAGTATTCTGCATTCCAGTCCAATCCACTTTCTCTACTCTTTGCTGCCTCTCTGCATGATTTCTAATGTGGAGAAATTTGTATTCCTTCTCTCTCACAGCCTCCATATCAAGAGGAAACTAGTTAAGTGTCATAGTGGATAGAGTGCTAGATTTCAAGGTAGACAGACCTGGGTTCAAATTCTACCCCATATACCTAGTAGATGAGTGATATTGGGCAAGTCATATAATCTCTCTCATCTTCAATTTCCTTATCTGTAAAATGGGGATGATCATAGCGCCTACCTCCAATGGTGGCTGTGAACATGAGATAATATTTGTAAAGCACTTTGCAGGCCTTGAAGTATTATATAAATGCTTTGTTATTATTGTTCAGTCATTTTCAGTCATGTCTGACTCTTCATAACCCCATTGGGGATTTTCTTGGGAAAGCTAGATAATGGAGTGATCTGTTATTTCCTTCTCCAGATCATTTTACAGATGACGAACTGAGGCAAACGGGGTTAAATGACTTGCCTAGGGTCTCAAAGGTAGTAAGTATCTGAAGTTGGATTTGAACTCAGAAAGATGAGTCTTCCTAAGTCTAGGCTTGGCACTCTATCCACTGTGTTACCTAGCTGCCCCATATAAATGCCAACTATTATTAAAATACTATGCTGATGCTACTTTTTTTCCTCACAACAACCCTGGGAGGGAGGGGTTATAGATTAATTTTAAATTAGTGAGGCTAGAACCACTGGTTAGAAAGTTCATGATATTTCCTTCCAAGTATGAACTCAGTATTTTTATCCTCATAATAACCCTGGGAGGTCGGTGTTATTATTACCTGTAGTGGTAGTAGTAGTAGCAGCAGCAACAGCAGCAGCAAGCATTTACATATCATTTAATTTGGGGATGTCATTTGGGACTTGACAGATTTCATACCAAAACCTGTATCATTTTGTTCAATACTACTATGGACAAAAGTATGTATCATATGACCCCCTTGGTTAAAGCCAAAAAAGAGACCAAGAAGGAGTTCTCCTGGGCAGATATCTTCACGCAGTAACAATCACTTCCCCCATTCCAAGATTATAGAATGGGCCCTTAAATCTGACTAACTACTTAAACATCTGTGTCCAGATAATAAGGAGCTATGTTCCCCAGTCCCTGCAGCTCTCCAACCTGAGGACAGATGAACACTTGTCAGCTATGAAGTAGAGAAGATTTCTGGAGACCTGCGATTGAAGGAGATGGCTTCTGAGGTCCCTTCCTACTCTTAAGATTCAGTGGTTCTTAGAGAGTGTGGGTGATCCACAGTAACACATCTCCACCAATCAGAAAAGGAACTCCCAAAATGCTAGGCACCATGGCTATACAGGCTATACAGATACCGTATTGGGATGATGTATTTGGGGTGTCAGTTACACTTGGACAGAAGAATAGTAATAAAATAGCTCAGACAGTCCTAAATTTGTGCATCCCTGATATTGTCCAGAGGGAATCGGGTACTTGATTTATAGGGAACTTGTTGGTCCAGCAGCTACTCTTCTATGTTGAGGGTCTTAAATTACCTTCTCTGTGCCTCTAATGAAATTATCTTTGTTATCAAAGAAATGTAGACATTAATTCATACAATGAAAACTGATTCTCGTCATCTATGGTGGTGAATGAAAGAAGGAAAAAGAATTTATCAAGGCTTACTTTGTGTCAGGCACCGTACTAAGTACTGGGGATAAAATTACAAGAGCAAAAAGAATCCCTGCCCCCCGCACTTCACCCCAGGAGTTTATGAGGAAGACGACACACATAGAGGAGTGGTGGCCAGGGAGGGGCACTTTGGTCAGAAAAGTTACTGGGATGATAAGTGTGCCTGTAGGGGAGCTGACTGATGCATTCCTTCCAGGAACGATGGCAGATTTTGATTTGCTAGTGGTTCCAGAACTGAAGGGGAGGGAGGTAAAGGTAGTGGGCCAGTTGAAGAAGTCACCACTCAGGATGATAGTGGGAGGTGGTGCTGTTTTTTAAGGACATGAGACAACAGCCTGGAGCAGCCAAGCAAGTGGCTGCTAGAGTGCTAGACATGGGGGCTTGAAAACCTGAATTAGAAACTGGCTGGCTGTGTGACCTTGGCCAAGACATTTAATTTCTCTTAACTGTAGTTTCTTCATCTGTAAAATGTGGATGATAATAGCACCGTCTCACAGGGTTGTGATGAAAATCAAACAAGGTAATATATGGAAAGTGCTTTTGCAAACCTTGAAGCTCTATATAAATGATAGCCATCATTGAAGCATCTCCCTTCTGTTTCCCTAAAAATATCTAAGGCATTTGTAATCACAGATTTTTGTAGAATTCTTAAGCAAAACAAGAGTTTCACAGGGCTTTTTTTGGTGGATGAAAGAAGGAAAAAGGGAGAGGGGGAGGGGAAGGAAGGAAAGAAGGAAGGGAGGAAAGAAGGGAGGGAGGGGGAGGAATGTGGGAAGGGAGGGAAGGGAAAGGAAAAGAAAGGGGAGGAAAGGGAAAGTAAAGAGAAAGAGAAAAAAAGAAAAGAGAACAGGAGAGAGACTATTGCCACACCATGCCATACCAAATCTGTTTTCTAAAGCTTCCTTCCTGGATAATTAAGTGCAGAAGATCCTCTAAAACATTTGGTTCTTACCCTCTAATTCCTTGTCTAATTTGGAATGTTTCTCACCTCCTGGTGTACTAGGCCTCTTTAGAAGCTTCCAAACACGGTTTTCCTGCATCCCATGCCTTTCCCCCCTTTGTTGTGAGATCTGAAACCTTTAATCAGCTCATTTTCAGCTTTTCAGACCCTATGCCCCAGAGAGATTATAAGATTAATGAAGGATCAAGAGCTATTTGAAATAAGCTTAAGGCTCAATTGGCAAACAGCAAAAAGAACAAGTGTGTCTTTCTTCTTGAAAAAGAAAATCAACTTCTAAAGAGCTATTCTTTTCCTCTGGATGATATACTACTATTTAAGGGACCACCAGTAGATAAATTCATTCGAAGGCATGGTAAAATGTACTCTTTGGCAAAAAGTGAGTGTTTCTGTAATACCTACTATGTGTCAGGCATTATTCTGTAAGTGCTTTACAAATAGTGTCTTCTTTGAGCCTCACAACAATTCTGAGAAGTAGGTGCTGGTTTTATCCCCATTTATAGTTGAGGAAACTGAGATTAAATGACTTACCTAAAGGTCGCACAGGTAGTACGTGTCTGAGGTCACTGAACTGAGGTTTTCCAGACTCCAGGCCCACCACTCTATCCAGTGCACCCCACTGTTACCCACAAATGAAACCAGCTGTCTCCAGATTCTTACACACACACACACACACACACACACACACACACACCACACACATATACAGGGCATATATAGATATATCTATATATGCCTTTAGAATAGATATTTTAACAAAAGTTCTTCTTTTTAATATAGAAGTGGTGGATTATGACTGTGGAATATTGAATATGCTGTCAGATGTGGCCATGGTTTGGGTCAGTTCTTCTTAACTGGTTTTCTTTGTTAAAAGACAAAGTTTGTCTGGGGAGGGATTGCAAACTAGTGGAAAATGACTGGAGAAAAAATAAATGACATCCTTTAAAAATATTTTTTTTAAATTATGCCCAAAGACCTCCACTATAAGATTTGTCCGATTACAATCATTTATTAGATAATGGATACATAATCTCAATGATACAGATATTTACTCCACTGGTATAGATTCTAACCCATCCTTGCCCTCTCATCCTATGTTGAGGCATGCATTGTACCATAAATTCTCCATAGTGCATCTACTCAGTGCTCAGGAGGCCTAACTTGGATTATTGCGCTATACACTTACTTCTTTTACTCTCATTACATGGCCAGTAAAGTTATTTATAAACATATGTGTCCCGATAATATATCACTTACACTGCTTCCCATGTCTGAGTCATCATTGACAATATGCTACAATGGCCTATTGTGTTTCCACATGTGTTTTCCCATTGCTCTTTGGGTCATTTGCACGTATGGTGACTCTACTTCCATTAATGGTGAAAACAGTTCATTTAAACAAACACTAATAGCTTTATTCCATTTTCCTGTTCACATGATATCCTCCTTCCAATTTCATGTAGATGCTCTTGGTATGATTAGATTCACCTGGGTCTTGCATCAAACTTTCTGAAAGCTCATTTTTGTCAACACCATTTATGCTGTTTTTAGGGTAAAACTTCACATAATGCTCTGCCATCTTTGATGATGTTTCACAAATTAGATTGTACTGTTAACTTCTATTGCCACTGGCTGTTATGTGTCTGCTTGGCAAGGAGATGAAGTATTTGCTGTTTGAAGTGGTTCCTGGGCTTTTGGAGGCTCCTTATTTGGTGACTGTTTTACATTGATTAACCTTTTCTAAGAAATTATAATAAAAATCAATGTCTTTATTTTTCTTTGTTTCACACCTTCCAAAGTATATTACCCAGGTGGACAACCCAACTGGGGCTTTATTGGGGTCTAATAAATAGTTGCAGGAAATGATTATATGAGGGACTTAGAAGGAACTAGCGACCCCCAAAAGCAGTGACTTTGATTCACTATAGGCCCTGGTATTTTTTCCTCACACCCTGTATTTTTTCCTCAGACCCCGTATTTTTGATTATTTGAACTATGGTGGGTCCCACAGATACAACCAAATGGAAATGCACTCTAGTAGCTTGAAGCACCAGCAAGCCATGAGTGACTCACAGTCCTCCCATCAGGGGAGAGGTTTTCAAACTCCTCAGGGGTTATGTGGAAAAGTACTGACACAGCTGAATTTTTTTTTCACTAAGGCTAGTTCTCACAGCATGGAGGAGTACAGCCAAGTCTGTGACCCTGAGCTTAGGACTTCATCATTATTTCAAAATGGAATCCTTCCTATTAGTCCTTGCTCAGGGCATCTACAGAAAGGGAGGAGGCATGAGTCCAGGGCAAGCACCTTTCCTGTCTCTGGTGGGAAAGCTAGGAGTTTATTAACTAACTTCTGTGAAATAGAAACTTAAGCAGAAGAGCATAATTTAAGACATATACTCTATGTTTACCACATAGAAGGCAAACAGAATCAGTACGGAATTTGGGCTTTTTGAGACAATGCAAAATGTTACCTACCACACAAAG
This sequence comes from Trichosurus vulpecula, assembly GCF_011100635.1. Classification (NCBI taxonomy): domain Eukaryota; kingdom Metazoa; phylum Chordata; class Mammalia; order Diprotodontia; family Phalangeridae; genus Trichosurus; species Trichosurus vulpecula. The sequence continues at coordinate 118,973,284 of NC_050576.1, forward strand.
TCAAACACTTTACTTGAATAGATTGGTCCAGAGCTGTTATAATAGTGTACAATATCTTCTTTATCTTTTCTCATTTGAAGTTAATTTTTATCTTTGCTCTAACCAGTTGATGAACTGTCAGCCAGTCAGCAAGCAAACTTTTATTAAAGGCTTATACTATGCCAAGCATTATGCTAAAAGCTGAGGTCAAAGAAAGGCAAAACCATACTCTGCCCTTGTAGCACTAAACAAGTCTGACTTGAACCCTACATCCTTAACAAGTTATTCCCTGACTATTAAGATAGACTCCCAATCATTTTTGTGATGCTGTTCCATGCTCACCAGATGCAGTGCTCCTGGCTCTCTATACTTGGGGGAAATAGTCATCATACACATGCTTGATACAGTTTACTAATCTACAATTTTTGTCCACTTTTATTTCTGAAGCCTGAACCACATTTCTCAACATACTTTTTGTCATCCTTCCCTTTGCATCTTTTTAAGGGGAGTAATAAGTTACCAATGTATTCACTGCATTGTTTTGGAGGGTTTTTTCCAAGTTCTTGATAGAATTTCTTTACTTCATCCTTTATAACAGATATTGGCACATAAGGTGCAATTATCTTCATGGTGGTGTTTTTGCGTATAAACCTCATTAGAACTACTAGACAAGATGATCAAGTGTCTCCCAAAATTATGTTTCTTATGTAATAGGTTTGAACAGGCCTATGGGGTAGTAGGAGGTGAGGTATGCACAGACACTCTCTGCCTGATTTCAGTCTAAGTCATCATGTGGAACCTGCCTATTTTCAGCTACATGTGACTGGGGCTAGTACAGTATTATGACAAAAATGCTTTTAATTGACAGCAAGCTGGAAGAACTAATAACTCAGGTGATGCTAAGTCACAATCGAATGGTTACACAAAAGGAGTGGCCTGCTGCTTCCTCAGTTTCTTTTCTTTTTTTTTCCTTTGCAGCCACTAGGGAACAGAACTACTTAAAGTTGGTCTCAAATCACATGGAAAAGGTGTGGCAATCTGTCTTCACCTATGTATGGTGGCTTTGAGTGCATGGCAGTCTCTATCTCTTTGGTTTTTATTTTTTTTCTAATCTTATTACAAGTAGTATTTCAGAGATAAAAGTGTCTAGGATATCTTGTAAATTGAGGGGATCCAAAGGTATTATCAGTGTGAAGAGCTGAATGACAGCCATGGTATTAGCAGTGGCCAGTGACAGTGGAAATATCCATTGTCTAAGGAGGACAAAAACTTTATGAGTGTGACCCCACATGGTGGAGAGAAGTGCAAGCTATGGAGTCTAAAAAGGCACCTACTTTCAGAGCCCAGTAGAGAGCTACTAATAGGACATTATTGAGGCCTCTGTGAAGGGAGAAAAAGACTTCCAGTAACCACAAATTGTCGGCTATCCCTTTGCCACAAACATATTTTACACATGTGCCTTATTACCTTTATATTTTATGTTTATGCTCAATCTTTGCATGAATTCTGTGGAGAAAATGTTTTTGTAAATGACTGATCTTGCCGTCTCACCTTAATATATGGATTTGCTAAAAAGCAATTTGGCTGATTGTTTGTGAGAAGCACACCACTGGGGGCTTGCGGATGACAAAAACACAGGTCTTCAGGGTTACTCCTAGATCTCTGAGAGAGTAAGTGATCAGCCTTCTTCTGGGTACCAGGTCTAAAGTTTGGGAAATGTCCCCAGATAGAATACTTTTTGTAGTACATAATGAACCCTTCCCCCTGTCAATTCATTCCTTCACTTCAAGGAGATCCCACAAACCATCTTCTGTTTAGCTAGAGTTTATTTGTTGTCTTACAAGCGAAGTCAAAGTGAGTGTCAGTTTTGATATAATTCGATTCATTCATTACTAGAGTAACTTTCCAGTTATTGGCCAAAGTTCTCACGTTATTAATGCCATCATTAAATTAACATTTTATATAGAGTAAAAGCTGTATGATTCTTAGCCTCTTCTGCCTCATTGCCCTCCATCCCACCACCAGTGTTGTGAAAGTTGAAAGGGGGTACAAAGGGTGGAGAGCCATTTGTTTATTTCTATTTGGTTTTTGGGTCACCATGGCCCGAAATTCACCATCCAGAGGCTAAACTTTTCAAAAAGATTCTCTTTGCTAGACTAGTCCTTGGACAGACATAGCTTGCTACTCAAATTGTACACAGAGCCTTCGCAGTTTGGTAAAAACTATCATAACTTGGGCTCTACTAGCATTGATTTTAGAACTCATGGCCTTCAACAAATGACCCAGCCTACTTTCTCAGGGTTCCCCAGGAAACCCACTGAGATCATTAGTTTCAGCACCATTGCTGATATACATTGGTAAAGGGAGTTGCCCACACCATTAAAATAAAAAAATAGGTTTTGTTAAGGAAAATATGTTTATCTCCATACCATGATGCTTCATTGGAATGACACAGTTGTGTCATACATGAAAAGTTTGGGCAATATTGAGCAATAGTGTAATTTGTTTAGCCATTATAAACCAACTAGTTTTAAAATATGTAAGCTTAACAAATATTCTTTGGTAATTACTTTGTGACAAATATGGTGCTAGGTACTGAGGAGAAATGTGACAGACATAGGGGTGCATATTTAAGATTTGAAGGGATCTTTAGGCCCTAGAGTCCAACCCTCTCTTTTTACATATGAAAAAAAAATGAGAAGTTAAACAGTTACAGGACTCTATTTAAAGTCATACAGGCAGTAGGTTGCCAAAACTGGATCTAAATCAAGGTCTTCTGAAGATGAACCTAGCACTCTTCCCATTGTCCCATGCTGTTTCCTCACCGAGGTCCCCTAGAAACTAGGACATTTGATTATAAAATAAAGTTGGAAGAAATAGTAGTTACCAAGAGTGAAAATCTGTACCTCAAAATGCTTAATGTTTTCATGTGGCTTTAAGCTTTTGCATCTTTAAAAGGGTCTAATCTCTGTAAAACTTGACCATCCATTCATATTGAAGCTCCAGGGACATTGACCATCATATTCTGCCCTGATTATAGAAATAATCAGAGTATTTTAAAATGATTACTAAGGGTACAAAATAAAGGTCAATAGCTCATTTGCTCGGAGCCCCTAGCTGAGAAACCAGAACTCTCCAAAGGAAATGCATTTTATTCATTTTTTTCACTCATTCTGTTATTATTTCAATCCTAAGAGAAAAAAAAAACAACAACAACAAGGAGAGGGAGGGAGGGTTGGAAAAGAAACTCATTTTGTTAAATGACACAAATATATTCCAAGAATTACTTTACTCATATATGTTTCAATGGCTAAGTTTGGGCAAAAACATTGCAACTGTGAGATACTTCAGACAGTGGACTTAGTACATGAATTACATTAGCAACGAGACATATTATAATAACAGGCCCTGAAGACTTAGCAAACACTTGGGTTGGGATCATTTGGAGGAATATTTCTCAAACTAGTGGTCAAATGTGGTCACAGCATGATAGAATCACAGACTTGGAAAATGCACTAGAAAACATAATAGTTCAATTTCCCCTCATTACACTGACCCTACAGTGTGGTTAAATGCTTTTATAAAGTTTTTTGACCATAAAGTTAATCAGTGGCATAGCTGGGACTTGAACACAGCTCTCCTGAGCCTCAATCTAGAGGTGACTGGCTGCCCACATGCAAATATGCCACCATTTGCAAAGTCCACTTTCTCCATTAAAAAAGGACAGCATAGATTCATTATCTATTATTTCTATATTTACTTCAGTTATTCACTCCTGACAAAAGCCTTAGTTTAGGGCATCAGACCTAAGCTACTATGAACAACTCTGATCTAGTCCCACGAATGACTAGTAGAGTTGGATTATAATGAACCCTAGATAACTTCAGATCCTGTCATTTTTTTAGTCATTTTGAGATGTTTGTATGTCTTTCCTTTAGTATTATTTTAGCCAAATTAGCTTTTAAAATCTTACTTTAAGCACGGTAGAGTGGTTACAGAGTTGAACTTAAAGCCAGAAAGACCTGGGTTCAAATCCCACATTGGATACATAATGGCTGTAGGATCCTAGGCAAATTACTTAATGTCTCAGGGCTCTCGGAATCTCTCTAAGACTATAAATTATATTGAAGGTGCCAATCCACATTGGTAGAAATTTTCCTTACCTGAGAGCTTCCTATCAATGAAATTAAAGGTCCAATCCCTAACTCGATCCTCCTTTAATCTTTTTCCTGCTCCCCACCCCCACACTCCTTTTCCCTAGTTTTCATCCTTTCCTTGTAATACTTAGTTTTAAACATTTGGATCCCCAATTCTGGTGCTGCTTCATCTTTTGGAGGTGACTCTGTGTTTTCAAAAGTAATGTCAGTGGATAGCTCTGACAGGTCTTACCATCTGGAAGGACTTAGAATTCAGGACCAATATTGAACTATATTTCTTTCATTTGAACACCAGCTCTGCAAAAATGTCTTCACCTGTAGGTTGGTCAGTGGGTAGTAAATTTTATTTTTTCCAACAGCAACTTATGAAAATTATCTACTAAGGTACATAGGGGGTGGGAGGTAAGTGGGGGAGATGAAGGGAATGAATTTTCATATCACTGAAATCAGAGATCCTTGAAGTAATAGAGTGTATAACAAATAGAAGAAAATTTAGAAGTTCAAATAAATCTTAATAACTATTCTAATCCAACCCTTTAAATTTTATAGATAAGAAAATTGAGAACATAAATAATAATGTCCACCAGGAGTTGCCTATACCTATAAAATACCAGGATTGTTTTTAAAATCATATTTATATTCTAGATCTATCTGATAGTGGTTTTCTTATCCTCTTTGTTTTGGCTCTTATAGTGCCTGGAAGTTTGGGAATTAATGTCTTTCTTGAACTGGAACATGTAAATTCAATTCTGCAGCCATTTATGAAATTTCAGGCTCTTTGTTAATTCTGGGGATAAAAACACAGAAACAAAACTATTTGCCAACTACGAGATCACCCTCCACTGTGAGAGGGAACAGTGTGTATACTGACACAAAAATGCAATATTCATACAAAGCAAATAGAAAGTAATGTCAGGATTGGGAGAAATGCACTATGAAATAGGGGAATCAGGAAGGGCCAGATGTAGGAAGAAGCACTTAAGTTGAGCCCTGAAAGCAACTATGGATTTCAAGAGGCAGACATGAAAAGAGAGAACTTTCCAAGATGGTGGAGACAGCCTATGCAAAAGTATAGAGGCTTGAGGCAAAAGGTCAAGAATAGGGATAAGTAGGCCAGTATTAATTAAATGAAAAGTTCCTGAGGCAAAGTTTTAGGAAATCAGCCTAGAGAAGACATATTGGAGCCATACTGCGGAGGCCTTTAGAAGTTAAACATTTGAGCCATCAGAGCTTCTTGAGGAGATAGTGACATGTTAAAATCTGTACTATAAGGCTATCAATAGGTATCTGATTAGAGAGGGAAAAGACTAGAAGCAGTGAGAAACCTTATGAGGTGGTGATCATGATGAGGCCTAAATGGGGAAGAGTGAAGGGGCAGATATGAGAGATGTTATGAAGGTCGCATCCGCAAGACTTAACAGTGCACTGAATATAAGGATTTGGGATTTGGAAATAATCAAGGATGGCACCAAAGTTGCAAACCTGGGTGACTAGAGGTGCCATCAACAGAAATGAGGAAGTTAAAGAGAGGTCTGTGTTTAAGGAGAAGGATCATGAATTACATTTTGGACATGTTGAATATTTGAAATGACTGTGAGATATCAGGTGGAAACATTCAGTAGGCAGTTGCTAATATAGAACTAGTGATGAGTGAAGAGAAGATGGCTGGACATTAAGTAGGAGAAAGAGCCCTGCATTTAGAGTCCAAGGACCTGGGTTCAAATGGACTTTTGTCCATGGGGTTTTCTTGGCAAAGATATTGGAGTGGTTTGCCATTTCCTTCTCAATAACAGCATCACCAACAACAAAAGAGGGATGATGACTGGGCATGGTATAGTAGAAAGAGTACTGCATTTGGGGTCCAAGGACTTGGGTTCAAATCCTGCTACTACTACCTATACAAATTTGGGAAAGTAATTTCATTTCCCTTAACCTCAGTCTCTCCATTTGTGAAATGGGAGGCTTGATTATCTGTAAGGTGTCTTCCGACTCTCAGTTCTATGATCTCTCTTTGTTCTCCTGGACACAGAAGATCTTTCCATTTCATCATTGGAGAGTGCTTGATCAAAGCCAGAACATCTCTGCCCAATTTTTAGTCAGAGTCCATCCATTACTAAAAATTGTTTTTAGGGATAGTGAAAGGAAGAAGATGAATTTTGGAGGTTCCTGAGTCTGAGGTTCAAAGGAGAGCTTTCCATTCTTCTTCTAATTCTTGGTCAAATCTGCCAGTGTGTTCTATCCACCAAATGACAGGTGCAGCAGTGAGCCCCAAAATACTGGCAAGCTTTCTCATTGTGCTGATAGGTTTGCTGTTCATCTTAACTGAAAATTATAGTTAGAGGAGTTTTCTGTCACAGACTGCATAGCCACAGCCTGAGTGCTTTGTGAGGAAAAAGTCCAAGCTTGCTTTCCTTATTTGCAGCTGGAAAATGGCAGAAATTTAGTGTTTCTGAGTTCAAACAAGCTCTCGAGGCGAGTTTTTGCTGTGTTACTGTTGTTTGAGACATGTCTGAAAATATTCTGTTTCACTGGTGTTCTTTCCCCCAGAGTTGTTACTGATACATTTTTACCAATAATAACAGCTTGCATTTAAAGAATTCAATATTGAATTAATTAGCTACTAATTGTGTATTTATGTAGCATTTTAAGTTTTAAAAAGCTTTTTCCTCAAAACAACCCTGATGGGGGTGGGGAGAAAGAAACAACTTAAGTATCATTATCTTGGGGCAGCTAGGTGGTGCAGTGAATAGAGCACCGGCCCTGGAGTCAGGAGGACCTGAGTTCAAATTTGGGACACACTTACTAGCTGTGTGACCTTGGGCAAGTCACTTAACCCCAATTGACCTGCCTCCCCCCCTGCAAAAAGGGGAAAAAAGAAAAAAAAGTATCATTATCTCCATTTTATAGATGAAGAAAGCAAAACTCAGAGATTTTCAGTGGCTTGCCCATTATTACCTACACAGCCATTAAGTTCTGCAGCCAGGATTATAAGCCAGGATCCCTAACTCCAAGCCCAGCGCTCATTCCAACATGATATATCCCTTTTCTAGTGCCATTTACACAGGTTAATGAATATCAGAGCCAGGATGAGAACCCAGGTATCCTGAGTACCTGTCCTGTGTTCCTTCTACAACCATTACTTAAAAAATAAAACAATTCAGTGCTTTTAGAAGTAGGATATTAGGATAGTAGTTGAAAAAAGTCAGTGGAATTGTGCTGTTCCAAGTTAAATTCTTAACTGCTAGGTATTTGCAAAGACTATACTAAAATAAAAAAATAGATAATGAAGTATTATATTTGAAAAATATAGGGAGTTTATTTTTTCCTTCTACAACTAAAGCATAGGTCTGAATTCCTAAAATGATAAAGCATTCTGAAGTACACCAAATAAAAGAAAAAAATAAAAAGAGAAAAAGGATGTAAGAAATGAAATCACATATAAATCATGATTTTTTACAATCTACTTAGTACTTTTTCAATTTCTTTATTATGATGATCTCGTAGGCTTTTGCAGGTTGAATTAATTAAGTTTTCTATTTGAATTAAGTAATTAAATGCATAATCTATTCCTATATTTGTTCATTATTTGATGAGGTTAGAGTGTTATGTATGTTATCATTTAGTCATTTTTTAGTCATGCGTGACTCTTCATGACTCCTTTGAGGTTTTCATGGCAAAGATATTGGAGTGGTTTGCCATTTTCTTCTCTAGCTCTTTTTACAGGTGAGGAAACTGAGGCAAATAGGGTGAAGTGACTTGCCCAGGGTCACACAGCTAGTAAGTGTGTATGGCTGGATTTGAACTCAGGTTTTCCTGACTCCAGGGCTGGCATTTTATCCACTGTGTCACCCAGCTGCCCCATCAACTGTTGGGGGGGCAAGGTTAGTTTACTGAAAAGATAAAGAGACAGGGCATGGAATGTTGTGTATGAGGAACACCAGGAAGAGTAGCTGGGATGAAATACAGAGTGTACAAAGGAGAAGACGAGTAATAAGCCGGGAAAGGTAGGCTAGAACTAGATTGTGAAGGGCTTTAGATGGCAGACGGGTTTATTTTTCATCTTATAGGCCATGGGGAGTGACTGAAGCCTTTTAGGAAAGGGAATAGCATGGTCAGACCTGGACTCCAGGAATGCCAATATAAAATTATATAGAGGGTAGGTTGGAGGGGACAGAGACTGGAGGCAGGGAGTCCAATTTAGAGGTTATTGAAATAACAGGTGAGAGGAAAATAAAGCCTGTTAGTAGGAAGATCATGGAAATAGAGAGAATGACTCAGAAGTGAGAGACAGTGCAGAGCTATTTTATACACTGTGTTTTCTATCTTTGTATTTGGCTTGGATATTCATATTTAAGAAGTAGATCGACAAGCAGAATTATAAGACTAGGATGGTAAAAGGCCCAGAGGCCATGAGAAACAATGAAGCGAATTACAGACACCTCATTTGAGGAGAATAAAAAGAAAGTGACCAATTTAAGCACCTACTATGTCTCAAGCACCATGCTAAGTGTGGGGGATAAAAAAAAAGGTAGATACAACTTTTAGTTCCTCCTCTCAAAGGTCCCACATGGGGGAGAATACATTTAAACAACTAGGTACAAGCAAGATTCAAGCTAAGCTGATAAGGAAGGGTATATAATAGGAATCTTCAATTAATATTTCTACTTGACAGACAACAGTAATGAAGGCAATGAGTGTATAGTAAGCACCTACTATGTGCCAGCCATTGGGCTAAGCGATGGAGACACAAATAGAAGTCAAACAAAACAAACAAAGAGTCTCTATTCCTAAGAAGCTTATGATCTAATGTGGGTAGACAACATACAAAATAGAACGGAAGAGGCTGAGTGGGTGGGGATGCATCTGTACCAAGGCATGGTATAAATTCTAGAAAATCAGAAGCAGAGCAAGGTGGGCAATGGTAATCAGAATGCCTGGGCCTCTCCCCAAAATAGAGGCCCTATGAGAGAAGGGAACCAGCATGGCAGAAGTGACTTGCTATGGCACAAAGATGGCTCAGACTGACTCCCTCCTTGCCATACCACAGAGACCTAAAATCTATCCGTATGTGCATCAGGATATATTTATTATCATTAGTTTGTTTGTTTAACATCTGCAACTAACCCATATTTATTTATTTGTCTGCCTGTCCTCTTCTGACTCAAAAATTAATATTGTCAGACTTAAACTGTGTCTAATGCAGCTGAGTAACAACTGAATAATTCACTCAATTATTTCAGTCAGATTGCTTGGTTTAACTTTAAAGAGCTCTGCATTTAAACAAGATTAGTGATGATTAGGTGATGTTTTGTGTCCTGCAGAAACAGTGGAAAAAGCTCTGATGGAGCTTTATTGTTAATTTAACAGTAAGTATACATTGTTGTTACATGAAAACCCAAGGCTTCTTCCCCAGATAAGGAGAGGTGTTTGTTTCAGGAACATTTTGTGGTATACTGGAAGGCTCTGACCTTGGCCTTATGCAGTTCACATTTTTACCAAGGACTTGTAGACTCGTTGATTAAATTGCAGATGGCACAAAGGTGAGATGTTAAAAACCAGGTCTCAAAATTATCATGAAATATGCTATGGTAAAAGGGTCAAAATGAGCAAGCTTTATTTTAAGATAAATCAATGTAAAATCCTGCATCAAGGTTCAAGAAATCAATTACAGAGTTAAGGGATATTCCACAAAAATCCTATTCCAATGCTATGACGTTGTTGCGGGGAGGGGAGCCTGAGTTGATAAAGGCTATGTGAGCAGAGTGAAAGTTCTAGAAGGTATTTTATATTGAAAAGGCTTCAAATATGATCCTAGCAGTAAATCTAAGTACTTACTTAAGGACAGGGAGGTTCATTAGCAATAGACTGAGGACTGTGGCTTATATTTGTACACGGCGATCAATGAAACAAAGTGAAAAATAGCTCATAATGGCCCTCTGTTTTACCAGATACGTACTGAAATATGGTGACTACAGGACAATAACTGTTATAAGGTGTTGGATTTAGACCTAGAAAAATAAGAATTTTCTGAGAAATGGGGGGTGCCCAGCAATAAGATAGATGGCCTCATCAAGTGGTGGACCTTCATCCCTAGAAGGATACATTCAAGCAGAAGCTGTACAGCCATGAAGGATGCAATAGAGAAGTCTCTTAAGCTGAGAGGAAAATTGGATTGAATGGGCTCTAAGTTCCATTTCGACTCTCAGATTCAATGGTGCTATGAAACATGTCTTTATAATATGATTTGGAAAATGACTTTCATCACATCACCCACAGATGGGCACTTATACATGTTTTTGATGAAACAAATACGCAATATTTACATAAACTAGCAAGTAAACTAATACTAGAAACCACCATAATTGAGCTTTCTCAACTCTTTGAGATCCATGTGTTGATTAGTAGATCCTTCTACATATGGAGCCAAGGACTGTGTCAAGACAACATGGTGATAGATCTGTTTTATTTCATTCCATTAATGGAATTAATTAGGTTTCCCAATAGTTTTCCTGTCACCAACCTAGCAATAAGTCGATAATTGTCTTAAGAAAAATGTGCTCTGAATGCAGGTTTCAGGGCCATAAAATGAACTACAGTATTATGAGTAATACTCAAGGGTAATAGTGATATTGAGTAATGATTCTGTTCAGATTGATTTCTATGGAGATATGAGTCAGTCACATAATAAAGATGTCTGATTTCATGGTGGACTAGCAAATAAAAGCCATAAATTGGTCAATGGAAATCTAGGAGAAAGAAACATACAGAGAGAGAGAGAGAGAGAGAGAGAGAGAGAGAGAGAGAGAGAGAGAGACAGATAGAGACAGAGACAGAGAGAGAATAAGGACTCACTGTCTGTAGCACAAAAAATGGTTTTAAAAATGTTTAAAGTCAGAAAAACAACAGAATAGTAATTATCTATCTATTCACTATAGAGCTTTTATTTCAAAATAGCATATTAACTGAGTTTAACTTCTTAAAAATAACAGGAACACACAAGTATAGACAATTGTAGATGAAAATGTTCATGGGAAAGCACAGATAAATTCCAAGATAATCAAGTATAATACGAAGTTCCCACAGCTAGTAAATATATAAGACGAGACTCAAACCTGAGTCATTTTTATTCCAAGTCTACTACACCAACGGTATTAAACTCAAATGGAAAGCGGGGCCACTAAATTCATACATAAGGATCCCTTTGGGCCATATATTGACTTAGTTTTAAAATGTAGTATTATCTATGTTTGATTGTATTTTTATTTTGTTAAATATTGTCCAATTACATTTTAATCTGGTTTGGGCTATACTCTCAAGTGGGATAGCCTTCATGGAGCCCACAGACTGTGTGTTTAATTAACACCTTTGCCGTACATCATACTGCCTTTATTCACTAGTGATGAGTTGATTCATTTTATATAAGAAGCAGCTTGGTATTTCTTGACTCTTTAATTATTACTTAACCATTGAATAATTGAAATACCTGCTAATCTGTTCATTCTGAATTGAAGCAGAAGTGGATTGACTTGCCCGAGAATACTGTTTTCGTGAAAAGTTGACTCAATGACCACAATGTAGAATCTACATGGCATATACCTTTAATGTATTCTCTAGGAAATTACATTCAATTAAATATTATCAAATTTTAAAAACAGAACATAAATGTTACAAAAGCAAGTTGATTCATGTTAGAACTCTCTTTCTGAATAAACAGATAATAATAATAATAAGATATAGTAGGTAGAATGAACCTAACATCCATGTATGAACATATAATCAGTATCTTCTGCTTTAGATATAAATTTGATATGTTCTCTAGAAAATCAAATTTAATTTTTCAAAATTTCGTCAAGTGACTAACACATGCAATTATTCGGAATTCTGAATATGTAAATACCAGTCCTAGTCCTAAGAAAATCTATTGCATACTAACTGATGCAATGTACAAAACAGAAAAGTAAATAGAAAATAATTTAAAGGAGAGGAGTACAAGTAGAAAGATATAGGAAGAAGAAATAAAAATTAAAGGGAATTATAGCTTTTAAGAGGCAAAGGTCAGCAAAGAGTATATGTGGGAAATAATTTGTGCAAAGATACTGACGTGGAAAGTGGAGTCTGAATGTGGCAAACAGATAGCAAACAATATTGGCTGGAAGATAAAGTGGATAAATAGCAATGATTTAAATAAATAAAATAAATGGACCTAGAAGGAGTGGGGAACCTGTGGCCTCAAGGTCACACGTGGCCCTCTAGGTCCTCAAGTGTGGCCCTTTGAATCCACACTTCACAGAACGAATCCCCTTAATAAAAGGATTTGTTCTGTAAAACTTAGACTCAGTCAAAAGGCCACACCCAAGGACATGTGGCCTCCAGGCCACAGGTTCCCCACCCCTGATAGATTCTGTCCTGATATTTTACAGATGAGCACATGCTTGTCTGAATAAGCTATGTGACTTGCTCAAAGTTACATGGCTAACTAGTGGCACAGGCAAGATTAAGACCCAGGGCTTTAAGAATTTCTAATGTAAACATGACATCTAATGCTCATTTATACAATCACCACGGCATCCCCTTTGTAAATCTAAAATACAGTGCAATACAATCCAAAATTCTAATAGTAAAGAATACTACCCATTGTTATTATTACTTTGCTGCACCTAATGACTTAGACAGAACTTCAGGGATCCTATAGTCCAACCAATATTTACCCAGGAAACCCCTTTACAGCATATAATATATGAAAACTTGCATATAATATTACTTGTATTGTTATGTGAAAGGTAATATGGAATACTGGATGGAGAAACAAAATTAGTCAAGAAGCCCTGGGTTCAAGATTCGCCTCATGTACACCTAGTAAAGTGACCCCAGGAAACTTACTCAATTTCTTAGTGTCCTGGCAACTCTCGCAGAATATAAATCATAGACAGTTGCTCATTTACATTAGGAAAGGGAATTTCTTCATTGGGAATTCCCTATACCAATGAAATCTTATATTAAGACCAAAATTCTTTAAAATATATTCTATATAATTGGTGCCAACCATAGGAACAATATTGATGTTATTCATCAATGGAACACCACCCTGATGGTGATAGTGAGATCAGCCTTTTGTACAATGTGATCAGTTCAAATGAAGTAATTGTTGATACTTTTGAAGCTAAGAGAATCTGAACTATAGGGAGGATCAATGGATATGTACTCATATCGCCTTATTGAATTTGTTTTTAATGCCTTCAAAAGAACAGAAAAGGGAAATATGGATGAGAATTCCCTTGTTTTTCCCAAATGATAGTGTAGTAGTTTCTACCATCTCTTGAGTATCTAAAAAAAGGCATCTATTTATCTATAAAATATGATAACAGTGAAATTGACTATATTCATATACTCACACAAAACAGATGGTATGAATTCAGTTAAAATATAAATTTTCTATTTTTTGTCTGCATGATATCCAATAGTCAGTTGGCCTAGATTTTGACTTCTTGTCAACACAGCTGTAGTGAGAATGGCCAAAGTAAAACATGCACATTTCTCTGATTATTTAAATTTAGCTGGGGATCAATTATATAATTGTCATGAATATTTTCAAGAAATAAAGACTTTAGATCATTGCACCTCTCAACTCACAAGTTATCTCACATTTGGGCTGACATTTTGCAGCCTCTTTAGAAAAAAGCTTGTAATTGGTGAATTGCATTGGAGTGTGTCTATAGCCAAACCTGGCTATTTCACTAAGATTGCATTTTTGATTAACTTTTCAAATACTCAATAATTTGAAACAATTATTCTCCAATTGAGAAATGGCCAAAGGATATGAACAGGCAGTTTTCAGAGGAAGAAATTAAAGATATCTAAAGGTATATGAAAAAATGACCTAAATCACTCCTGATTAGAGAAATGCAAATCATAACAACTCTTGGGTACCACATCTCTCCTGTCAGATTGGCTGAAATGACAAAACAGGAAAATGATAAATGCTGGAGAGGATGTGGGAAAATTGGAACACTGTTACACTGCTGGTGGAGTTGTGAACTGATGCAGCCATTCTGGAGAACAATTTGGAACTATGCCCAAAGGGCTTTGACCCAGCAATACCACTTCTAGGATTATATCCCAAAGAGATCACACAAGTGGGAAAAGCATCCATATGTACACATATATTTATAGTGGCTCTTTTTGTAGTAGCAAAGGATTGGAAATCAAAGGGAGGCCCATCAATTGGGGAATGGCTGAACAAGTTATGGTATGTGAATGTAATGGAATAATATTGTGCTATAAGAAATGGGGATGATACAGATTTCATAATAACCTGGAAAAACCTGCACGATATAATGCTGAGTGAGTGGAAGAGAACTAGGAGAACGTAATACACAACCACAGATATATGGATTCTGTGATGACTAACCTTGATAGACTTAGCTCTTCTCAGCAATACAAGGTTCAAAGACAACTCCAAAGAACTCATGAGGGAGAGAGATATCTACATCCAGAGAAAAAACTATGGAGACTGAATGCAGATTGAGGTAAACTGTTTACTCTCCTTTTTTTTCTTTTGTTTTCTTTTCCTCTCTTGTTTTTGTTTTTGGGTTTTTTTTTTGGTTTGGTTTCTTCTTTCTCATGATTCATTCCATTGGTAATAATTTTTCTTTACAACTTGACTATTGTGTAAATAATTTCAATGTGAAGTTATATGTAGAAGATATATTGGATTCCACGCCATCTTGGGGAGGGAAGGGGAGAGGGGGAGGGAAGAAAATCTGGAACTCAGGTTCATGCAGAACTGAGTGTTGTAAACGAAAAATAAAAAAATCTTAATAAAAAATGAATATAAAAAAGGGAATGTGAAATTGAGAAACTGCCTGGAGCAGAAAAGGAGAGGGGGAAGTTTTCTATGACAAAATAAAAATGTGGGGTCTCAAGTATTTAAAAGATTGAAGAGACAATGAGGAATTCTTATGGAAGGCTGGTCTTTGATATGGAAAAAATATACTGACTGAAAATACTGACTGAAAAAATATACCACTAAACAACAACTTCCACTTAGGGGGAGCTAAGTAGTGCAGTGGATCGAGCGCTGGACCCCAGAGTCAGAAAGATCTGAGTTCAAACCTGGGCTCAGACACTTACTTAGCTGTGTCACTTAACCTCTATTTGCCTCAGTTCCCCATCTGTAAAATGGGGACTTGCTGGAGGAGATGGCATACCATTCCAGTATCTTTGCCAAGAAAACCCCATGGACTATGTTAGGAAGAGTCAGACATGACTGAATGACCAAAAAACTTCCATTTAGCAGCTATATGATCTTGAAGAAGACATTCCACTCAAACTTTAATTTTCTCACCTGTCAAATGAAGATAATAATATTTTCATTACCTACCTCACTCTGTTGTGAGATTCAGCTAAGATAAAATACATAGAGTAGTTTGTAGCTTTGACATGCTGTATAAATGCAAGCTATTGTTATGTATTCAGTACTTTTAAAAAAATATCCTAGATCCCTTCATGCACATCACAACCCCACTCCTCCTTAAGAGATGGTCTTATTGAGTTCCTAAAATCCCTTTCCATTGATCTGAAAGGTAATTTCTTTTTTGCTCCTCTAAATTGTTTATAAGGTCACTTGTAATATCTAATGTACATATCCATATTGGGGCTTTATTTTGATATGTGGTGTGAGATATTGAACTGTATTTATTTTTTTTTCCAAACTTCTTTCCAGTTTTACTAGCATTTTTAAAAAATCAAATAGTGAATCCTTCTCCCCAATAAGTGGGGTCTTTGGGTTTATAGAACACTGTGTCATTGTATTCATTTGCTTCAGGATGTCGCATACCCACTTTGTTCCCTTGATAGCCTTAATATTTTGTAATCAGTACAAAATTACTTTAATGATTACAGCTTTATATTATAGTTTGAGATCTGAGACTGATAGATACCTCCCCTCACCCTCCATTCCACTATTTTTCATTATTAACCTTGAGATTCTTGACCTTTTGTTGCTCCACATGAATTTTGTTATTATCTTTCCAATTCTAAGAAATAATTCTTTGGTAGCTTGATTATTGTGGAACTGAATAAGTAAGTAAATTTAGATAGTATGTCCGTGTTTATTATACTGGCTTTAATTACACAAACAATTGATATTTTCCCAATTAAGACTATATTTCTGCAAAGAGTATTTTATAGTTGGACTCAAATGGTTTCTGGTTATATATTGGTAGATACATCACCAAATATTTCATACCTTCGGAAGTCATTTTGAATAAAATTTATCTTTCTAAAAAAAATTGAAGCAATTAGCATGTCTGGGTGTGACTAGAAGAGGCCCTAACTAAACTGAGCCTGAGTCAGCTTACTCAAACCACTTCGTTTTGATTAATAGTCTATCAAGACCATTAAAAACCAATCTAATCTTTCCCAATGAAAGTGGACTACAGTAGTTGATTCATTCAAAGTGGTCCTTTTAGGGGACAATGTGAGAAGTAAGACGACTAAAAATGATGTTTCGGAATTGTGTTTTCCTGGTTCAAGGACAAACTCACTAAAGGCAACTGTTAGCTTTTCTACATCATATATAGGCTACAACATCCCTCTCTTGCCAAATCCAAATGTAATTAAGCTACTGCTACTTTAAAAAACAGACATTCCCCTTTCTCTTATCAAGGCTAATACAATTTCCAATGTGCATTTTGAAAATCATGAAATGGCAATGGATACAGCTGTTCTGGGTTTCATGTCTCATACTGTACATCGGTTCCCTACAGCTAGACTTGACTTTGTTATATGCTTCTAATTACCATTGATTACTAAATATTATAATAATATAGCAGACATGCTACACAATCAATTACAGTAATTGACTTTACTGCCAATATTCCTCTTGCCCTTTTAAGCCAGTTATCTCTAAGTGAGTGATTGAACTGAACAAGAGAGAGTTTTTCCAGGGATCTGACATTTTTAATCATAAGACAGAGTTAAATTATTGATTTTATCCTTTCACTCTTGCAATACGAGGAGGTATTTACCATTTCTGCACAGTTCAGGTTTCTTGTGCTTAATTGAAACCTTCATTTGGAAGGACAAATAAAGATTTTGTCTCTACCCACAAACCTACTTTTTCCTGACGTAATTTAAAGACTAATTGAATCAAAAAAAATCTTTCAACAGTGTCTTCTTGAGGCAAAGTAACTGTTGTGATTGAATTTTTCATTTTTGAATTGTTTCCTGGTTGCCTAGACATAGAATATGTGTAATAAGCTGGGGAACAATCTGGAGCCAAGGCTGGAATCCAAGAGACCTAGCTCTTTTGGAAAAGCCACCTGACCTTTCCCAGTTCAACTGTCTTGAATTATCTCAGTTGCTAAACAGTTACTTAGCCATTCAAATGGTCATTTTTGTAAATAATAATGAGCAGGTGAACAATTTTTTTTTTACCCTTCATTAACTACCATTACAGCACTTTTCATAATATTTCAATGTATCTAACATGTGAGACAGGCAGAATAATTTTTCCAGTTTTATAGATAGGCAAGAAGTCCTTAAGTTACTTGATTCTGTTGAGATAACTGTAGATCAATGTTTAGGATATGATTTAGGATTTTTTTTGTAGATTGTTGGGTTTTGGTCCCCATTTATTGGGTAGGTAAAGCTATTGGTTTGTACTATATTCAATGCTTCTCAAATACATTCCCTTTCTTTTGAATATAGTGCAGTAGGCAGAGGGTGTGTTGGCGAATATCTGATAACTGGCTTTCTGGGGGAGGATTATAAACGAAACAATTTTAAGTTTATTATTAACACTTTCTTAAGACCATAAAAATCAACAAAACAATAGATCAAGCCCTGATTCGTATTATTTGCTAATTTCTGATGTATAAATATTCACACTGGAAATTTAACAATCTGCTCTCTCTAGGCAATACTCTAAGTATTAAGTGTCTAAGGTCATATTTGAACTCAGGTCCTCCTGCGCAACCCTGATGGTCGGCCATTCCACTTTTAAACAGCTTTAATTATTAGAAAATGTGAATTTACATTAAGCTGCCTCTCTACAGCTTTCACTAGTAGCTCTTAGCTCTGTCCTTTGGGGTCTCATCTTATCTCCACGTATCATCCTTTCAGATAGGTGAAGGTAGTGATATTATTCACCTTGAATTCCTTCAACTAATGGAGCCTCATACTTCATTCATGGTCTCTTCTCACTGTCCTGGTCCTCTTCACCTTCCTATGGGAATGCTCCACGTCCTTCCTCGAATGCAATGTCCAGAACTGAGCAAAGGTCAGAGACTGTAGAGTTTTTCTTAATAGATACTTAATATGTATACATATATATATATATATGTATGTATGTATGTATGTAGATATATATTTGTTGACTCCAATCATGCCTAACACAACCCTCTACTCCATCCAAGCTTGACTATTTGTTATCTCCTTTGCATGATTTCTATATTCTCTTTCCTTTCCTCTTAGCTAATAATAAGGTGCCACCCCCCCCAAATGTGGAGAGTTACAGGATCTTTTTTTTTTCCTTTCCCACTAAGTGGTTTGTTTTGTTTCCTTGTGTCACATTTTCCATACCAGCTTATCCTCAATTACCACTGAGCTAAAAATAAATAAATAAAGCATGTTTCCTAAATTGCCGTAATTAGTAATGCCATTTCATAATGAATTCAGCTGCTTGAGTAAACAACTCTCCGATTTAAATACTGTGAGGCAGACTGAACAAAAGAGCATGATGACAACAGTGATTCATCAGTAAAGGTGTCCCACTTTTGACAGGTACCGCCAAACTATGCAGTATTGTTTGGAATTCTTCTTCCTCATCTTACCTCACCCCCCCTTAATACTGGTAATCTGTTGAGAGATGGAACCAGTAAGGTGTTAGGGCTGAGAGGTAAGGGAGTGATTGATAGGACCCAATAAGATGTCTTCTGTCAAGATAACATCCCCTTTTGTTACATCTGTCACCACATGACTATCAAAAGGTTTCCTAAAGTTATGACTGCATGGAGGTCATGTCATGGTCATGTCTTTCCTTAGGGGCAGGGTTCTTTTCCATTTTTACCTGGATACATATACTTTTCTTGGGTAAGTGACTTGCCAAGGGTGTCACAGCCAGTAAGTATTAAGTGTCTGAGGTTGGATTTGAACTCAGGTCCTCCTGACTCCAGAGCTGGTGTTCTATCCACTGCACCACCTAGCTGCCCCTGAATCCATATACTTAAAAAAAAAATTAGGAGAAGTTCTAAATTGGACAGGAGCAGGTAGGTGGAGCAGTGGATAGAGTGTGATGAAGACTCATCTTCATGAATTTAAATCCAACCTCCAAAACTTAGTAGATACATGACCCTGGATATGTCACTTAACTCAGTTTGCTTCAGTTTCCCCATCTGTAAAATGAGCTGGAGAAGGAAATGGCAAACCACTCCAGTATCTTTGCCAATAAAACCCCAAATGGAGTCACAAAGAATCAGACATGACTTAAAAGACTGAACAATAACAACTAAATTGGACAGAATTGTAACTATCATTTTCATGCCTGAGAGAAGGAAATGTGCTTACAGAAGAGGTCCTTACCATAGGGTTTACATACTGCTAGCAATATGAATAGATTTCAGGGGGTCCATGAACTTGGATGAGAAAAAAATACACCTTGATTTTTCACTCATCTCTAACTGAAATTTATCATTTATTTCAATAATTTAAAAATATTATTTTAAAGATGAGGTCCATAGAAGGGCAGGCTTCACCTGCCAAAAAGATCCATCACACACACACACACACACACAGAATTCTTAGCTTTCGTCAAGTTAACATAAAAGTTGCTATTTCTTTGTATCCCCCACACTTTAGCCCATAGTAAATGTTTTTTTAAAAATACTTGTTGACTGATTAATCAGGGATACTCATCTCCATGGGTGAAGACTCTAGCGTACAACAGAGCTAGTAACTTCACTTGGAGTATTGTTATTTGTCCTTCATTCTCAGAAAGGACCATAACATCAATGAACTGATGAGATGACATGCAAGTGAATTGAATTTAAGTGAGGGAGGGCTGTTCAGTCACCAGCCTCACTTTCCCTTTTGGAGCCATCTGGGTCCAGTAGCAAGATATTGATCAGGATGACTGAAGATAACCCTGACGCAGTGGGAGATCTTGGCGTTTTTAAGTTAAGATCTTTAACAAGTCTCAGTTTGACTGAGGCAATGCTCATGCAGTGAAGACGGGTAGGCAAGAAATGAGACAGAGAATGGCCTCTATTACGTAGTCAAAAAAAAATCAATCTGAAATCAGAGGAAGGTAGTAGGCTCTCTGGTACCTTCTTGCTTTACTGAATATTCATGCTAAGTACTTACTAAACCCAAATGTTTCTATGCAACAGAAAAGATGTTTGAGTATACCCTAGTTTCCAGCTTATAGAACAAAGCTGCAGTTGGTCCATCCTAGGCATAGCTTTGGCATTGGGATCCATCATATCTGGTCATGAATCTGAAATGCTGGATTCTTAGGAAAAGAGGAAAATTCAGATTTCTGATAGTTTCAACAAATGTACAGAATAGGAGAGATATGATTCCTGCCCCAAAAGAGTTTCTTTACTGAGAAAGATAGGCCACAAACATTTAGTAAGCACCCACTGTTTATTAGGCACTATGCTGAGTTACAAAAAAAAAAGCAAAAGACAGTTTCTACTCACAAGTAACTCATTAGGGAGACATCATGAAAACAACTCTCCATAATAAGGTATATACAGTCAGTTCTATAACTTAACATGCATTCTTTTTTTCACAATCTCTGATTCTCTTTTTTTAAATATTTTTAGTTTTCAACATTGATTTCCACAAGATTTTGAGTTACAATTTTTCTCTTCATTTCTACCCTCCCCCCAGTCTAAGATGGCATATTATCTGGTTGCCCCTTTCCCCAGTCTTCCTTCCCTTCTGTCATCCCACTCCCTGCCCCCCTTATCCCCTTACTTTCTTGTAGGGCAAGATAGATCTCTATACCCCATTGCCTGTATACCTTATTTCCCAGTTGCATGTAAAAACAACTTTTTTTGAGCATTTGTTTTTAGAACTTTGAGTTCCAGATTCTCTCTCTTCTTCCCTCCCCACCCACCCTCCTTGAGAGGGTGAGCAGTTCAACATAGGCCACACATGTATCATTATGCAAAACACTTCCATAATAGTCATGTTGTGAAAGACTATATTTTATCCATCCATATCCTATCCCCCTTTATTCAATTTTCTCCTTTGACCCTGTCCCTTTTCAAAAGTGTTTGCTTTTGATTACCTCACCCAATCTGCCCTCCAATCTATCATCCCCCCTCTCTTATCCCCTTCCCACTACTTTTCTGTGGGGTAAGATACCCAATTGAGTGTGTATGTTATTCCCTCCTTAAGTCAAATCCGTTGAGAGCAAGATTCACTCATTCCCTTTCACCTGCCCCCTCTTCCCTTCCAGTAGAACTGATTTTTCTTGCCACTTTCAGGTGAGATAATTTACCCCATTCTATCTCTCCCTTTCTCCTTCTCCCAATATATTCCTCTCTCACCCCTTAGTTTTATTGTTTTTAAGATATCATCCCTTCGCATTCAACTCACCCTGTGTCCTCTGTCTATACACACACACACACACACACACACACACACACACAGATAGATAGATAGATATAGATATGTAGATATATAGATGTAGATATAGATAGATAGATAGATAGATAGATAGATAGATAGATAGATAGATATGTATGTATATTCCCTTCAACTTCCCTAATACTGAATAATGAATACTGAATAATACCCCCATTGGACCACCTAAAAGCTCCTTTAGTATTGCTCCTAAATATTCAATGCTTTTTTTTTAACAGAAAAGTATTTCAAGGTATTGCTTGACTTCTGGAACAAAAGTGAAGAGTTATGTCTTTTGGTGAATCCAATGCAGACATTAGGAGGTTCCTTTGTTTTTTCTTATTCATCCCTAGCTGGTTTATCCTATGAACTGAGTCACATTGACTCCAAGTGAAGGGAATGCAATTTTCCATGCTTCCAGGGCACCAGAAATTGCATCTTCAATGGGAAATCAGATTTGTTGATTAGAATTATCCAGGGTTGATATCACTTAGAGAGAGGTTTAGAAATGGGGTGGATTTTAGAAAACTGGCAAAGGTGACTAAAGACAGGAATAGTTGGTGTTGGTAGAGTTGTTCAAAGACATGTACATTAATGTATTGTTGATGGAGCATTGAATTTTTCTAATTATTCTGGAAAGCAACTTGGAACTATTCAAAGAGAGTGTCCATATATTTTAAATCCAGATAATTCCACTTTAAGACATATACAGTAAGAAAGTTGATGATAAAAAAAATACTGATATACACACAAAAATAATTATATTGGCACTTTTGGTGACAGCAAAGAACTGGAAACAAAAATAATGCCCATTAGTTGGGGAATGGCTAAAAAAATGTGTTCCATGAATGTTATGGAATATTACTGTTCTCTTAGCAAAGATAGAAATACAGAGCAATATGGGAAGATAGAACGATATTAAATTAGCAAGCATTTATATAGCACTTTGTGGTTAGTAAAGCACTTTAAAAATATTTATCTCCTTTTATCTTCTGATAAATATCAATTGATGGGAAGTAAAACAATAAGAATCAGGGGAAGAACAGGCCTGATGACTTCAGTAAATGGAAAGAACAGCAGAAACAAAAGACAACTGGGGCAAAATTACAAGGAACAAGGTGGGTCTCAAGAAAGAGATAAGGGAATGATTGCAGCAACAAGGGTGGGCATTTACACAACACTTTACCTATCTTATCTCATTTGATCCTCATAAGCCTATGAAGTAGGTACCATAATTATTCCCATTTTATGAATGAGGAGAAGGAAGCTGGGAAAGGTTAAATGACTTGCTGGGGTCACACAGCTGATAAAGTCTTCCTGACCCCAAGTCTAGCACTCTATTCACTGTTCCTCTCAGATGCATGAGAACACACCTTCCTACATCCTCTCACTTCATACTCCTCACCTCCTGCTGCTTTGTAGGAGGACATGGGCATGGAACATGGCATATAACGTCAGACTTTGTTGATGTGCTCATTTTCCTCTTTCTTTATTCTTTATTATAAAAGGGATCCCTAGGAGGGGCTAGGAGGAAATGTAGGTGATCTAAAAAGAAACATATCAATTAAATTATTCTTTAAAACATGGAGTGGACATGGAGCTCAGGTGACCACTTCATATAAGTATTTACATATTTGTAGATTCACATATTTCACTGATTTTCATGCAAGAGTGTTCAATTCTGCTGATATATCATAATTTATTCAGTCATTCTCTGAACATATGGGGTGTTTGCAGTTTGCTGCTGTTGTTCTTACAAATAAAGCTTCTGTTAATTTTTCTTTTCTACAGATTGGCCTTCTCCTTCTCTTAATGACACCTCCAGGCACTCAATTTATACAATAGCAGATTGTATTTTTTAATGTTGTTATGTAATTATTTTTGAGCTAATAATTTGTATGGGTTTTCTTCTTCCAAGTTAACCTCTTTGAGGTTTGGTACAGTGTTCCATTTATTTTGTATTCTGCTTGCTGTGCATAGTAACATGTTCTATAGTACACCATAGTATATTCAATGTGTGCTGTTGTTGATGACCAATGGGTACTGTTAAATAAATATAATCACTTCATCTCTCCAAAAAACAAGGTCTTCCCCTTTCCCACAGAAAGATGTATTTCTGTATCATATAGGGCTAGGCCAAGAGAAAGACAATTTGACTGAAAGCAAAAATCCTCAGCATCTTTGATTTAATTTGCTCTACAAAGGCTAGCTTAGACTTGCATCATCTTTCTCTTCAGAAAAGGAGGTAAACACCATGTGACTCCATTTAGAGAGTCTAGACAAGGGAAAAGTCATTAAAATATCTTTATGGTGTGCTTCAGGACAGAGAGTGGTTTCCTGGGAGGAAGAAGGAAAAGAGGGAAGTGGACATCTGAGCTCCATGTAGACCTCACTAGGTAGGAGAGCATCTCAGGAAGGAGATGGTCAGTGCAAAGGTTGAGACTGGATATGGATTAGCTTGTCTAGCTTCCTTCCCACTCTCTGCAGAAGGCGTCTAGAGAAACTGAGGCCTGGGAAAGACCTTAAAGGACAAGGTCATCCACTGCCTCCTGGGCTATCACCAGTCATCTTGACTTTTGTCTTGCCATGAGACTTCGATGACTAATTTGCCAGTCATGGGAACTTAATAATGCTAGTTAAAGTAAAGGATGTACAATAAAGAAGCAATTAGCATAACTAAATGTAAAGGAAGTGAGGTTAAACACATTTTGAAGGTGAGAAAAGGAGATGTGTGGGCAGGAAAAAAGGGAGTTTGATTCAACATTGAAAGAATGTTGCATACAAAACATAGAAGTGATAAGCTTGTAAAGGCAATAACAAGCAGAAAAGAGCAACTGAAAAAAAGAGAGCTTGTTTTGGGGACCAACAAGAAATTAATTTTATTATTATAACTGAAAAGAACTAATATGCCTAGATTGCATTAGTTATAAATGGAAACATTCATGTGACTTCCAATAATTACCTAACCATAAGAGAAATAGTATGTATACATATCCAATCAATCATTGAATCTTGTTTTTAGTTGTGAAACTTCTCTTGGTTCCATCCCCTTCTCTCTATTCATATGACCCTACACTATTTTGGGTCCTCATCACTTTTATCCTGAACTACTTCAACAGCCTCCAAATTGAACTTTGTGACTCCAGTCTCTCACCCTGTCCAAGGTATTCCTTAAATAGTTGTCAATATGATTTTACTAAATCACGTTTGAGCATGACAAAATCAAATGGCTCTGTAGTCTCCCTAGAACAGGACTTCTTAACCTAGAATCCATGAACTCCACCCATTCCCACCCTAGTAGTCCCTGTTTTCAGTTGATCCATGAACTTGGATAGGAAAAAATTACACCTTCATTTTCACTAACCTCTAATTGAAATTTAGCAGAGTCTGTGACACAAATAAGGTTAAGAATCCCTGTTCTAGAAGCAAGTACACCAAAGCCCTCCACAATCTGGCTATACCCTTCCTTTCCAGCCTGATTATACATTATTCCCCTTCATCCACACTACCATCCAGTCAAACTGGCTTTCTTGCTGTTCCTTACATGACATTTTATTTCCTATCTTTATGCTTTTGCCCTGGTTGTCCATCTGCCTGTAATGAACTCCCTCCTCATTTTTGTCTCTGAGAATACCTAGTCTTCTGCAAAGCTCTGATAATTCTTATTTTCAAGTGAAGCCTTTATAGAGCCCTCGATTGTGTTATTATCTTTCCCTGTTGAGTTTATTTTGTCTATGTTTTCTGTGCAGCAGATTTAAATAGACTTTGTGCAGTTTAACAGCTTAAAACTGCACTAAACCTATAGGGCTTAGAAGTCATATTTCCATACTTAGAAGTGTATGTGTTTTCTCCTTTAATAGACGTTTCTTTAATATAGGTGCCAGTCTATTTTTGCCTTAGTGTCTCCAAAAGCATGTAGTAGGCACTTAAAATACATGTTACTTGATTGGATTTTTTAATTTTATAAGATTTCCCTTACTTCTATGTGTGCTGATCCGCATTTCCTACAATCATGCAGCATTCAGTGCAACTTAGTGTCACTCTTTCTCATCTCAATCCATTTTGACTTTCATGCCCTTTTTAAAGCAACTCAATGTACTAGCCCATCATTCTTATGACTTGTTTGAGGAGAAACTCTTGATATTCCCATAGCAGAGCTGCTATTTGTAGCCAAATGACCTTGGATATATCACATCATTCCCCTGGTCCTCAGTTTCCTCCTCTGAGAAACAAGCAGGTATACTAAGATCCTTCCCAGCTCTAAGCATCAATCATTCAATAAACATTTATTAAGCATCTACTATATAACAAGAGCAAAACACTGGGGAAAGACAAAGAGGCAAAAGATAATACTTGCCCTCAAGGATCTTATAATCTGTTGGAAGAGATAACATGCAAACCAATACATTCAAAGCAAGCTATATACAGCACAAGCACTGGGATTAAGAGGTGTTGGGGAAGACTTTCTGGAAGGCAGGATTTAATTGGGACTTATTGGAAGTCAGGTTGTTCAATAGGGGAGGGAGAGCATTCCAGGCATGGGGAATAGCCAGAGAAAATGCCCAGGGTGGAGAAATGGAATGGCTTGTTTGCGGAACAGCCAGGAGACCAGCGTCACTGGATCATAGAGTACCTATTGAGGAGTGAGGCATAAGATTACCTGATTTTGTGAAATATGAAAACATGCTCCAGGGTTCCCTTGAAATGAACATATTGTAGACACAAACATTATCACACCCTCTATAATTATATTTTTAGCTGCTTCTGTAGAGTTTGTATTTCTTAGGAAGGACTCATCCTGCACGTTAAGTGATGGCTACATTCTCATCTCAACCTATCCTCCATTCCTTTCTCCACCTTCCTTATAGCCACAGGAATATTGAGACTGCATATATCAGCCTCACTAAAGAGTTTGTTCTTAAAGTGAATGTGGCCATATGAACTCACCATGAAGAGATAGTCTCCTTCATCAGACTCCTGGCATGTCTAAGCTCTGGTCCCAACTTGATTTGGCTTTACTTTGTTTTCCTGATACCTTTGGTTCATTCATATGCTTCCTTGTGAATTGTAGTGAATATAGAGCTATATCTGAGTCAGGAATACATGGGTTTGAATACTGCTTCAACATTCATTACCTAAGATTCAGTTTCTTTATCTGTAAAATGGAGATCATAACATCTATAGAACCTACTTCATTGCTGTCATTTGTTGTTGTTCCTCCTTCATTCTCAAAGAGGACAAATGACATCAGGTGGGGGATGTCTCAACTTGCAAATGAATTGGATTTAAGTGAGGCAGAGTTGTGTAGAGTCATCAGCCCCACTCTTTCCTCCAGAGTCATTAAAGTCCAGCGGCACGAAATAAATCAGGATGGCGGGTGATGGCTCCCACGTACCTCATAAGGTTGTTGTGAAGATCAGATCATATGATATATGGCAAACATTTTATAAACCTTAAAGTTCTATGTGTTAGCAATATTATCCAGGTTTCTGCTTGTGCCTACTCAATCCCACTATACTATATTCAGTTTTTGTATATCTCTTCATGCTTCTGCTATTTTCTATTGGCAACTCCTCTAACTGGTGCTTTAGTTTTTGAAAGGCAGAGTAACACAGTGGAGAGGGCACTGAACTTGGAGTCAGAAAAAAACTGGATTCAAATTCTGCCACAGAAACTTCCTTTTTCTTACTCTTCTGGGCCTCAATTTCCTCATCTGTAAAATAGTTGACTTCAATAACTTGATGGCTTCTAAAGTCCCTTGAAGCTCAAAATTTAGGATTCTATGTTCTTATGACCCTTTCTTCTTTAAATGTGAGCTACAATTGACTTTCTTCACTGAATGCCCCGTCCTAATCCCTAAACCCTAGCAAAAAGCAAAACGATCTCCCTGCCTGCAAGTGTACTAACAGCAATAGATTTGGAGTTAGGAAAGAGATTTCTTGAAGAAGAAAATCCATCTCCTGACTGGGGATTTTTACTAACTGTCTCTCACTGGTTTTCCCTCATTTTTCTGCCTCCTGATTTCCTTCAAATCCCAGGTAAAATTTCAACTTCTACAGGAAGCCTTTCCTGATCCACCTTTAAGTGTCTTCTATCTCTTAATTACCTCCAATTTATCTGTTTGGTTAGTTCTCCTGTAATGCTTATTTTGAAAGTGTAAATTAATTCCCATGTGATTGATCTATTAGGGAACAATTTGAACATAATATGAATTTTGTATTTACTCATGTACAATTTCATCCATTAGAAACAATGAGGATGTAGAAAACTGAATTACTTCATTGTGTTTGTCCTTCATTTTCAAAGAGGACCATGACGTCAGGAAAGGGATGACACAACTTGTAGTTGACTTTGATTTGAGAGAGGGAGGGCTGTGCAAGGCCACCAGCCTCACTTTCTCCTCCAGAGTCATCTGGGTCCAGTGTCCTCATATTCATCAGGACGACTAGAGATGGACCAGCATGCAATGGGAGACCTTGGCCCTTTTGGCCTAAGGACTTTGCAGGTTCTCACTTTGAGCAAGGTAATACCCACTCAGTGAATAGGCCTCTTTAAGAAGTAAGTCAAGGGATGGCCCCTTTAATTAGAAAAAAAAATCAAACTGGGAGGGGAAGACCCTCAGGGTTGCTACTCAAAAGAGAAACAGTTACCCTGACATTCACTTTGAGCCAGGAGGGCCCAAAATACAACCATTAAGCTTGGGTAGGGTCCTATGGTGGGGGGAGGGAGAGGAGAGAGGGGAGAAAAGGAGAGAAAGAGAGAGAGAGAGAAGGAGGGAGAGGAAGGGAGAGGGAGGGAGAGAGAGAGAGAGAAGGAGGGAGAGGGAGGGAGAGAGAGAGAGAGAGGAAGAGAGAGAGAGAGAGAGAGAAGGAAGGAGAGGGAGGGAGAGAGAGAGAGAGAGAGAGAAGGAGAGGGAGAGAGAGGGAGGGGGAGGGAGGGAAAGACAAAACAGGAAGACAGGAATCTAGCCAAAATCACTCATAGCAGCTTGCAAGCTACAACCCTCCTGACACCAATTTCCACATAGGAACATCAGTCATTTTTACAGATATCTTGCCATATTTATTGTCTATCTTCTGGTTTAGCAGGAGCTGTGAGGCAAAGGAAGATGTTCTGTATTCACACGACACATTCCCAGCCCCTCTTCCATCAGGGCAGCCCCACTCCTACATTCTGGATTTGAATCAGTCAAGGCCACCCTCGCATCTATAGCCACCCACCTTGTCAGCCTGGTTCCCATGGAATGCCACCATTATTCACTGCCATATTTATTTATGTATTTCTTAACTATTTAACAAGCATAAAATGTTTTCCTCAGTTTCCTCCTCTGTAAAATGGGGATGATAACAGCACCTACCTAGCAGGTTTAGTGTGAGGATCAAATAAGATAATAATTTTAAAGCACAGGGTCTGATACAAGGTAAATGCAATATAAATGTTACCTATTATTCTTATTAAATTCCTAACTTTTTTCATGTGCTGCTGATGCTGTGACTGTAACCTCGTTTTTTCCCCACAAGCTCTTTGATTTTTATTGCATGATTTCACATAGTGAGGTGATGTTTAAGAATGCATGTTGGGAACCAAGATGACAGCTGGAAAACAGGGACTTGCTTAAGATCTCCCCCAAATCTCTCCAAACATCTGTAAAAATGTCTCTGAACAAATTCTAGAGCTACAGAACCCATGAAATAACAGAGGGAAACAAGTTTCCAGCCCAAGACAGCCTGGAGGGTCTCTGGGAAGGGTTTAACACACAGTCCTGGGAGCAGAGCGCAGCACAGCATAGGCCTATAGGACCAGACTAAGAGTTGGCCCGGAGCAGGCCTGAGGGCCCTGAATCACTGAGCTGTGGCAGTTATCAGACTTCTCAACCCACAAACGCCAAAGACAACAGAGCAGGTGAGTGCGAAAACTGCTGGATCCGGGTGAGAGAAGTGTGCAAGCAGTCCCCAGCCCCAAGGGCTGTGGAGGTGGCCTAGCTGTGGCAGCGGCAAGAAACTCCTGCGGCTGCTTCCAGAGCTCCAGCTGCTGTTGCTTCTGGCCCCAGGCCCACAGAGTGGGAGGAATCAAGTTGTGGATCAGAGAGGGAGTGCAGGGATTGCTTTGCTGGCGCAGAGACAGGATTCCCTTGTTTTGCCCTGCTTGGATATGGGTCGCAATCCTGGTTGGCAGTTCTTGGGTGAGGAGGAGCACTGGTGTGCCAGAGCTTGCTGTGTAGAAGTAGCTCTAAAAACAGCAGCACAGTCCCTAAAACTTGGGACAAAGCACTCTCTACTCTACAAGCAGGCATACCCTGACAAAAAGCTCAAGGGTCAAGTAGTTGGATGGGAACATGACCAGGCAGTGAAAAAGGACTCAGACTCAGACTCAGACTATAGACAGAACATCAAAACATACAGGCAGAAGAAGTCAACAAAGTCAAAGAGCCTACATCAAAAGCTTCCAAGAAAAACTTGAATTGGTCTCAGGCCATGGAAGAGCTCAAAAACGATTTGGAAAAGCAAGTTAGAGAAGTAGAGGAAGAACTGGGAAGACGAATGAGAGTGATGTGAGAAAATCATGATAAACAAGTCAAGGACTTGCTAAAGGAGACACCAAAAATACTGAAGAAAATAACACCTTAAAAATAGACGAACCCAAATGGAAAAAAGAGCTCCAAAAAGCCAATGAGGAGAAGAATGCCTTGAAAGGCAGAATTAGACAAATGGAAAAGGAGGCCCAAAAGACCACTGAAGAAAATACCACCTTAAAAATTAGATTGGAGCAAGTGGAAGCTAGTGATTTTATGAGTAACCAAGAAATTATAAAACAGAACCAAAAGAATGAGATAAATGGAAGAAAATGTGAAATATCTCATTGGAAAAACCACTGACCTGGAAAACAGATCCAGGAGAGATAATTTAAAAATTATTGGACTACCTAAAAGCCATGATCAAAAAAAAGAGCCTAGACATCATCTTTCAAGAAATTATCAAAGAAAACTGCCCTGATAGTCTAGACCCAGAGGATAAAATAGAAATTGAAAGAATCCACCGATTGCCTCTTGAAAAAGATCCCAAAAAGAAAACTCCTAGGAATATTGTGGCCAAATTCCAGGGTTCCCAGGTCAAGGAGAAAATATTGCCAGCAGCCAGAAAGAAACAATTTGAGTATTGTGGAAACACAATCTGGATAGCACAAGATCTAGCAGCCTCTAAATTAAGGGATCGAAGGGCTTGGAATATGATATTCTGGAGGTCAAAGGAGCTAGGATTAAAACCAAGAATCAACTACCCAGCAAAACTGAGTATAAAACTCCAAGGCAAAATATGGATTTTCATTAAAATAGAGGACTTCCAAGCTTTCTCAATGAAAAGACCAGAACTGAATAGAAAATTTAACTTTCAAATACAAGAATCAAGAGAAGCATGAAAAGGTAAACAGGAGAGAGAAATCATAATGGACTTACTAAAATTCAACCATAAGGATAAAATTAAGGGGTGAGAGAAGAATGTATTGGGAGAGGGAGAAAAGGTGAGATAGAATGAGGTAGATTATCTCACATAAGAGTGGCAAGAAAAAGCAGCTCTATTGGAAGTGAAGAGGGGGCAGGTGAAAGGGAATGAGTAAGTCTAGCTCTCATCAGATTTGTCTCAGGGAGGGAATAACGTGCAAACTCAATTGGGTATCTTGTCCTACAGGAAAGTAGGGCAGAAGAAGGTAAGGTGGCGGGGGGGGGGGGGGGGGGGGGCAGGGATGATAAAAGGGAAGGCAGATTGGAGGAGGAAGTAGTCAAAAGCAAACACTTTTGAAAAGGGACAGGGTCAAAGGAGAAAATTGAATAAAGGGGGACTGGATAAGATGGAGGGAAATATAGTTAGTCTTTCACAATTTGACTATTATGTAAATGTTTTATATAACAATACATGTATAACCTATATTGATTGCTTGCCTTCTCAAGGAGGGTGGGTGGGGAGGGAAGAAGGGAGAATATTTGGAACTCCAAGTTCTAAAAACAAATGTTAAAAACAAATTGTTTTTACATGCAACTGGGAAATAAGATATACAGGCAATGGGGTATAGAAATCTGTCTTGCCCTTCAAGAAGGTAAGGGGAAAAGGGATGTGGGGGGTGGAGTGGGGTAGAAGGGACGGCAGACTGGGGAAGGAGGTGATCAGAATTCATGACATCTTGGAGTAGGGGAAGGGCAGAGATGCAGAGAAAATTTGTAACTCAAAATCATGTGGAAATGAATGTTGAAAACTATAAATAAATTAAAAAAAGAACCCCCCTCCCAAGGAACAAGAAGGCAATTTGTATCTTGCAGCAACTGGCATCAAGATGCAACCACTAGGGATATTCCCTCATTAATTTTTAGAGGGGGAAAGAGAATTATTTTACAGTTGTTCTTGGGGCTCAAATATCCAGAAAACACATCAAAAAATGGAATACAAGACGTTTTTAAGACACAAATTTTTATTCAAATTATTTAGCAGGATGAAAAGTAAGAAAAAATCTACTTATTAGCCAAAAATATTCTTCCCATCATATTAAAGAAATGATTTTAATGTTCTCCCTCAAGTTCCACACCCATCCCTCCTCCACTTTGCTGCGAAAGCAATATTCTTAAAGTGTTGGTCTAAGTTACACCTGTGTAAATTACAGTGGCTCTGTATTACCTCCACGATCACATATAAGATCCTCTGTTTGGCCTTCAATGACCTTCATAAATGTAATGGCAAGCAAAGTGGGACTTTTTGTCGTCTTTTGTTTTGAAGCGTTTCTCAGCACTAAGGCAATCAAGTGCCTTTGATTGAGTCTTGCCTTTGTTTGTAGGAAGGCCCACACCTTTTTGCTAATTAGGTCATGAGAGGTGTGAAGACCTCTGACCCTGAAGAAGTATATATATTCTCTGAGATCAGCATTTTTTGTTTGGGGCTCACTCATTGGAAGGGTGTTGGTGTGGAGACTGGGTAGCTCTTAAGGAGCCCCTGGCTTTGAAAATCCAGATGACAGTGCTTTTCTCTCTGGCAACTATTTTTGTATAGCTTTTGTCAGACAGCTAGAAGACTGTCTGTTGATAACTGTGTGTTTGCTCTGTTTATATAATTTCGGTTTGTAATTTCTGTTTGTATTTGCTCTGAAGTTCAAGGTTCTGACTTTTTGTCCTGAACTAAGTGAATGATATATGTATGTTTAATTAAAGTGAGATTGTAAATCCCTTAAAGTTGCTTTCCTTAGAAAAGTAGATCAAAAAGCCTGTGCTAGCAGCCCTCCTGTGTTCTGGTGTTGTTGGTCTTGTTGGTCTTACACCTCCATAGCAGCTTCTAGTAACATTGTTGTTACAATAACCCAGCCCCTTCTTCCTTTTCCAATTTGCCTTTACCTTAGCCCCATCTATACTCTGCAATCCAGTGACACTGACCTCCTTACTATTTCTCACATATAACACTGAGCACTTCATTTTATTTTTTTAATTGTATTTTATTTTTTCCAATTACATGTAAAGATCATTTTTAATAATTTTTTTTTAAAAATTGAGTTCTACATTAGTCCACATGGAGACTGAAGATGTTATGTTAGCTTATTAATAACAGAGAGCTGACATTAATAGGGTATCTTGCATTCATTATTTCATTTCATTTTTCCTACTTTGTGAGGTACCTAATTTTCAAGCACCACTTTACAAGGAAACTGAAGCTCAGAGAGGTAAATGATTCTACAAAGCTAAAAAAGCTACCAAGTGGAAGAACTTGTAACCTAACCCATAATTGCCCCCAAAATCTTTCTACCTTATCATAGACTTACTTCACTCTACCATAGCCCTTATATCACTAGCTGAGCTAAGCAGATGAAATTTCGGAGCTCTAATGATTTCGTTAGAGTCAAACCTATATGTTTATTTCTTAGGTATTCTTAAAGAGAATCTTCTAGATCTCCTGTTCATCCAATTCGAACCTTACTTCAGCTTAGCCAAGTTTTCTTAGTATATGAAGGGTCATCACTTTAAAACAAACCCAAAGGATATGATTCTTTTAAAACAAAAGCCTTGGAAAATAAGACGAAAATAACATCGGCCCTAGGTAGCTTAATGCATGAATGCCTCACTATTGTTAAGGAATATTTGCTAATAATTTTTTCTTCTTCTTGGGACTGCAATCTGAACAAATATAGGACATTTGTCTTAGGACAAAAGTAAAAATGACTGGTGATGGTTCGGATGCCGTGGATGATGTTGGTATCTTCGATGTCTGACCAAGCTCTCAGCACTCCACATAGCATCTGCTTCAATAGCCTTCATGGCCACTTGAACAAATTGTTCTCAACTTCCCATTCTGTCAGGGGATGTCTTGGGGTAGACACCTCCCTAACTCAAACACATCAATGGGTTTGAGGCCTATTGGTTACCCTCAACTTGGTTTAGCCCATTTGACAAGATGGTTTTACCAAAATGTGACTGCTGCACATGCTATATGGCTTCTTGGAACCACAGGTAAGAGTTAGGCTATAGATTACACCAAAGGTGGATGAGCAGCCCTGAAAAGGACTCAGCAAGCCCACATACCAGAGGCTCTAGTCCTCCTGAAAACACTGTAAACCCCTCCAGTCCAGTAGGGTTCTTAGGAGTGGGGTTACCAGATTTGGGCGATTTCTCTTTTAGTTCCTTTATTGGGAAGCACAATCTTATATACAACAGCCTCTTTTTATATATACAGAGTAGCCCCAAATCTTTGCTACAATTTTAAGTATATAAGCTTATATGTATAATGTATAATGGTAGCTTTTAGGGGCTCATAACATTTTCTTTCACCTTTCTTATTTCTAGTCTTTTTTATCATTTAAATTATATCCTACCAATGGATTATTATACAATAATCATAATCCTGCTGATTAAAAAAGAAGTGATAATACAGAATACAATAGCACTCATAACAGCATCAAACATCGTTATTTTGTGTCATATTCACTATAGTGCTTTATAGTCAATAAATCACTTTACAAACCAACTCTTACCTGAGCCCAACGTGAGGAAGGCACTGCAAGAAACCACCTTCCCATTCCTACAGAGGATGAAAACAACGCGCAGAGACTCTAGGTGACTAGGCCAAGGCAACATAGATAGCACATGAAAGAGCCTCTTATTTCAGAAGACCTGAATTCAAGTCCTGGCAATCCTATCAGGAGAGAGGATATTGCCCACTTAGAGTCAGGAGGCCTGAGTTTGAGCCTCAATTATTCTATTACTTGTGTGATTTGGTTTACTTGCTCTTTTAAGCCGCAGTGAGTATAGACAGTGAGCCTTTCCTATGCTATTAGCATTTATATAGCTCCTTAAAGTTTGCAAATTGATTATTTCCAATTTATTATGTATATAGCTTGTTTGTACAGTTATTTTTATGTTGCTTTCCTCATTAGAATGTGAGCTCCTTAAGAGCAGAAATTGTTTTTTACCTTTCTTTGAATCCCCAGTTCTTAGCCCACTGCCTGACACATAGTAGGTGCTTAATAAGTGTTTATGGATGGACTGACTTAGAACAACCCTGAGATGATAGTGCTATTGTCATCCCCTTTTGACCTTTGAGGAAATTAAGGCAAACAGAGGCAAAATGATAGTAGATAACTTAGGCATGATTAAAATGCAGGTTTTCTTGATTCCTACTCCAGAGCTCTACATACTACATCACATAGGTGACTAAATATACACATACAACAAAAGTATAATTCTACTGATGTTCAGTCCAAGAGCATGTCTTTTGGGGATGGATGTGGGAAGTGGAAAATGCCTTCAGTTTGGCCCATAGAGTGGAGAATTTACTTTTTTTAGAATTTTATTTTTTTTGATCGTGGCTTTTAGGTAGTCCAATAATATTTAAATTATCTCTCCTGGATCTATTTTGCAGGTCAGTGGTTTTTCCAATGAGATATTTCACATTGTCTTCCATTTTTTCATTCTTTTGGTTCTGTTTTTATAATTTCTTGGTTTCTCATAAAATCACTAGCTTCCACTTGCTCCATTCCAATTTCTAAGGTGGTATTTTCTTCAGTGGCCTTTTGGACCTCCTTTTCCATTTGTCTAATTCTGCCTTTCAAGGCATTCTTCTCCTCATTGGCTTTTTGGAGCTCTTTTGCCATTTGGGTTAGTCTATTTTTTAAGTTGTTATTTTCTTCAGTATTTTTTGGGCTCTCCTTTAGCAAGTCATTGACTTGTTTTTCATGACTTTCTTGCATCACTCTCATTTCTCTTCCCAAGTTTTCCTCTGCTTCTCTTACTTGATTTTCAATATCCTTTTTGAGCTCTTCCATGGCCTCAGACTAATTTATATTTTTCTTGGAGGCTTTTGATATATGCTCTTTGACTTTGTTGACTTCTGACTGTATGTTTTGATCTTCTTTGTCACCAAAGAAAGATTCTGTAGTCTGAGTCCTTTTATGCTGCCTGCTCATTTTCCCAGCCAAATAGTTGACCCTTGAGCTTTTTGTCAGGGTATGACTACTTCCAGAGAAGAGAGTGCTTTGTTCCAAGCTTCAGGGGTTTTGTGCTGCTGTTTTCAGAGCTACTTCTATTCTGATGTCATATGATATTCCTCTCCTGGCCTGTGTTCTGGTCCGTGAGTGAAAGCACTCCTTTCTGCCATGTAACTACCAGGAGGACTCCCTCTCCATAGTCACTGCAAGCTCTGCCACACCAGCACTCCTCCTCCCCCAAGGACTATCAACCAAGACTGCAACCCAGATCCAAGCAGGGCAAAGTGAGAGAATGCTGCCTTAGCACCAGCAAAGTGATCCCTGCATTCTTTCTCTGACTAGCCACCTGATTCCCCCCACTCTCTGTGGGCCTGGAGCTGGAAGCAGACACCTCAACTCCAGATGCAGCCACCTCCACCACCCTGGGGCTGGGGCTAGACCACATACTTCCTTCACCCAGGTCCAACAGTTTTCCCACTGACCTCCTCAGTTGTCCTTGGTGTTTGTGAGTTGAGAAGTCTGGTAACTGCTACAGCTCAGTGATTCAGTGCCATGAGGTCTGCTCCACCCAGTCTACTCAGGCCTGGTCTGTCCTGGTGAGGCCCACTCTGGGCTGCCTTCTGCTCCCAGCATGGTGCAATAGATCCTTCTCAGCGACCATCTGGGTCATCTTGGGCTGGAGACTTGTTTCACTCTGTCATTTAGTGGGTTCTGTAGCTCTAGAATTAGTTTAGAGTCATTTTTACAGGTGTTTGGAAGGATTTGGGGGAGAGCTTAAGCAAGTCCCTGTTTTCAAGCCACCATCTTGGCTCTGCCCCCCTTGGCTGAGGGGGTGGTACTTTTAAGGGATCAAATAAAACACCTAATGTTTTTCTTTAAAAAAAATGTTATCTGTCCAGTGTAACTTGGTAAAATCTATATAATGAACATGCACCAAAGAAGGGGGGGATAAAATGAAGTACAATACATTGAATTAAGTTGCCTTGACAGTTTGGTAAATTCTGCCTAACACTAATGAATTTGTTGTTTTACAAATCTATCTATAGGACAGCAGACCTTATTGTTATTATTCTTCCACCAAACAGATACATACCAAGCATATTAAACATGTATAGGATCAACAAGCAGGAAAAAGATGTTCCTCATCACAGGATTATAGGGACCTGAGAGTCAGACTTTCCTTTTCACGACGAACTGGGGGCAAAGTCTGGTGAATGAAGAAAGCCTTGTCCTGGCCCTTTCCCAAATTAAGATTCTGTGAAGAAATCAGATGGAAGGGAGACAAAGGAACAGAGGGAAGAGACAGCTAAGGTAATATGGTGAAGTTTAGGCAGTGAAGTGTTATTTGTTTGGGCCCTTCCTCAAAATGGAGGTTCTGAAAGGAACTCACCAGTGGGAGAAGGGGGCTGCCTGGACTATTGCAATAGGATTTGAGTTGCTCTTCCTCCCTCAAGTTTCTTCCCACTCCAGCCCATTCTCCATTTTGCTATCAAATTGAACCCTAAAAACAGGTCTGATCATGTCACCCCCTTATTAATAAATTAGAGAGGCTCACTATGACCTTGAGGATTGAGTACAAAATCCTTTGTTTGGTATTTAAAGCCTTTCATAACCTAGCCCCTTCTAATCCTTTTTTAGTCTTCCTATACCTGATTCCCTTCCATATCCTCTGAAATCCAGCAATACTGGCCTCCTTGCTGTTTCTTACACAAGACACTTCATGTCCCATCTTCAAACATTTTCACTGGCTATTCCCCATGCTTCAAAACCTCTCATTCCTCACTGCTATTTCCTGGTTTCCCAGGCTTCCTTCAAGCACCAGCTTGATTTGATTTGACTAAAGATACAATTTTTATTGATAGCTTTTTATTTTACATTGTCTGAAATTTCCCCTGGATCTCTCCCCTCCTCTCTCCTAAGAGAAGTATCTCTTACAACAAAGAACTTATGATTACTTTTCAACTCACTTGAGAAGTGTACAAAATTATTTTTTTGATTGGGGAGTGATATAGACTTAAAATTATATCTTTGTTGGGAGCTTTCCTTAAGGAACTCCTTCCAGCATAGATCCACAACTATTCTTAAACTTAGCCATTTAAAGAGTTCTCACAGGAAGCTAGGTGGTGCAGTGGATAGAACACTAGGTTTGGAGTCAGGAAGACATGAGTTCAAATCTGGCCTCAGATACTTACTGTGTACTCCTGGGCAAGTCACTTACCCTGTTTGCCTCAACTCCTCATTTGTAAAATGAGCTGGAGAAGGAAAAGGCAAAGCACTCTAGTATCTTTGCCAAGAAAACCCCAAATAGGGTCATGAAGAGTCAGATAGGACCAAATAACAACAATATGGGTTTAAAAAAATAAAGGTTAAATGACTTACCCAGCACTTTGTGTGTGTCCTACCTAAAATATTTACAGCTTTTAATTGAGCATGTTGTCTATTATAAACGGTTCTCCTTGGAAACTCAATAGAAAAATAGAAGTCATTTGGAGTGGAAGAAGTTCGATTTTGGGGTGTTTCTACCATACCATTCTTTTGTAAGTGCTACTCTTTTAGCGCTCTCTCTCTCTCTCTCTCTCTCTCTCTCTCTCTCTCTTTATATATATATATATATATATGTGTGTGTGTGTGTGTGTGTGTGTATGTATATATATACATACACACCTATATGTATATACACACATATGTATATACATACACACATGCATATGTATGTATGTGTATATGCATGTACATATACATGTATATGTATGTGTGTGTGTATATACATATATATGTATATATACAAAATCTTCAGTTGGAGATACTTATCTTTGATAATTCCATAATTCACTAAATCAAGCCATACAAGCCATTCATCTATTCACCAAATCCCAGAGGGCTCCATTTCCAGGCTTCCACTGCTTCAATTTTTTTTTAAAAGATAATGCTCATGAATCAAGACATTCTCTCTCCTTAGTTCTGGATCATAAACTATCTTCCTACCATATTTATTGAAGAATAAAACAGTTTTTGAGTTGGAAAGGGCCTCCTCAATGACAATCTAGTCCCAGCCACACCACAAAATAAATCATAGCTACTACTTTTCCTACAAATCATAATCTTGCCTATTCTTAAAGATTTCTTTTACTTTTTTAGATTTTTTTAACTTTAAACTTAAATATAAAATGAGAAAAAATGTTGCCATGTAAGCAGACCATAATTAAGGATTCAAAATAAAAAATTAATTTCCATTTCAAGAAAACCTATATGATAAACACTACACATTTTCAAAGCTGCTTAGCTTTTCTTTGCTTCCTTGTTGCTTTTCTTTTGTTCTCTGCTGTGTACTTTTTACTTTATTTTTTTCCTTTCCCTTCCCCCTCCACCCTAAATTAAGCATGGATACACACACATATGCCCAGATATCTATAAACATACACCTATACACTTATACACATATATGTAAGACTGTACTATGCTTATTTCCTCCTATCATCTGTTTATCTGAAGGTGAATAGCCTCTTCTTTTGAAGTCCGAGTCTTTACATATTTTTCTAAATCAGCCAGCTCATCATTTCCTACACCACAGCAATGTTCCAACCAAATCACATGCTATGTGAAAGATTGTCTGTGAAAGCTTTTTTTCCCCAATTTTCTGCATTCTTGGCCACATAGGTTTTATTTATACAAGAAAATTTTATTTTAAAGTAATCAAAATTATCCTTTTAGCACTTCAACAATGCTCTTACTTTATAATATAGCTTAAAGTCTTACGCTATTGAATTTATTTCCTTTACTTTTTTACCTGTTTTCTTTGAAGTTCTTATCCTTTTGTTCTTCCAAATGAACTTTGTTATTATTTTTTCTAAGTCAGTAATTTTCTTTAATAATCTAACTAGGATGACATTCAATAAATAGATTAGTTAGATAAAATTGTCATTCTAAAAATTATATTGGCTTTACCTACCCATTAGCAATAAATATTACTTC
Organism: Trichosurus vulpecula; assembly: GCF_011100635.1. Lineage (NCBI taxonomy): Eukaryota > Metazoa > Chordata > Mammalia > Diprotodontia > Phalangeridae > Trichosurus > Trichosurus vulpecula. The sequence goes on from NC_050576.1 coordinate 119,013,474, forward strand.
AATTATTTAGATCTGAATTTATTTATTAAAATGTGTTTTATGTTTATGTTCATATAATTCCTGTGTCTGTTTTGGCAGGTATATGCACAGGTATTTATACTGCTTAGGTATTTTAAATGGTCTAAAACAGTATTGGATAATATTTCTGACTGTGTAGTTTCTCTAATTTTTACTTTTGATTAAATCTATTTTAATTTTAGCTTTCTGAGATCAAGATTACTATCCCTGATTTTTTACATACTAAATTCTACATCTGTCCTTTATTTTATCTTTGTGTGTATCTCTCATTTTTATAGTATTTTCTAAAAGCAACATATTGTTCAATTCAAATTTTTAATCTGCTACCCATTTTTATTTTATGGGTAAATTTGTCCCATTCACATTCTAAACTACAATTACTTGTGTATTTTCCTCATTCCTATTTTTCCTCAACCTATTACCTAACCCTACTTTCTCACTCTATTACCCTATCCCTTCTTACTCTTCTACTTTACTTCTACCCCACTACCTTGTCCTCCTATTCATTAACCCAATCATCCCTGTAAGAGTCCCTCCTTTATCCACCCTATCCCCTTGCCCTCTTTTTTTCTGAATTTAGAAGACTTTTATACATATATACATATATATCAACTGTATCAACTTTTCCTTTTGTGTATCATTTGTATGAGATGATTACTCCTTTTTAGAATTACCCCATCAAACTCAACTCAGCCCATGCCTTTATTTCAAACTACCCAAATAATGATGACAATCATAAGAGTACTATTAATATTTTCATATATATGAAGTAAACAATTTGACCTTATTGAGTTCCTTATTAGTCTTTAATATTTACCTTACATTTCTCCTGGATGTTATATGTTGAATTTTCCCTTAAGTTCTGAGGTTTTTGTCATAAAAACCTGAGAGTCTTTGAGTTCACTTAGGATTACACTTAACTTTACTGGGTAGTTTACCCTTGTTCATAACCCTTGCTCTTTTGTTCTATGGACTATAGTATTCCAAGACCTACAGTCCTTCAATGTAGTAGCTGCCTTAAAGATCTCTAGTAAGGATGAACCTACTTTCTCCTAAAGCAGCTCCTTCCTCTAGTAGGTGGCACTGATTGTTACAAAGTTTCAATTTTCCTTATGTGATATGAATTTTATTTCCTAATGTTTTATTTTCATTCTACTGTTTTTTCATAAAGCTTTGGGAAAGTTATTCCACTTTCTCTGTAACTGGAATTTAATAACATCCTTAATTCTGGTAAGTGGAAAGAGTCAGAAAATATTTCCATACTTATCACATATGTAGAACTATCTAGCATTCAGCTCCCTCCAAGTTAACATTCTTTCTCCACTGAAAATTAGAATGTGGCAAGGATGCTTTATTCCCAGTTTATTTCTTAGAATTATAGAACTTAAAGCTAAAAGGTACTCAGAGGTTGTTGAGCAAAATTGCCTCTTTATAGATAAACTAAATCCCAAAGAATTTTAATGACTTGCCCAGGGTCACACTAACAGTAAAGTCAGTGGCAGGTTGGAATTTAAAAAGAGGAATGGTGTGCACCATGCACCATTTGTCTGATCTTTCTGTTATTTTTTAATTATTTCTGTTTCAACAAATGATGAAAATACATTATTCTTTTCCTGAGGCAGAGCCTGTAATCATAGAATTTTAGAGCAGGAAAACACCTCAGAGATATTCTGGTCCAGCTTCAGTAAGAGACTGAATCTTCTCTGCATGTAAAACATCCCCAACAAAGGGGTTATCCTGCTTCTGAAACTCACATTCCAAGGCAGTCCATTTCATTTTACAATATCTTTAATTGTTAGGAAATTTTTTGTGTATCAAAATGAAAACTGCTTTCCTGTATTTCCCACTCATTGCTCCTATGTCTGCCCTCTGGGAGTCAAACAAAACAAATTTAAGCCCTCTTTCATATAACTCTCCAACTACCTGAAGATAATAATGCTACAATACCACCAACTACTAAAGTCTTCCCTTTTTGGGTCTAAATATCCTGTCTTTTCACTGAATATCAATTGGGCATGGATTTAAAATATACACTACTTGGGTTGATATGATGATCCAAGATTTAAACTTGCTGATATTTTGAGTAATCTAGAACTAGGAAAAATCTGACCCAGGACTCTAAACAAAGTCTGATGCTTTACAGAAAGATTATTCTACTATTCCATCCATAACTCTTTTGGGGGGAGGACATGTAGCTACATTCTAAGACTTAATGACTGATTACCTCAATTGAATTAAAGAAGGAAGGCTGGAAAAAGTATCAACAATTATTTATTAAAGGCTTGCTGTATGCTGAGTACTGAAGATACAAAGAAAGGCAATAAACGAAAACAAAATTCCTGTAGTACAGTGGTAAAAAAAAAAAAACTCTGGATTTATAGTTAGAAGGTGCAGGTTTAAGTCCTGGCTCTGTTTTTTATTATCTATCTGCCTTTGAGCAAGCCCTTAACTTCTCTGCAACTCAGTTTCCTCATTTGCGAAATGAAGGAGTTGGACTAAGTTCCTTTCCAGATCTAAAAATCTATGATTCTAAATCCAAATAGGTGTCAAATATTCCATGTTTTGGAAAGCTCCACATAAAGTTGCTACAATTGACATAAATTCTCACGAGTCAGCAAAACATTATAACCCAGAAATATACTAGAATATGATCCTCTGCTAGAAAGTATTTTACCCAGTTTCAGGAGATAAGCCTTATCATTAGGAGTAAAGAGTGCTATTTTGTTTCTGAGGTAAGTATCCTAGACATAATGGAGAACCTTCCAATTCTTAGCAAACTGTATTTCCAATTACTCATCTCTGGTCATGCGTGTCATTTCAGATAATAGTACCATAAGGAACCTAGAATGCATTCTAAGAACTAAGAAGTTTTGGTTAAGAAACTGAAGACCACGGAGGTACAGGTGGTGTTTTCATCACTGCTTTCAAAAGAAAGCAACAGCATGACTAGAAATATGGGAATATAGGCAAGATGGAGTCTGAATCAAAGATCAAGTTCAAGAGCTAGTAAAAATGCATTTATCTGAGTTCTAGTAAATGTAACAAAAGGACTTTTAATTGAATAGGAGAGAGGGAGAGAGAGAGAGAGAGAGAGAGAGAGAGAGAGAGAGAGAGAGAGAGAGAGAGAGAGAGGTCTCCATATAACTATCAAACTGGGTACTAAAAAGAGTTGATAAATTGAAGGGGAAAATAGTAATGATGGTGCCCAGGAATCCACTGGAGACAAAAATTCAAGAAAGGAGTCAGGATCAGATGTCTATACAAAAAGAGACAAAAGAGGGATAGCAAGCTTCATGAATGAGAGCATAAAACAGGAAGCCAAATTTGACCTCAGATTCCAGCCTTAATGAGAAGGGACCCATGATCAGAATATGGATATGGAAGGACATGCTTGAGTACATCATAGATATTCATTCCCTCCATGACTGCTGATCACAACCCATCCATCTGACATAATGAAAAAGCCTTATTAAAATGATAGGTCGAGATACAACTCCTCTTAAGACTGTTACTCAGCCCTTAAATTCTAAACCAAATTTCTACAAAGTTTTGACTTGGCATTGGGAAGAGGGAAGAGGAAAGGGAACAAGCATTTATTAAGTGCCTAAAATATTTTCTCGCCAGTCCTTACTGAAACGTTGACCTATTGTCAATTGAAGACAATCCTAAGGACTGCTGTGAGACATTGGACATCAAAGGAAGAGACATATAGACATATTCCTTCTTTACCTGGCAGTTTCTTTGACTACTAGTATCACAGAGTGGCAATTCGATGATGCTTTTAACATGCTGTGAAGCCTCATCTAGGAGTTAATCTTGTTCCTTGAATTCAAAACTCTCAAAGGCATGAAAGGTAATGACTTAACTAAGTGTACTGGCACTAGTAACAGTTCTTTTTCCTTAAAAAGTCTTGAACATATAACTCCTGCATGTCGCCACAATAGCAGCACAATATATTATAGTTAGCAGAGCTTCCCTGCCTTCATTTGAACCCCCCCCCCATACACTCTGCTGATCATAGGAGTTACTATCCTCTACTATGGCGCTGAAATATTTTATCACAACAATGCAGACCTCATTTCCTCCTCCTGAAACCTTTCTTTCCCCTACCTTACTCCAAGACTTGGAAAAAGGTACAATTTATAGGACCTTTCACATATACCTAGGAGAAATTGGCTTGCGTTGAAAATGTGATAAACATTCTATTTCAATTTATTAAAATGTGGTAAGATTACTGCAGCTGTCTCTTATTGATTACCTACTTTCCTGAGTAACAGTTGTTTTGTGCAACTAATAATCTATGCCTGCCCCTCTAAATGTTTGCATGTCCAACATTTCCTGCCTGCTTGACCTTTGAAGAAATAATCAGTGCTAAGGGTTACTCCAATTTCCCTCTACTTCACTTAATGCTATGTCAGTGTCCTTCCAGGAGTAATAGGTTGCTGGTCCTTGCACCATCCTTTATTGCCATTTCTTCCCTGCCCAGAGTAAAATCTTAAATGTTAAAGTTCTATTTACCTAGATATCTCCACACCCTTAAAAACTGTCACCTAGATTGCCTGCTTATGAAACAGAGGTCGTTGGCTTCTTTCCCTGCATTGCTTTTACTCAAAAATCTAGCTGTTACAGATGAGCAGAAATGAAAGGTTTCTCCCCCTATGGAAAAAACTTCAAAGATTCAAAGTTAATTGACCTGAAGGTGCAGTAAAGAGGGTCAGTTATATTTTAGCAGGTTCAAGAGGGGACAGGCTACTGTCTTTTATAGCACTGGAAAGGTGGCCATCATGACAAAAATAGGCTGACATTATCCCAGTGGTCACAATCTGCACATCTTGTAATTGTTCCCCAACATGATGAACTAACTACCTGTGCAATGCAAATACATCTAGAAGGGATTATTACTTCTGGGTCCCTCTCCAAATTAAAAAAAAAATTACCTTACCTGTAGAATGATGGTGGAAGAGTCTCAGAACAAGAGCTAATTCAGAAAACCAACATAAGTTGTTTAGGAAATGTCTTAACACATACTCAGCTTAAACAGAGTTTATTTTTTTTTTTGCTTTTTGGCAGGGCATTTGGGGTTAAGTGACTTGCCCAAGGTCACACAGCTAGTACAAGTGTCAAGTGTCTGAGGCCGGATTTGAACTCAGGTCCTCCTGACTCCAGGGCCGGTGCTCTACTCACTGCACCACCTAGCTGCCCCCTAAACAGAGATATTGACCTGTAGCCAATCAAATGGTGTCAAGAGATGTCTCAAGATAGCAGACCCATGACTGCCTTGTTAGCGCATTGGAAATAGGAAGATACAATGAAATTAAAGGAAATTCTTCTTGGAACACCCAGAACATGAAATCACACCTATCTTATGTCCTTGACTTGGGCCTCACCTGGGTCTTTACATTAAACAATGTAAACTGCCTAAAGGCACAAAGGTCAACTAGCCTAGTTAAGTCTATCAACACCAGTAACACATCCTTGTCAAAGAACCCCAGTTATGGTGTTCCTGCTCTGTACTGTATGACAATATTGGTGGAATACAGCCCACCTTGCAACAGCTCCTCTACCACATTAAACAATGTTCTATCCTGACCATGGTCCTGGTTCCTTCTATAAAAGCAGTACTGACTAGTGAAAGCTCCTTGAGGGCAACAACTGTATCTTACTGATCATTGTACCTCCCTAAGTACCTAGAACAGTGCCTTGCAAGTTTTTGTTTTTAGTCTGGATCTTGATTTAACTTGTGTAGGAAATTTCCACTGAGAGATTCCCTTTGTCAGTTCAGACCATCAACTGTTTAGCAACATTAGCATTACCTTTTTATCACTTTCTTTGAAGGGAATAGAGGTATTTATGATTTTTTCTTTTTCTTTTCTCCCAAAGGATACATTTACCTGAGGCAAATACATAGATAATTAGTCGGTCAGTGTGATCAACCTTTTTATTTTCCAATAAGCATGAAAGTAGCAAATGACATGTTGGGAAGGTTACTGAGGGGCTAAGTTACTGGCTTTAGGTCATGGGCTAATATGTGTCACAGGCAGAATTTGAACCCAAGTCTTTCTGTTTCTAAGGCCAATTCTCATGAATAATACTAGCCATACTAGCTAGCATTTATATATTGCTTTAAAATATGCAAAGCACTTCACATATATTTCTCACAACCAATCTAGAAGTTTGTTTTTTTTTTCAGGTGAGGAAGTCAAGGAACATAATACGTAATTGACTTGATTAGGAATACAAAGCTATCAAGGGTTTGGAACAGTATTCAAACTATGAGCATTATCATAATTGTTTAAATGAGATGAAAAATCCATACTCCAAAATTAAATAAATAATCCCAGACACAATACATTATACATATTTTTTTATTTGACTTTGAAAATGGTTTTAAATTTCCTAGAAAAAGCTATGTACACTCATTGTCTCCACATTAATTATTCACTTCACAACTCTTTGGGATATGGCTTGCAACTTCATCGTTCCAGGAATCTATTCCATTTCTTAGATTACTAATGATCTCTTAATTTCCAAATCCAATATCATTTTCTCAATTTTTATCATTCTTGGCCTCTACAGTACTATCAACTATACTATCAACCATATTCTCCTAAATTCTATATACTTCTTTTGGGGATAATATGCTTTCGCTCTTTTACTTCTTTTCCCTACTTTTGTGGTCTCTCCTCAGTTACTATTTCAAGATTATGATCTAATTCCAATCTTCACTATGAACATATATACCTTCACATTCTATCATGAGCTCTCTATGTCTCTACTAACATAGTCAACTAATATGTATTTGAAACTCAGATAATAGGTCACTTGTGGTGGGGAAGGCAGGATTTTACTAGGAATATGGGGAGAGGAGCAAATCTGTCAAACCACATATTTTATTTCATATAGACAAATGACCCACAGATTGATAGATTTTTCTTTCTTATTTTACCTGTGTTAGTTCTTCCATCATAGAAAAAATAGATTATTGGAACATGACAATATGATAATATGTATATGAGTATATATGAGCTACAGCTATTATTTCATAATATATCAGTGTGAAAAGTGTGAACAAATTTCTATTTCATGAATAATCTTTTCTAACAGACCTGGAACAAGTCAATTTTTATCTGACATTAGTGTTTATTTATTTTCTTGTTCTTTGTTTACATTAAGCAATAAATATTAACAGTTCCTTGGCCTAGTATGGGACCATAATTAGGTATCACCTGTGACATAGATCTAATAAGATTAAAGTCTAAAACGTATTAACATGAACTTGCTAAAATGGCATTAATTAAGAATGAAAATGAAGTGGGGAAGAGTGTTGTTGTACATATTATTCTATTAAAATTAGCCATAGTCAAGATACCTGATGCCTGGAACACTGCAAAAATAGTGACCCACAAACATGTTAGATATTAATCAACAGATGTGTCTAATGTAGATAAGTTAACTAACATCCATAGAAATAAACTTTAATGTATTTAATATATGGAATACACATATACGTGCACAGTCTCTCTTCTTTAATAGGTTTTCTTCTATCTCTGGAAAAACTCATCATATTTTATGTGAATTATTTTAATGAAATTGAATGTTCATCAAATTTATAACCCCCACACAAATTTTTTGCACATTTATTTCAAGCTCATCTTGTTGAACTACTGACATGATTAGTTAATTGCTAGGTATCTGTCATCCTCTTCTCCTTAATCAGCATGAACTCTCATTTATTTGAAGTCATATATTGCCATTTAGAGTTACCCATATCATTAATTATCTAATTTATATTGATTACCCCTCAGTTTGATAAACTAACATGTTTTGCAATTATCAATATAAAATAATTGGGGAAACAAATTCTCATTGATTAGATGAATTCAATGGTCTAATAATGCAAATGTTTTCTAAAAATATATGCCATTCTTCATTTCTTGAAAAATGCAATAATAGCGTACATTTCACAGGATCATATACTCACTGAGAGGGCAGAGCCTCAGAGTCTCTCTAGTCCAATCTGCATGAGATTAGAAATCTCTCTGCCTTAACCCCAATAAGTGCTCATCCAGCCTATTCTTGGAAATCTCTAATGTTAGGAACTCCACTCCATCTCAAAGCATCCCACCTCACTTTTGGACAATGTTAAGCAAGGAAGTTTTTCCATACAACAGGCCTAAATTTCTCTCTTTACTAATTCCACATGTTCTATCTCTATCCTCAGGGACTATTCTAACCCTTCTTCCACATGAAAGCCTTTCAAATACTTGAAGCTAGCTATCATTTCCCCTGACTCTTCTCCTTTTAAGGCTCACTCATCCCCATTTCCTCCGTTTGATCATAATTCAGCATAATCCTGAGGTTCCTCAGAATCCTGGTTGCTTTCCTATGAAATTTCTGTGGCTTTTCTGGTTGTTGTTGTTTTTTTCTGTTCCATACCTGTAATTTCAAAGGCATAAGGAATTCTTTTTTGTTGTTGTTGTTATAAACTATTTATTAATAGACAAGGCCAGTGAAGTTGTTTACTTCTTCTTGGACACACCCACAGTGCGACCCCTGCAGACTGTAGTCTTGGTGTGCTGGCCTCGAACCCGGAGACCCCAGAAGTGCCAAAGCCCACGATGTACCCGAATCTTCTTCAGTCGCTCCAAATCTTCACGCAGCTTATTGTCCAGACCGTTGTCCAGAACCGGGCTGTATTTTCCATCCTTTACATCCTTCTGCCTGTTTAAGGAACCAGTCTGGAATCTTGTATTGCCGGGGATTCTGCATGATGGTGATCACACGCTCCACCTCATCTTCAGTGAGCTCACCAGCCCTCTTGGTGAGGTCAATGTCTGCTTTCCTCAGTACTGCATGAGCATATCTTCGACCCACACCCTTGATGGCTGTGATGGCAAAAGCTATTTTCAGCCGTCCATCGATGTTGGTGTTGAGCACTCTCAAAATGTGCTGGAACTTCTCGGGGATTACAAGAGACACGGCTGCAACAGCGGCGTGAGAGCCTTCTCTGGAAGAGCCTATAAGGAATTCTTAGTAAGGAGATTCCCTTTGCTGATGTAGATCTGCAACTGCCCGGCAGCTAAAACTTAAAGACTGGTCAAAGACACTGAGAGATTAAGTGACTTTCTCAGGGTTCCACAGCCAACGTGTGTCAGGGGCAGGACTTGAAACTATGTCTTCCTGACTCCAAGATTGATGTCAACTAAAATAATATCCTGCCACTTACCTTGTTAGCATCTTTCCTAAAATGTGATGCCCAGAACTGAACACAGCACTCCCAAATATGATCTGACCAGAGTGAAGTACTGTAAAGCTAAATAAATGGAAAAGGAGGGTATATGAACCTGATCTCTCTCTCTCTCTCTCTCTCTCTCTCTCTCTCTCTCTCTCTCTCTCTCTCTCTCTCTCTCTGTCACTGCAAATGGTCAGTGGGTCAGAAATTAAGTTGAATAGGAGGAGGAAATCAAAGTAGAGGACAAATTGAAAAGTTCATTAATGACACCAAATTTCTCCATGAAACAATTGCCCAATTTTTAAATAACTATGTTGTGTTTGTGGTATTATAAGGCTAAAAGTAATGAGAAACTATTGTCTCTGAAAACACTTTTTTAAAACTACCATTCAGAGAGTGATACACAGTGACCATAATAATGTAAATAGTATTGGATGATTATAAAAATCCGAGCAATTCAGTGGCCAATCAAAGCTTTGGAAGATTAAAGAAGAAGAATGTATTGAAGGAAGAGAGGTGGTGGCCAATATGTTTATTTGCTTGATTGACTATACATTTTTTTAAAAGCAAAGGTCTTCTATTGAGCAAGAGAGTGTAGTTAGCAAGTAGTGTTTGAGTTGGAAAAGAATGGAGAAAAAGATCATCAATAAAAAATAGAAAAATATACAGTAGAAAACAACTTAAAAGCTGTACATGAACATTCATGGTTATGTACAATATCTTTTCATATTCTTTGTATATTTAATTTTTTAAATTTTTAATTGTTAATTTATATGTTCACAGTTTTGACAATTGCTAAATCATAATAAAAAGAAAATTAAAGAAACCTTCAATCTTTTGAGGATATTGCTGGTGGATCAAGAAGATAATATAGGTATATGTCTGGGTTTCAGTTAGACATTTATTAGTTTCTTAGGATATCTTCATGAACATGATAAAGATATTTGGACTATTATGATATGGTGAAACCAGAACTAGTTAAATAACTGTGCTCCAGAAGAAGTCATTGGTATCAGGTCTGAACCATCTTTCTCACAGTTGACAAAGTGATCTTCTCAAGGTCTAGGTCTGACCATTGCATTCCCTTGACCAAAAATCTTCATGAGTTCTAATAACACATAGACTCCTAAGCATGGAATTTATATTTTTCAGAGTCTAGTTCTAGTTTACCTTTCTAATTTTGTAATGCATTCATTTTCTTCTTGTATTATACCCTCCATCTTAATTGGGTGACTACAGGGTGCCTTCTCCTAACTTGACTTGTCAACCCCTGTTTATTCACACAGACTGCATGCTTGTTCCACTAGAAAATCTCTAATTATCAGCAATGTCTGTGTAATTAGATCCAATTACATTCTTTCTCTTTTTCTCCTCTGCTTCTTGCCTTTCCCTGTCTTCTTCATTCTTTTTTTGTAGAGAGAAATCAGTTCAAATATTGCTTGGAGTACATGACTATTGGATCACCATCTTACTTTAAGACTATAAATCTGTGTATAATAAAAATATTCTTACTAACTATCCTTACTAATTTCAAAAGAAACAATGCAATTGATCCTTAATCGAATTGCTCTATTTTCCTAAATAGAGATCTTGATTTCAAATTAATGTGATAGCTAGGGAAGGACCTAAGAAATATATTCTGCATATAAAGCACTTTGAAAGCACAATAACAGCATTATAAACAAAAATATTTTTGAAAGTCTTAAGAACTCTGATCAATGCTAAGACTGGACATGAATCCAGAGAACCAACGATGAAGCATGATACCCACCTCTTGTCAGAGAAAGGATACCCTCGGTGTACACAATGAAACATAAATTTTTAGATGTGGCCAAAATGGGACTTTTATTAACTACACACATCTGTTACAAGGCTTTTATTTTTCTTTTGTTCTTTTTTCCCAAATGAGAATGAGTGGGACAGAGGGAGGTTGGGAGCCAGAAGCCAGAAAAAAGGAGGAAAAAAAGAAAAGAGCATTTTAAATGTATATAAGAGAACAGATTGAATACAAGAAAAAAATACAAATAAGTATAAGAGCTTTGAAAGCTACATGTTGAATTTATTATATATTGTAAAAGAAAAACAAGTTATACACAATAAAGATTCCCAGTTTGGGGTATAATACTTTTTTGTATTCTACCATGTATAAGGAAATACCTATTTTATTGGGTATTTAAGTTCAAAATAAAATAAATTTGAGAATTAAAAAAGATTTGGGTTTATTTCATTCTTTGTATTGTATCTGTACCTAACATAGTGCCTGGCATGTAGTGTCATTTAATAAATGCTTGCTGGTCGATTGATAATTCAGTGATCTCCTATAAAGTCATGGTGTTCTGCTAGGTGCCTAAGTTAGACAATTTGTCAGTCTTGTCAATTTCATTGCCTTTCATCTCATCACTACCCACCTGTGACGTATTATACACCTTATTATTCCCAGATCTGTTTACAATCTGGTTCAGACACTCAACTCATTTTCTGGGTAAACTGCTTATGATGAACCATTGTAATACTAAAATCAACAAAAGTCATGCTTAGGCATCTGAGGAAAAAAAGCATCAACTGGGAAAAATCTTCTGATGAAAGATATGGCAATATCATATAGCTCTTTTTTGTTCAGACAAATTTGTAGATATTTGAACATGGTAAATGTTACTATATGCAAGAAGCAACTAACCTTACTGATTTTTAAAAATTATTATTTCTGGAAAGAAAGAACTATTACATTAATGTTGTGAAGAAATACTGGAGTAAAGAGAGTATTGAATTTGGATTCTGAGTACCTGGGAGAAAGAGAAAGGGAGAGGTAGAATGGGGTAAATTTTCTCACATAAAAGAGGCAAGAAAAAAGCTTTTATAATGGAGGTGAGGATGGGAAAGCTGACGGGGAGTGAGTGAACCTTACTCTCATCAGAAGTGGCTCAAAGAGGGAATAAGATACAAAGTAAATGGTGTATAGAAATCTATCTTACCCTACAGGAAAGTAGAAGGAGACAGGGATGGGGGGTTTTAGAAGGGAGGGCAGACTGGGGGAAGGGATAGTCAGAAGCAAAACACTTTTGAGGAGGGACAGGGTAGAAGGAGAGAAAAAATAGAATAAATGGGAGTATGGGGGATAGGATGGAGTGAAATACAGTTAGCAATAATAGCTGTTAAAAGAATTGAAGCAAGTTTCTCCGAGAAAGGCCTCATTTCTCTAACATATAGACAACTGTGTCAATTTTATAAGAGCCATTCCCCAATTGATAAATTGTCAAAAGATATAATCAGTTTTCAGATGAAGTAATTAAAGCTATGTGTAGCCACATGAAAAAAATATTCTAACTTACTATTGATTAGAAAAATGCAAATCAAAACAATTCTGAAGTACTATGTCATATCTATTAGATTGCCTAATAGGACAGAAAAGGTGAATGTTGGAGGGGATGTGGGAAAAATGAAACACTAATGCATTGTTGGTGGACCTATGAACTGATTCAACCATTCTATAGAGTAATTTTGAACTATGCTCAAAGGCCTATAAAGCCATTCATACTCTTTGACCTAGCAATACCACTCCTAGGTCTGCATCCCAAAAGAGATAAAAAACAAAAAGGAAAAGGACCTATATGTACAAAAATATTTATAGAAGTTCTTTTCTTGGGGTAAAGAATTGGAAATAGAGGGGATGTCCATCAACTGGGGACTGGCTGAACAAGTTGTGGTATGTATGGAATACTATTGTACTTTAAGAAATGATGAGCAGGATAATCTCAGAAAAACCTGTAAAGAATTTCATGGACTGATGCAAAGTGAAATGTACTGGGTACAAAGTAACAGCAATATTATAAGATCAATGGCTGTGAATGACAGCTATTCTCAGCAATATAACGATCCATGACAACTCTGATCCATGAAAAATACTATCCATCCCCAGAGAAAGACCTGATAGTTTCTGAATACAAACCAAAACATACTTTTTAAACTTTCTTTGTTTTTCTTGAGATTTTTGTCTATATTTTCTTTCACAGCATGAGTATTATAGATATGTTTTGCATGACTACACATGTATAACCTATACAGAATTGTTTGCCTTCTCAATGGGGATGGGGGTTGAGGAGGGAGAAAGGGAGAAAATTTGGAATTCAAAGTTTTAAAAACAAATGACAAAAATTGTTTTTACATGTAACTGAGGGAAAATTAAATACTAAATAGATAAAAATAAAAAAGAAGGAAAGAATCATTTTACAAAGACAAACTTTTTCAAAAGGGACCATTTAAGCCTAAAATATGAACAGCAGTGAGATTCAAGTATGCCATTGAGTAGCAGCAAACTGCTTTGTGGTCCAGGATGTTATAGCAATCATTTTTATGAGCAGAAATAAAATATATGTTTGAATATTAATAAATAAATGGATAAATAAAATCCTCATCTGTCAAATAGATAGATATTCTTCTAAGTCTCCTTCCAGCTCTCATCTATGATCTTTGTTTCTTTTCATCAATTCAAAGTTCTTTTGGAAAATGAATCCTTACTGAATAAGAATAATCATTGTAACACTTGACAAATAAGAAATGGGATGACTGCCATTGAATGGTGTGTCTAAAAAGGCATATATAGTTACCAGCATTCCTATCATAACTTCCAAGTCTGGTAAATCTAAAATAGTTGTGCTTATTTGATGAAAGGTAACATCTTGTAAACTGTTGGAGGATATCTTCTGATGGTTTATAGAAGGATGAAAAAATGTCCTTCCTTAGGACCATCCCCATGTCCATCAACATAAGAAAAAGGAAAGTTTGTCCTTCCATGTAGATATTGTATTGCTGCCTAAGGATTGAAAGGGAGAAATAAGAATGAATAGGTCTTGGGTGAAGTCATGGTGGAAATACTTCAGTTCCTAGATGGCTGGGACAATTTTGAGTATTATAACAACAATAACAAAAGCCATTTGTATTGGGCCTTAAAATTTGCAAAAGGCTCTACATCTATTACCTCATTTGATCCTCACATCTCTGTGAAGTATGTAATATTATTAACCTAATTTTACCAATAAGGAAATTGAGGATGAGAGACTTAGAGGTTTCCCCAGGATCACACAATCGGAAACCTATCATTCATTTGAGTGCTCAGGAATATGGAGTGTACCCAAAGTCTTAGTTCAATTTTAAGTTTTAATAACTTCAAATGTATAAATTTCACAAAAAGGAACAATTATTTATATTTTAAAAATATTTATAGATTGTTAAAGTTCATATAGCTACTGACTTATTCTACAAATTGCTTTAGTCAATTTTCAGACTTTGTAAAAAAAATCATCCATTGATGCTCAGTGACTAAAAAGATTGTATTTGTGGTCCTAGACTTAATATCATCCAAAAACTGAAGTCTTTATTCATAATGTAATTTGATGATGTTTTGATGTGAATTTACAAAAATCGTAATGGATACAGATGATACAGATTACTGGGGTGGCCAAGAAAAAGGACCTTCTCTACCAATCCACTAGTCTGGTGTCATTTGAAAATTAAATTAAAATATTATTTTTTATTCCAAATTCACCCAATCAAGTAGATAGAATAGAAATATCCATAAACTTTCAAATTATATTGTTGTAAGTTTGTGACATTAATATTTCTGAAGATATTAAAGTGCAAAATTGCACTAAGACTTTTGGTACACACTCTACCTTGACACTACAATTTTGTACAGCCTTCATAAAGACAAATTATAGGTGCTTTGAGGCAGCAAACACCAAATGGGTCTACAAAGCAGCACTAGAAATATCAGTTTGGTATGGCCATCTTAAAGCAAATCACTCTGAATTCCTCATTATTCTCTCCATTTCCCAGAGAATTTCTACATGATTGTAATTTCAAATATTTATAGATAAATCTTGCAATGTAGCAGCAATCAGAAGTATTTTGTGTAATGTATAGTATGTGCCTAATACCTTGCCAAGGCACCAAATGGAATATAAAAGAAATATTTATCTCAGACTGTTCATGGAGCCAGGGAAAGATTGTAGATTTTGCACATACTCCCTCCAGATCATTGTTAAAATTCTACTGGTTGCCATACCAACAGATTTTTCCAACTAGGCTGGAAACTGATCTTTATTAGGTGAGATATTATAAAATATTCAGGGCATCATTACAACAATGAAACTGAATAACTCATAAGCATTAGTTTACTAGGGGACTAAATCTTCCCTCTAAGGAACACAATGCATAGAAAGAAGCAGGAACAAAGATATACAACTAGATCTATTGTTTCTCCTCTTTTCCCCTCTTTTTAATTATTTTGTTTTTTTTTTAATAAAGGCAGATCCTACATTTATTAGTTCAATTATCTTCTTACTTTCAATTTTATTAATCCCACCTGTTTTTCCTGTTTCTGTCTCTCTCTGTCTCTCTGTCTCTCTCTGTCCATCTGTCTATCTCTGTCTCTGTCTATCTGTCTGTCTGTCTGTCTCTCTCTGTCTCTCTGTCTCTCACTTTCTCCCTCTCTCTCTGTCTCTCTGTCTCTGTCTCTCTGTCTCTGTCTCTGTCTCTCTGTCTCTCTCTCTCTCTGTCTCTCTCTCTCTCTCTCTCTCTCTCTCTCTCTCTCTCTCTCCTTCTCTATCTCTCTCCTGTCCTTTCACCATCCTCACCAATGTTTTGCTTCTGACCATTGCCACCCCTGCTCTGCCTTAATCTGCATTCAGTCTCCTTAGTTCTTTCTCTGGATGTAGATAGCTCTGTCCATCATGAGTCTTTTGGATCTATCTTTGACCTTATATTGTTGAGAAGAGCCAAGTCTATCAAAGTCAGTCATCACAGAAGCAACATGACCATAGTTGTGTACAGTGTTCTCCTGGTTCTGCTCCCTTCACTCAGCATCAGATCATGTAAATCTTTCCAGGTTATTATAAAGTCTGCATCTTCCCCATTTCTTATAGCATAATAGTATTCCCTTACATTCATATACCGCAACTTATTTAGCCATTCCCCAATTGATGGGCATCCCCTTGATTTCCAATTCTTTGCGACCACAAAAAGAGCAGCTATAAATATTTTTGTACATACAGGTCCCTTTCCCACTTGTGCGATCTCTTTGGGATATAGTCCTAGGGGTGGTATTCCTGGGTCAAAGGGTATGCACATTTTTATAGCCCTTTGGGCATAGTTCCAAATTGCTCTCCAAAATGGCTGGATCTATAACAACTCCACCAACAATGTATTAATGTTCCAATTTTCCCACGTCCTCTCCAGCATTTATTATTTTCCTGTTTTGTCATGGTAGCCAATCTGACAGGAGAGATGTGGTACCAAAGAGCTGCTTTGATTTGCATTTTTCAAGTCAGTAGTGATTTTGAGCATTTTTTCATATGCCTGTAGATATCTTTAATTTCTTCCTCTGAAAACTGCCTGTTCATATCCTTTGACCATTTCTCAATCAGGGAATGACTTGTATTCCTATAAATTTGGCTCAGTTCCCTATATATTTTAGATATGAAGCCTTTATCAGAGACATTGGTTATAAAGATTTTCTCCCAATTTTCTGCTTCCCTCCTAATCTTTGTTGCATTGATTTTGTTTATACAAAAACTTTTCAATTTAACATAATGAAAATTATCCATTTTGCATTTTGTAATGCTCTCTATCTCTTGTTGGTCATGAATTCCTCCCTTTCCCATAAATCTGACAGGTAAACTATTCTTTACTCTCCCAGATTGCTTATAGTAGCAGCATTTATTCCTAAATCATGAACCCATTTTGACTTTATTTTGGTATACAGTGTAAGATATTGGTCTATGCCCAGTTTCTGCCCTACCATTTTCCGATTTTCCCAGCAGTTTTTGTGAAATAGTGGATTCTTAGCCCAGAAGCTGGATTCTTTGGGTTTATCAAAGAGTAGATTGCTATAGTCATTGATTACTATGTCTTGTGTACTTAACCTATCCCAGTGATCCACCACTCTGTTTCTTAGCCAGTAGTTTTAATGACTGCTGCTTTATAGTACAGTTTAATATCTGGTATGGCTAGGCCACCTTCCTAGCATTTCTTTTCTTTAATTCCATTGATATTGTAGACCTTTTGTTTCTCCAGATGAATTTTGTTATTGTGCTATCCAGCTCTGTAAAATAATTTTTTCATAGTTCCATTGGTAAGGCACTGAATCAGTAAATTTATTTAGGTAAAATTGTCATTTTTATTATATTAGCTTGGCCTAACCATGAGCAACTTATGTTTTTCCATTTATTTAGATCTGACTTTATTTGTGTGAAAAGTGTTTCATAATTATGTTCATACAGGCCCTGGGTTTGTCTTGTCAGGTAGGCCCCCAAATATGTTATAGTGTCTACAGTAACTTTAAATGGAATTTCTCTGTCTCTTGCTTGGGCTTTGCTAGTAATGAAGAGGAATGCTGAGGATTTATGTGGGTTTATTTTATATCCTGCAACTTTGCTAAAGTTGTTTATTATTTCAAGTAGTTTTTTACATGATTCTCTAGGATTCTCTAAGTAAATCATCATATCATCTGCAAAAAAGTGATAACTTAGTTTCTTATTTGCCCATTCTGATTCCTTCAATTTATTTTTCTTCTTTTATTGCTTCAGCTAACATTTCTAGAACCAAACTGAATAATAGGGGTAATAAGGGAAATCCTTGTTTCACCCCTGATCTTATTGGGAATGCATCTAGCTTATCCCCATTACAGATAATGCTTGTTGATGGTTTTAGGTAGATGCTATTTATAATTTTAAGGAAGGCTCCATTTATTCCTGTGCTTTCTAGTGTTTTTAATAGGAATGGATGTTATATTTTGTCAAAAGCTTTTTCTGCATCTATTGAGATGATCGTATGGTTTCTGCTAGTTTCATTGTTGATCAATTATGCTGATAGTTTTCCTAATATTGAACCATCCTTGCATTCCTGGAATAAATCCTATCTGGTCATAGTGTATTATTCTCATGATAAGTTGCTGAAATCTTTTTGCTAATATTTTATTTAAAATTTTTGCATCAATATTCATTAGGGAAATTGGTCTATAATTTTCTTTCTCTGTTTTGACTCTTCTATAGTCCAATAATTCTTAAATTATCTCTCCTGATCTGTTGTCCAGGTTAGTTGTTTTTCCAATGAACTACTTTACATTTTCTTCTATTTTTTTCTTTCTAAATTTTGTTTCGTTGTTTCTTGATGTCTCACAGAGCCATCAGCTTCCATTTGGCCAATTCTACTTTTTAAGAAGTTATTTTCTTCAGCAAATTTTTGTTCATTTGTCGTGCTTCCTTTACCAAGCTGTTGACTCTTTTTTCGTGATTCTCTTGTTTCACTTTCATGTCTTTCCCCAATTTTTCTTCTCTCTTATTTCATTACAATTTTTTTTGAGTTTCCATGAGTTTTTTTTGGGGGGGGGCACTGAGACCAATTCACATTTTCCTTTGAGACTTTGCACATATAAGTTTTGACATTGTTTTCTGAGTTTATTTTTTTTTTATTTTCCCTGCCCCATAGTAACTTTCTATGGCCAGGTTCTTTTGGGGTTTGGGGTTTTTTGCTCATTTTTTCCAGCCTATTCCTTGACTTTTAAAGTGGAGCTCTGCTCCTGGGAAGGAGGAGACACTGACCCAAGCTTCTCAGGCTGGGGACCTGGGGTCTCACAGTTGGCCTACTCAACTGCGGTGGGAGGCATGGGAATTTTCTGCCATGGATCATAAGGGCCTCTCTCCTGGCCTGCTGTATGGTGGTGAGGGGGCTCTCTCTGCTGAGCTGCTGGACCAGGGCTGCCACCTGCACTGGACTATGCTCCTTTTTTTCCTGAGTGAGACTGACCTTTTCTGCTAATCTTCTAAATTTTCTTAAACTACAAAATGGTTTCACCCCATCCTTTTGTTGGGTCTGCTCCTCCAGAATTCATTTTGACGTGTTATTTTATAATAGTTCAGAGGTGAATTTGGGAGATTTCAAGAGAGTTCTTGTCTTACTCCACCATCTTGGCTTTGCCCTTCTGAATTATTATTTAAACACATACAGTGATGGAGAATTGATAGGCCATTGAGTAACCTTCTGCTTTAAGGACCCAACACCTGCTCCTTTTATAATCTGTTCCAAATTTGGAAATACTCAAATGAATTTGTCATGGTCATTAATGGAGATAGTGACCTATCCATGTCTGTCCATACTATATATATTCTCTGTCTTGTGATTTTTATAAACTTTGTATTTGCTTCTTTGTGCATTGCATTCACCCCCAGAATAGAATGTAAGATATTTAAGGCAGTACCCATCCATCAGAACTTTAGATGTGTCCCTAGCACTGATGTCTAAACCTTGGTTACCTGATCCTGTCCGGTCTACTTCTAGTTACTTGTCCTTTGATAATTCCTCAGACTTCAAGCCTTAAGTCTACCATCTATTGGTCCTGAATGTACCCCTATTCTTGATATAATTCAAGTTGGCCTTGTCTACCAATCCAAGCAAGAGAAGGAAACTGTTTATTCTATTCATCTGATCAATTGTTCCCAGTAATCTTGCCTGGCCTAGGCTTCTGGCTGGCTGGTCTTGACTTTTGACTATGTCTTGCCTAATTCATGTCCTTACTCAATCAAAACCCACCTGTATTCCTTACTCTGGCTCATCATTGCCTCACATTTGGGAAGGAGTATCATATAATGGAAAGAGTTCTGAATCTAGATCCCAAAGACCTGGATTCAAATCCTGTTTTTGATGCTTACTACCTTTGTGACCACTGGCAAATCACTTAACCTCCCTGGTCCTTAGTTTTCTCATCTGTAAAATAAGGGTCTTAGATTGTATTTCTCTGACTTGTCTATGATCCTATGACCTGACACAAGGCAAGTGTAAATACACTATTAGGATGTGTCTTTACCAACTTTTAAATTCATATTAACAAATAATGTAATTTTTTTCTAAATTACACCCCCTCATTACACATTCATGCTTTTCAGGACCCACAAATACAAGAAAATGCATGTTTTTAAAAACCTTAGAGTGCATCTCCCTATGAAGAAACATAAATCTAAAAGCAATGTAAATATATGTAGTCTCTTTGGTATTTTGGTGGAATGAATATGTGATAGTTTTCTGTAGTTACGAGGCTGTGTTGATGCATATTTTGATTGTGATTGTATGTGGTAAAGAATATTTTATAGAAATCTTCAAATACTATTATATCTCTGATATTTCTTTTAGTCAGATCAATTAGCATGATTTTTTTGGAAAAATACTGGTTCATGTAGAGCTTATTTCAAAAAGGATAATAAATTATTTCCTAGTAGATTTGAAAATCTTGGCTCTTTGGCCATTTTATTTTTCTGATGTCATCAAAATGTCTTTCTAGCTTGGATGAAATGTGGCAGTTAGCAAAAAAATCTCATTAATAATTGCAAAGGAAACACTATGCTCCAAATATCTTCACAAAATATCAAATCACATGACCTTTAAAGTGCTAATGGAAGGGTTTTAGTGTCTTTGGTACTTCTAATACTACAAAATAGTCAATATATTGATATGCTAAAAATTGTAGATGTTTCATGAAAGCACATTAAATGTAATATTCAATCAGGGCAATTTCCTACCTTGACAAGTATTTATTCATTTTGACTGTGGCACCTTGGGAAAATTTGTAACAAAATTTCTGTGAACCTGGCTTTATATAATACTTAGAATTATCTTTCCAAAGAACTAGGAAAAAAACACTTTCCACACTTCTTTGCAGAGGTAGGGGCAAATATATGTTTTATAAGACTTGGTTGATGTTTTGGTAGATTTTGTTGAGCTGCTTTTTACATCTTTTTTTATTCTTTGTCACAAGAAATGGCTTCTTGGGTAGGTGATGGGGGAGAGCTCTATTAGTAAATGTCAATGATGGAAATTTTTGATAAAATATACAAATATACTAAAAATAGGCAAATTTATTTTGAAGGTGCTATAGTGAATAGAGCACTGGCCTGGCTGTCAGTTTTTATTCCTGTCTTTACCACTTGATATATGTGTGACCAACCAATTGGAGCATTTCTTCGTCTATAAAATATCCTAAGTTCTTTTTTAAAAAAAGATTTTCATAGGGCAGCTAGGTGCAGTGAATAGAGCACTGGCCCTGGAGTCAGGAGGACTTGAGTTCAAATTTGGCCTTAGACACTTTACACTTATTAGCTGTGTGACCTTGGGCAAGTCACTTAATCCCAATTGAGTCACCTCCTCCCTCCATAAAAACCCAACATTTTTATTTAAAGTTTGTAGTACCGAATTCTATCTCTCCCTCTTTCTCTCCCCTCCCCTCTCCTTGAGATGGTAAGCAGTAAGATATAGGTTATACATGTTCAATTATGTAAAACATTTCATATTAGTCATTTTGTATAAGAGGACTTTAATAGAAGAAAAAAATTAAAGAAAGTGAAAAATAATATGCTTTGGTCTGTATTCAATCAATAAATGGAGAAGTCTTGAATGCTGTGGATATGTCCACTTACCTTGGCAGTATACTTTCCAGGGATGTACACATTAACAATGAGGTTGACACATGAATTGCCAGATCTAGTTCAATGCCTGGGAAGCTCCAAAGGAAAGTGTTGGAGAGAAGAGGTTATAAATTGACTGCCAGACTGGAGGGCTACAGAGCTGCTGTGCTGACCTTATTGTTGTATACCTGTGAAACCTGGACAGTATACCAGCACCATGCCAGGAAATTGAATTGCTTCTGTTTGAATTGTCTTAGGAAGATTCTGAAGATCACCTGGCAGGACAAGACACCAGACACTGAGGTCCTTTCTCAAACTAAACTGCCAAGCATTCAAACTCTACTGCAGAGAGTGTGACTCAGATTGGCTGGCCACGTTGTTCAAATGCCAAACATATGCTTGCCAAAAAGTCTATTTTATGGAGAACTCACACAAAGCAAGCACTCACATTGAAGAGGGTTTGGGGTGAGGGGTGCTCGACACCCCAAAGTACTGACACACTGGGTCCTGCTGAAAGAATTCGACTCAAGCTTTCTCAGCCAAGGGAAAAGATAAAGTTTATTAAGAGTTAGCCAAATAGGCCTGCCCCAAGAGATCCCACCCCTTGTGATGCCTGTAAGGAAAGTGGGCCAGATCAATCTGAGCTAGACTGGATCTGACCACCTTCATGGAGGCAAGATGGAGATTATATACACAAGGATTGTGGGAGGGATTGAGGGGTTGTCTGGGGTGACCAGAGGAGGGGTCCAGGGAGAGACCTGAGGAGGAGTCTAAGGAGGAGCTTGAAGGGTCTGGGATGAGTTCAGACTCCAGGGTGGAAATAGCTGAAGGCTACATGAAAATGACAGACAATAAAGGGCTAGGGTAACAGAGCTAGGGTATAGATATTTTGATCAGGATTAAGGATGGGAAACAGGATTAAGGGTGGAAAACAGCTGGACAACAGAGGGCTGGGCAAGGTAGGCATTTGGGCCTAATGGTTATAGCCTCAGGCCAAGGCCAGATCAAGTGGGAAGATTCAAGTAGAGTTCAAGGGTTCAAGGGGTTCCCAGAGACTGTGCCCTCATCAACATGGTAATCAAAAAAAGTGATTCAAGGTCTCTTTTAAGAACTTTGGAATTGATTGGATGATATGGGAGACACCCAACATGGCATGCTGTAGTAACTATCTTGCTAGCAACTTCTGTGGGGGTGTAACATCTACCAACAACCAGAACCCAGAAAGCTGCCAACACAGGTTCTTTGATCTGCTTTACTAAGGAAAGTAACTTTAAGGGGTTAACAATATCAGTTTAATCAAACATACAAATATCATTCACTTAGTTCAGGGGAAAAAGCCAGCACCCTGAACTTCAAATCAAACACAAACAAATTACAAACATCAACAGACAGACTTTGTCTGATTCAAATCACAATTCATAGTTACCAGAGAAACCAATATCTGGGTTGCAAAGCTGGGGGGCAGTTTGTAGCTTGCCCAGAGTCTCAACACTCCTTCTATTAGTGTGCCCCAAAAGTCAAATGCTAAGCTGTCCTCAATTATATCCTGTTCAAAGCCCTGAGGGCTCTGACCTCACCCAGGCTGCTGCTTGTGGGATAGTTCCCCATCCCCAGTATCACATCATATACAAATCAATGACTCCCAATTATCTCAGTGCTGAGAAATAACCAAGACAAAAAGATCCCACTTTATCTGCCCCATTCAAACAAAGGCCAGAATCATTAAAGGCACTTAAGAAAAGAAAAGCAAAAAGTCCCACTTTAATTACCATTACACATGCCCTCCTCAGAGAAGGTACTGTGCTCTATGAGCAATGCAGAATTGAAGTAGCTCAAAAGAAACATGAGATGCACAAATTTAGAGAATCCACCCCAAATGTAAATATATGGACCATGCGTGCCTAACCTGTGGTAAAACATTTCTAACTCATTTTGGCTTGATCAGCCACAGTTGGGCACCCTGTAACTTAACTCAAACATACTGATGTCATTTTGGTCCTCCCAAGAAAAAAGGACAACCACATATATTCAATCAATATCAATTCTTACTCTGGAGGTGGATAGTATGATTCATCATTAGTCCTTTGGGATTGTCTTGGGTCATTGTGTTGCTGAGAATAACTGTCATTCACAGTTTTTCATCAAATAATATTGCTGTTACTGTGCACAACATTCTCCTGGTTCTGTTCATTTCACCATGCATCAGTTCATGTAAGTTTTTCCAAAATCGTCCTCCTTGTCATTTCTTATATCACAATAATATTCCATTATAATCATATACCACAGCTTATTTAGCCATTCCCCAACTGATGTCCATCCCTTTGATTTCCAATTCTTAGACACCACCAAAAAAAAGCTGCTATAAATATTTTTTGTACAAATAGGTCCTTCCCCCCTGCCCCTTTTTTGATGTCTTTGGGATATTGTCCTAGAAGTGGTATTGCTGGATCAAAGGGTATACAATTTTATATCCCTTTGGACATAATTCCAAATTGCTCTCCAGAATGGTTGGATCAGTTCACAACTGCACCGACAATGCATTAGTATTCTAGTTTTCCCACATCCCTTCCAGCATCCAACATTTTCATTTTTTGTCATATGAGCCACTCTGATAGGTGTGAGGAGTTGTTTTAATTTGCATTTCTCTAATCAATAGGGATTTAGAACATTTTTTCATGTGACTTTGGATATCTTTGGTTTCTTCAAAAACTGACTGTTCATATTCTTTGACCTTTTATCAAATGGGGATCAACTTGAATTTTTATTAATTTGACTCAGTTCTCTATATATTTGATAAATATATCAGAGATGCATGTTGTGAAAATCCCCCCCCCCAGTTTTCTGCTTTCCTTCTAATTTTGGTTGCATTAGTTTTGTTTGTGCAAAACCTTTTTTAAAAATTTTTATATAATCAAAATTATCTATGTTACATTTTGTAATGTTCTCTATATCTTCTTTGGTCCTGAATTCTTTCCTTATCCATAAATCTGACAGATAAACTATTCCATGCTCTCTTAATTTGCTTATGGTATCACCAGTTATGTGTAAATCATGTAACCATTTTGGCCTTTGTAAGGTGCTCTTGAGAGCCTGATGAGCTTGGGAGTTGAGGTCCATGAACAGTTCTGTGGGAAAAAAGGAATTATTTGGGCTACATAGTCCAATTCGGTTCCTCCTCCTCTGATAAGGCAGGCTGTGAACAGCACATGCCCCCTACCAAATAAGCACTGGACACAAATTGTCCACGAGCTGTGATGCATGGCCCTGGGGACCCTGATAGGCTTAGAGGATCATGCATGAGCTTGCTTGCACCCGGAAACGAAGGTTAGTACTGCATAAAGACCCTGCTTGCTGAAACAATAAACGGAGTTTCTTTCATCCTGACTCCCGCCTCATCATTGCGTACTGAGACAGGTCCTTGCTGGTCAAGGACTACCAGGGGTGAGAGGACCCCAACAGGCCTTATCTTGGTTGAGATGTTAGTCTATACCTATTTTCAGCCTACTGTTTTCCAGTTTTTTCAGGAGTTTTTGTCAATGAGTTTTTGTTTCAAAAGTTTGGATCTTTGTGTTTATCATATTCTGGATTACTGTGGTCATTTACTATAATATAATTTGTATGTAATCTATTCCACTGATCTACCACTCTATTTTTTAGCCAGTACCAAATTGTTTTAATAATTACTGCTTTATAATACAGTTTGAGATCTGGTACAATTAGACCACCTTCTTTCTCATTTTTTTTTCATTAATTTCCTTGATATCCTTGAGCTTTTGTTCTTCAGGTGAATTTTGCTATTATTTTTTTCTAGCTCTATAAAATAATTTTTTGATAGTTTTATTGCTATGGCACTAAAGAAATAGATTTATTTAGGCAGAATTGTCATTTTTATTATTTTGGCTCAGTCTACCCATGAGCAATTAATATTTCTCCAATTGTTTAGATCTAACTTTATCTGTGTGAAAAGTGTTTTATAGTTGTTTTTATATAGTTCTTGAGTTTGTCTTGGCAGGTAGACTCCCAAGTATTTTATATTGTCTATGGTTACTTTAAATGGAATTTCTATCTCTTGCTGTTAGACTTTGTTGGTAATATATACAAATGCTAATGATTTTTATGGGTTTATTGTATCCTGCAACTTTGCTAAAGTTGTTAATAATTTAAAGTAATTTTTTAGTTGATTCCCTAGCATTTTCTATCATATCATCTGCAAAGGGCGATAGTGTTGTTTCTTCATTGCCTATTCTAATTCCTTCAATTTTGTTTTCTTCTCTCATTGCTATAGCTAACATTTCTAGAACAATATTAAATAATAGAGGTGATAATTGGCATCCTTGCTTTATCCCTCATTATATTGAGAAGGCTTATGGCTTATCCCCATTGTAGATAATGTTTGCTAATGGTTTTAAATAAATATTATTTATTATTTTAAGGTAAGCTCCATTTATTCCTATGCTGTCTAGTGTTTTTAATAGGAATGGGTGCCATATTTTGTCAAAAGGTCTTTCTGCTTCTATTGAGATTGTCATATGATTTCTGTTGGTTTTGTTACTGATATGGTCAATTAGGCTGATAGTATAAATACTACATGGTCATAGTGAATCTTCCTTGTGATATATTGCTGAAATCTCCTTGCTATTATTTTATTTAAAAAAATTTCATCAATAATAAGGAAATTGGTCTATAATATGTCTTTTCCTGATTTGGACATCAGCATCATATTTGTATAATAAAAGGAATTTGTAGACTTTTTTTTTGCCTATTTTTGAAATAGTTTATATAGTATTGGGTTTAATTGTTCTTTAAATATTTGGTAGAATTTGCTCATGAATCCATCTGGCCCTGTGTATTTTTTCTTATAAAGTTCATTCATGGCTTGTTCAATTTCTTTTTCTAAGATTGGGTTATTTAAGTATTTTATTTCTTCTATTAATCTGTGTAATTTACATTTACCCATTTCATCTAGATTGTCAAATTTATTGGTGTATAATTGGGCAAAATATTTCCTAACAATTGTCTTAATTTCCTCTTCATTGGTGATGAATTCACCCCTTTCATTTTTGATACTAGTAATTTGGTTTTCTTCCTTTTTAAAAAAAATTAAGCAGTGGTCTTTCTATTTTATTTTTTTCATAAAACCATCTTCTTGTTTTATTTATTAGTTCAATGGTTTTCTTGCTTTAATTTTATTAATCTTTCCTTTGATTTTCAAGATTTCCAATTTGGTTTTTAATTTGTTCTTTTTCCAGTTTTTTTTTTAAATTTTATGCCCCATTCATTGATCTTCTTTTTCTCTATTCTATTGAAGTAAGCAATTAGAGACATACATTTTCCCCTATGTGCCACTTTGGCTGCATCCCATAAATTTTGGTATATAGTCTCATTGTTGTCATTTTCTTTAATGACATTATTAATTGTTTCTATGATTTGTTCTTTGATCCACTTTTTTTAAAGGATTAGATTGTTTAATTTCCAATTAATTTTTAATCTCTCTTTCCATTGTTCATTATTGAATATAATATTTATTCAATTATAATCTGAAAAGGATGTATTTACTATTTCTGCTTTCTTGAATTTGGTTATAAGGTTTTCGCATCCTAATACATGGCCAGTTTTTATGTAGGTGCCATTTACTACTGAGAAAAAACATATTCCTTTCTATTCCCATTCAGTTTTCTCCAGATATCTATTATATCTAACTTTTCCAGAATTTGATTGACTTCCTTAACTTCTTTCTTGTTTATTTTTAGGTTAGGTTTATCTAGTTCCAAGAGGGGAAAGTTGAGGTCCCCCACCAGTATAGTTTTATTATCTATTTCCTTTTGTAACTCATTCAACTTCTCTTTCAAAAATTTAGGTGCTATGTCACGTGGTGCAGATATGTTTAGTACTGATTTGACTTCGTTGTCTATGGTACCTTTCAGCAAGATATAGTTCTGAATACCACCTTCCCCAATTTACCTTTTCTTTTATCAGTCCCACCTCCCCTTCTTTTATCCTCATCCCTTTTTACTTCCTTATAGGGCAAGATAGATTTCTATATCCAACTGAGTGTATATGTTATGCCCTCTTTTGGCATTTTTTGATCGAGCTTATTTTGATGAGAGTAAGGTTTAAGTTTTCCTGCCACTCCTGCCACCCCCATCTTTCCCTCCATTATATTGGCTCTTTCTTGCTTCCTTTGTGTTCTAATTTACCCCATTCAATCTCCTCCATCCTTCCAGTGCAATTTTCTTTCTTACCCCTTTATTATGTTTTTTTGAGATAATCATCCCATCAAAGTCACTTTATATCTATGTGCTCTGTCTATATATACTCCTCCTTCTAATTGCTCTTACAGTAAAAAAGTTAAGAGTTACAAATATTATCTTGCCATGTAGAAATACAAACAGTTTAACCTTTTTGAATTTTTATGTTTTCTCTTTCTGTAACCAGAATGGCCTTTGTTTTCTTTGGGTGGCTCAGTTTACCTCATTGGGTCTTGCTGGGCTTGCTGCTCCTCTTCTGCAGCAGGAAGCCCACAGACCATGCCAGGAAGCAGAGAACTTCCTGTGTGATGAGTCATGCGGCTGGCTGAGGGGAGGTGTTGACTCCAGAGCGACGCCCTATTGGGTGCTAACCTAGTCTACGCTAGGGGGAGGGGCCAACTCAAGAACCAATTGGCCCTGGTCATTCAGGTGGCGCTTGATGATGTCAAAAACTCTATAAGAGGCGAGAGAACAGCTTGAAGAGCTCCTCTTTCCTTTTCCGGTTGGCAGAGCAGCGGTGGGGAGCGTGACTCTGGGCCAGCCCTTGCTCTCAGGCCGAGCCCAGATGTTGATAACTATGAATTGTATCGGGTCTGTCTGTTGATATTTGTAATTTGTTTATATTTGGTTTTGAGGTTTGGGGTGCTGGTTCTTTTCCCCCAAACTAAATGAATGTTCTGAACCTCAGGGTGCTGGTTTTTTCCCCTGAAGTAAGTGAATGAAATTGTATTTGGTCTGTCTCTTGATGCTTGTCTCTTTGCACCCCTGAACTAACTGAATGCCAACTGAATGCTGGCGTTTTCCCCTGAACTAAATGAATGTGGTCTGTATGCTAACTGAATGCTGGATTAAAGTAAGCTGGTCAACCCCTTCACCGTGCTTTCCTTGTTTAAGCAGATAAAAAGAACCTGTGCTTTCCCGGCGTCCCGGCAGCCTCCTGGGTGCTGGTTGTGGGGGGATCTTATGCCCCCACAGAAGCTGCTAGCTGGGTTGTTAAAACACTTTCTCATTTCTTTTTTTTTCTTTTTTACCTTTTTATATTTCCCTTAAGTCATGTATCTGGAGGTCAAACTTTTTATTCCGCTCCAGTCTTTTATTTAGAAATGCTTGAATGTCCTGTATTTCATTAAAGATACATTTTCCTCCTGAAAGATTGTGTTCAACTTTTCTTGGTAAATTTTTGCTTGTAATCCTAACTCCTTTGTCTTCAGGTATGTCATACTCCAAGCTCTCCTGTTCTTTAATGTGGAAGCTGGCAAAATACTTTCTACTTGATCTGTAAGGTCTGGAATTTGGCTATGATGTTCCTGGGAGTTTTCATTTTGGTGTCTCTTTCTGGCAGTAATTAGTGGATTCTTTCATTTTCTATTTTGCCCTCTAGTTCTAATATATTATTTGAGTTTTCTTTGATAATTTTTGAAAGATTTTGTCCATGCTTTTTCTTTCATGACTGTCAGGTAGTCTAATAATTCTTATACTATTTCTCCTGGATCTATTTTCTAGGTCAGTTATTTTTTCCAATGAGAAATTTCACATTTTCTTCTTTTTTTAAACTTGATTTTGTTTCATCATATCTTGATGTCTCAAAGAGTCATTAGTTTCCATGTGTTCAATTCTAATTTTTAAGGAATTATTTTCTTCAGTGATGTTTTCTACTTCCTTTTCCATTTGGCCAATTCTATTTTTTAGGGAGTTATTCTCCTTAGTAAATTTTTGTATATCTTTTCCATGCTATTGACTCTTTGCTCATAATTCTCTTCCATTACTTTCATTTCTTTTCCCAATTTTTCTTTTGTTTCTCTAATTTGCTTTTTAAAATCCTTTTTAAGCTCTTCCAGGAATCCTTTTTGGGCCTGAAAGCAGATTACATTTTTCTTCGAGTCTTTGTATTCAGCCATTTTCACACTATTGTCCTCTTCTAAGTTTATGCCTTGATCTTTCCTATCACCACAGTATCTTTTTATAGTCAAGCTCTCTTTTTGTTTTTGACTCATTTTTCTTCCTTTTTGTGACTTGGTGTTTTCATATGAGATTTGAGCTCTTGTCCTACACTGTCCCAACCTTGTTGTGATGGGCCTCTGGGTTTTACTGATGTCTTTCACTGAACTTCAGGGCTTAGCTGTTTGTTTTCTCTGGAGACTAGGTTTCTCTTCTGGTTTCTGATGGGGGGTTGAGGCCTCCCTATTTACGTCCTCTGGGTGAAGGGTTGTAATGGCAACCACACTGGCATACCCAGGATGGCTGCTAGCACAGATTTTTAGATCTGCTTTACTAGGAAAGTTAACTGTTTCAGGGGTCAAAAATCTTCTTTAATTACATAAAATACAGAGCAGAGAAATGAAGACCAACAGAGAGGGCTCTACTAGCTAAATCAAAGCAATACTGATATATACTTTATATCCGCTATTGAAATGAGAGAGCCATTACCTCTGAGCAGTCAAGGAGCTCTGGACATATGGCCAGGGAATCACAAGATTCTTCCTGTAAGCGAGCCCCCAAAGCAGAAGCTCACCTCTCAGAATATATACTTTTTCAGATAATAGGCTCAGAGCCAGAAGGCATCACAACCATCCTGACTCAGTGCCTAATTAAAAATTAAGAAAAGGTGTGTAAGACTTCCTACAAGCAAGCAAGCAAGCTTCCCTTAATGGTCTCCATATATGAGGTCTATTGATGGGTGGGGAAGATCATATCCCTCATTAACCTTACAGGGGTTTAGCTGCTGGTCTGCTCCAGGGGTGGAGCATTGTTGTGTTGCTATGGTGATAGTCTTTCTGTTGGCTGTGCCTGGAGAAAGGATCTTGTTGCTGATTGGCCCAAAAGGTGGAGCCCTGCTGCTAGGTTGCTATGGAAATAGGGTCTCTCTTCTGGTAGGCCACAGGGGTGGGGTCTTGCTTTTGGTCAGCCCCAAGGTGGGGTTTCACCACTGGGCAACAATGGGGTCAAGGCCTAGCTGGTGGTTTGTGCTGGGGGTGAGGTTGCTGGGGTAAGGCCTTGCTCTGCTGCATAGACTGTTCACTTGCCTGGAGGCTGCTGGCCTGTAGGAGGGTGAGGATTTGCTGGTGGATTGCCCCAGGTTTGGAGCCCTGCTGCAGACTCCCTGCTGTGAGGCTGGCTGCCCTTGCTGCTCTTGGACCTCACTCCCCATTCACTCCTGTGAGATTGACCTTTCTTGCCAGGCAAATAAGCTGCTTCTGTGCTCCTAGATAAATTCCAAAGTGGTCTCCTAGTTGTTTGGAGGGGAATTTGGGAGGGCTTCAGAGGTTTCCTCTCTCACTCTGCCATCTTGGCACCAGGAGTTCCAAAGATTCTAAGTTCTTTACGATCTCACACATAAGTAAGTGCTTGACAAATGTTCATTCATTCATTCAGTGCTGACCAGTCAGGATGTAAGGACAAAAATGAAACAGCCTCATGCCTCAAGAAGGTTACATTCTACAAAGGGCAACAATATGTACAAATATATTAAGGGTGAAGGTGAGTTCAATTGATCAAATAATGCCCAATTACAGTAACTAACAAGATAATGCTATGCTTTTTACCTTTGTCAAGTAAGAACACTTCTATTAGTCAATCAAAGGCCTTAAATTAAATGCAATAGAATTCTTAATCATCAATTGGAAAGAGTGAGCTGTCCATCATCTGTAAATTTACAGTTTGCAAATTCCCCTCCTCCACTGTATCAGGACTTTGGCCATTATCTAGTGCTTTAGCATGCTTTCTGTTCTTTATGATCTTTCACAAATCAAGGACAATGGAATAATCACACTTGTCAATTCCTTTAGTATTCTAGCATGGCTGGCCTTGATATGACTTTAATTTATCAAGTAGATGTTCCCTTACTAGCATTCCATTCTCCACTTGCAGCTCCATTTGGCTTGACCCCACAGAACAACATCCCTTCCTCATCCCCACTGAGAAGCTGATCATCTAAAATCTCATAGCCACAAAGAATAAGGCTTCCCCTGTATGATTGTAAGCTCCATGAGGGCAGGGACTATTTTTTTCCTATCTTTTGCCCTGTATTTAGCACCATTCCTGAAACATAATAAGTTTAATAAATGTTTATTGAATTTATCATGATCTCTTCTTGATCATACTAAGTTTCTACTCCCCATTAGCCACTTTTTCGATTCAAACATCATTCTCTTTGGCAGAGAAAACAAGAAAGAGTTTGGATCTGTCTTCTTTCTGCAGTCTGTTATCATGAGCTTTACATGGGATAATGTCTATGAAGCATTTTGCCAGTTTTAAAGTATTATATGTCATTAGCAGCTCTCATCATCCTCTACCTCCTTCATTCTTCTTTCTCCTTTGTCTTCATCCCCTATTGTTCCCATATTGTAAGCAATGGTCTTAATATCTGTATCTTCATCTTAAGACTCCATCTTCTTAACCAACTGTTCACTCTCAAAAGATTCCTTTCTCTTCTGATGTACACGATTGATCAAAAAAGTGCCCCAAATACCATCTATATCTCTAAGTTCTTCACGTTATTTCTTAGGACTTCATCATTTCAGCAATTTTATTTGTTTTGATAGGATCATCTACTCCCATATAAATCATCCAAAGTGAGTAGTGGTTCCTAGCTTTGACAAATTTGAGAAGGTTCTCTTGTCACCTTTTGGATATCAACTTTGGAAAGACAAAAGGTCTTTCTTTTTTATTAGGTCAAAAAATAGATATTTTGGGACTTCCTTAGTGAGAAGTTAACATACCTAAATGCACGATTTCTTCAAATTTTATCATTTCTATACGGTGAGTTCTTATTTTAGGACTTTCTGGAAGCTCACTTTAGGCCTGGAATTCACACATTGGAAGTGCTTTCCACCCCTTTGTGTCTTTTTTCCTGATGAATGATTCTACCCAGAACCTCTATTCAAAGAAGACACCAGGCTATCTCTACAGGCTGAGATTAAGATTTTTTCAACTTCCTCTCTCCTTTCATTTTCAGGTTCCTTTTATATATTGTCTTCTCCCATTAGAATGTAAGCTCCTTGAGGGCAAGGACTGTATTCTCTCTGCTTTGTATTTGTATTCCCAGCACTTTGCATTTAGCATCACTTATATTATAGGAATGGCAGAGGATGAAGAGGAGGGAGAAAGAAGAAAAGAGACAGCAGAGGATTATGATATTGTGCTTTATAACTGACAAAATGCTTCATAGACATTATCCCACGTAAACCTGACAATAACTGTGATGTGGTAACAGATTGCAGAAAGACGACAATGTTTGACATGCAGTAAGTGCTTGATGAAGTGTTTGTTGACTGACTGACTGACTGACTGGCAGACAGATTGTAGAGGGGAGGGACTTAACATAGAAGCATCAATCAGGAGACTATTAAAATAGTCCAGGTAAGAAATGATGAAGGTCTAAACTGAGGAGTGGAGAGAAGGGAATATATATATATATATATATATATATACATATATATCATTATGTGGAGTTAGAACTGACAAGGCTTGGGAATCAATTGGATAGTTTGGGTAAGGGAGAGTGAAAAGTACAGAATGATTCCATGGTTGTGAATGTGGATGAATAGTGGTGCCCTTAACAAAAATAATGAAGTTTGGATTTGGGAAATGGGAAAAGAAAATAAGAAAATAAGTTCAAGTCCCCCAAACCATGTCCCCATCACCAGACAATTCATCCCTAGCAGTGATGGACGTCTACTGCCCTCTCTAGCTCTACTTTCTGTGATAGCTTCAGATTTAATTAAGCCCTCACCTCTAGACCACCCATAATGGAGCTCTGCCATGGAAAT
Source organism: Trichosurus vulpecula (assembly GCF_011100635.1). Lineage (NCBI taxonomy): Eukaryota > Metazoa > Chordata > Mammalia > Diprotodontia > Phalangeridae > Trichosurus > Trichosurus vulpecula. The sequence continues at coordinate 119,047,189 of NC_050576.1, forward strand.
GCTTTGCACTATGTTCACATGACAATATACGCCCTTAAGAAAGCTCAGGTCTACATCTAAGTCAACTGCAGAAAAGGATCCAAAGCTCACCAAAAAGCCTCCATCCTGCATTTTATGGGAGTGAAAAGAGTGCTGAATTTGGAATTAGAGAAACTGGTTTTAAATTTGGGCTTTTTTTTTTTTTACTTAATACCTTTGTGACTTTGGGTAAGTAACTTAACCACTCTACATAAAATAGCAAGAGGCTATTTGACCTCTAACAGCCTGTCTAACTCTAAATATGAGATTTTCTGATTTAATCGGCAAGTGTCATATAGCAATTGTGACCCAAAACTTGTCTTCTAATAAAATGCTTATGTTTGGAGCACCCTCACAGGCTGTGTGGCCAGCATACATTCACTGAGCACCTGTGTTGTTTAGAATCCTGTACAAGGAGCTTCAGAGAGATTCAAAAGATATAAGAGAGTGAACACAAGAGTTAATCAATTAACAGGCACTTATTAAGAACTTACTTTCATAAAACCTGGGAATACAAGGAATAGATCAAATTAGCCCCTTCCCCTAAGGATCTGACACTGTAATAGGGGAGATTGTGTGTCTGTGTACAAACACACACACACACACACACACACACACATGCACATTTATAGATCTATTTGTGTGTTCAGTTGTTTTTTGGTCATGTCTAACTCTTCGTGACCCATTTTGGGGTTTTCTTGGCAAAGATACTGCAGTGGTTTGCTATTTCCTTCTCCAGGTCATTTTACAAATGAAGAAACTGAGGTAAACAGGGTTAAGTTGCTTGACCAGGGTTTTTTTTAATTTTTAATTTAAATTTATTTATTTAACATATTTAGTTTTCAGCATTAATTTTCATAAGAGTTTGAATTACAAATTTTCTCCCCGTTTCTACCCTCCCCCCCACTCCAAGATGGCATATATTCTGGTTGCCCTGTTCCCCAGTCAGCCCTCCCTTCTGTCACCCCACTCCCCTCCCATCCCCTTTTCCCTTCCTTTCTTGTAGGGCAAGATAAATTTCTACGCCTCATTGCCTGTGTATCTTATTTTCTAGTTGCATGCAAAAACTTTTTTTTGTTTGTTTTTGAACATCTGTTTTTAAAACTTTGAGTTCCAAATTCTCTCCCCTCTTCCCTTCTCACCTACCCTCCCTAAGAAGTCAAGCAATTCAACATAGGCCACATGTGTATCATTATGTATAACACTTCCACAATACTCATGTTGTGAAAGACTAACTATATTTTGCTCCTTCCCAACCCATCCTGCTTTATTGAATTTTCTCCCTTGACCCTGTCCTCTTTCCAAAGTGTTTGTTTTTGATTACCTCCACCCCTATCTGCCCTCCCCACCATCATCCCCCCCCTTTTATTTTTTTATCTTCTTCCCTCTTTTTTCCTGTGGGGTAAGATACCCAATTGAGTATGTATGGTATTCCCTCCTCAGGCCAAATCTGATGAGAGCAAGGTTCACTCATTCCCCCTTCACCTGCCGTCTCCCCTCCTCCCACAGAACTGCTTCCTCTTGCCACCTTTATGTGAGATAATCCACCCCATTCTATCTCTCCTTGTCTCCCTCTCTCAGTATGTTGCTCTCTCATCCCTTAATTTGATTTTATTTCTTTTAGATATCTTCCCTTCATCTTCAACTCACCCTGCGTCTGCTCTCTCTCTCTTTCATATATATATATATGTATATATATATATATACACACACACAGATATATAGATATATACATACATACACATTCACTTCTATATATACATAAACATGTGTATATATATATATATATATATATATATATATATATATATATACATATATATGCATATTCCCTTCAGCTACCCTAATACTGAGGTCTCATGAATCATACATGTCATCTTTCCATGTAGGAATGTAAACAAAACAGTTCAACTTTACTAAGTCCCTTGCAATTTCTGTTTCTTGATTACCTTTTCATGCTTCTCTTGATTCTTGTGTTTGAAAGTCAAATTTTCTATTCAGCTCTGGTCTTCTCACTGAGAAAGCTTGAAAGTCCTCTATTTTATTGAAAATCCATATTTTGCCTTGGAGCATGATACTCAGTTTTGCTGGATAGGTGATTCTAGGTTTTAATCCTAGCTCCATTGACCTCCGGAACATCGCATTCCAAGACCTTCGATCTCTTAATGTTGAAGCTGCCAGATCTTAGGTTATTCTGATTGGGTTTCCACAATACTCAAATTGTTTCTTTCTGGCTGCTTGCAGTATTTTCTCCTTGATCTGGGAGCTCTGGAATTTGGCAACAATATTCCTAGGAGATTTCTTTTTGGGGTCTATTTGAGGAGGCGATTGATGGATTCTTTCAATTTCTATTTTGCCCTGTGGCTCTTGAATATCAGGGCAGTTCTCCTTGATTATTTCTTGAAAGATGATATCTAGGCTCTTTTTTTGATCATGGCTTTCAGGTAGTCCAATAATTTTTAAATTATCTCTCCTGGATCTATTTTCCAGGTCAGTGGTTTTTCCAAGGAGATATTTCACATTGTCTTCCATTTTTTCATTCCTTTGGTTCTGTTTTATAATATCTTGATTTCTCATAAAGTCACTAGCTTCCACTTGCTCCAATCTAATTTTTAAGGTAGTATTTTCTTCAGTGGTCTTTCAGACCTCCTTTTCCATTTGGCTAATTCTGCCTTTCAAGGCATTCTTCTCCTCATTGGCTTTTTGGAGCTCTTTTGCCATTTGAGTTAATCTATTTTTTAAGGTGTTGTTTTCTTCAGTGTATTTTTCAGTATTTTTTTGGGTCTCCTTTAGCAAGTCATTGACTTGTTTTTCATGGTTTTCTCGCATCCTTCTCATTTCTCTTCCCAATTTTTCCTCTATTTCTCTAACTTGCTTTTCCAAATCCTTTTTGAGCTCTTCCATGGCCTGGGACCAGTTCATGTTTTTCTTGGAGGCTTTTGTTGTAGGCTCTATGACTTTGTTGTCTTCCTTAGGCTGTATGTTTTGGTCTTCTTTGGTACCAAAGAAAGAATCCAAAGTCTGAGACCGAATCTGGGTGTGTTTTCGCTGCCTGGCCATATTCCCAACCAAGTAACTTGACCCTTCAGTTTTTCAGTGGAGTATGACTGCTTGTAGACTAACGAGTTCTATGTTCCATGTTTGGGTGGGAGGTGCCTGCTCTGTCACACCAGCACTCCTCCTTCCCCAAGAACCCCCAACCCAGACTGGGCTTAGATCTTCAGCAGGCTGTGCACTCCTGCTCTGATCTGCCACTTAATTCCTCCCACCGGGTGGGCCTGGGGCCAGAAGCAGCAGCAACTGTAGCTGCCCCACCTCCGCTGCCCCCAGGGCTGGAAGCTGAACCGCGAACTCCTTCCGCTCCTGCAGCTTTTCCCACTAACCTTCTCTGCAGTCTTTGGTGTTTGTGGGTTGGGGAGTCTGGTAACTGCCGCAACTCACTGATTCAGGGCGCTAGGGCCCCCTCCGCCCGGTTTCTGGTCTGGATGGTCCATGCTGCTCAGACTGGGTTCTGCTCCACTCCGTTCCCAGCTCCCAGCTCCCAGCTCCGTGTGGGATAGACCTCACCCAGAGACCATCCAGGCTCTCCTGGGCTGAAGCCCTGCTTCCCTCTGCTGTTTTGTGGGTTCTGTAGTTCTAGAATTGGTTCAGAGCCATTTTTTATGTGTTTTTGGAGGGACTCGGTACAGAGCTCATGCTAGTCCCTGCTTTCCAGCCGCCATCTTGGCTCCGCCCCCCCTTGATCAGGGTTTTAAAGCTAATTTCTGAGGCCAGTTTTGAACTCAGGAAGCTGAGTCTTCTTGACTCCCCGCCCAGTGCTCTATCACTGTACCACCTAGCTCCCCAGATGAATATATACATTTGTTTACATACACATATAGCACTATATGTATATATATTTAATCACTATACTACATATATGTTTAATTCAGTTCAACATACACTTATTAAGATACACTAAGCATTTAATAAATGCTTGTTGACACAAAGACAAAAAGGAAACAGTCCCTACCATCTAAGATGTTACATTTTATTGAAAAGCTACAATTATACATAAGTAAATACTAAGCATATAGAAGGTAATATGAAATAATTTCAAGGGGAGAAAGTGCTTGTTTATGGGAGGTACAGGAAGGGCCTTGGTAGGAGGTAACATCTGAACTGTGAATTTACAGTATTAAATAACTAATAAGCAACTATTGAGTGCCAACTGTGGGCAGAGCCCTTTTCAAGGTGATGAAAGTGGTTTGCTATGCACTGAGGCTATAATTCAATCATCTTAGCCTCTTTCTCGCTTATTTTGGAATAAAAAATTGCTTTGGGACCTGAGGTTATTCCACACTTGTGAAGTATAGCCAAAATACACAGTGGGGTCCTGGCTGAGTTTATTTGGACAAGAAAGTATTTCCTTTGATAGATCCCTTTATCAAAGAAACAATTAAGTTAGCACAATAAACAGAATCCTCAAGCACCCTTCAAATGGTTTTGGAATAACAAACATTGTGAAATCACATTTTTGAAGACTCACTACCTAGTTTGAAACAAGTTGTGTGTGTCTCTGTGTGTATGTGTGTGCGTATGTGTCAGCTTTAATGTTCTTCCCAGCACCACCATGGTAGAATACACTGGCAAAAAGCCACATGGGCATTGAAATAGCTACACAAGGTCCTGGGAAATAGGAAATAGTTTCAAGTCTACTTAAGTGGTAAGAAAGCATCTTATTTGTATCTCTGCTTTCTGGGTACTTTATAAGTCTCACTAATCAAATTATGATATGCAACTAATATATATGTTTTGGCCATCACTATATGTCCCTCTGTTCCTTCCTTCCTTCCTTCCTTCCTTCCTTCCTTCCTTCCTTCCTTCCTTCCCTCCCTCCTTTCCTTCCTTCCTTCTTTCTTTTTTTCTTTCCTTCTCTCTTTCTTTCCTTCTTTCTTTCTTTCTTTCTTTCTTTCTTTCTTTCTTTCTTTCCTTCTTTCTTTCTTTCTTTCTTTCTTTCTTTCTTTCTTTCTTTCTTTCTTTCTTTCTTTCTTTCTTTCTTTCTTCCTAGTTATGCTCACATAACTGCATGAATGTAGAGTAAAAGGAAAAGAAAATCAAAAGGAACAATTTTTATATTTTTTATTTATTTTTAATTTATGGGCTAAAACAAGCATTTCCTTAACGCAGTTAGAATAAATAAATGATTGCACATGAAAACTGCAAATCTATTATGTACTACTTGATGTTCCTTTAAAATATATAATAAAGTTATCATGTAAATTTCTTTTTTCTTCTTTTATTCTTCCCTCCCTCCCCCAGAGATGGCTACCATTTGACACATTTTAAATATACATTCAAAGGCTAATCCTGCCTTCATCTGAGAAACAGCCTCAATGCACTCTTGGGGGAAAATGGGATTCTTTTTATAGTCCTTATTGCCAGAATAACTTTTGGGGCAGTTTCTGTAACTATGTAAGCAACAGGACATTTATTGAGGAAGAAGTTGTATGAACAGAGTAATCCATTGTGGGAGAAGTGTGCCTAGAATGATAGAGCCTACTATTCTATAGAAGACACACTAGGGAAAGATAAACACATAGCTCCAACTGGTTCAGTATGTCCAGAAAGCAGCATGTTGACTTTGTCACAGTGCCAGCTTTTTGTATTTTTGGCCTTCATTTTCTTTTCTTTTTTCTTTTTTTTGGCACAGGGTGGGGTATAGGGGAGATTCTGAGAACAAGGATAAATGAGTAGGGTGGTTTAGGACAGCCCTGAGAAATAAGTATTTACTAGGCCTTCCCCTTTCCCTTTCCATTCCTGATCCTAGGAAATGAGTCTTTAAGGATGATTAAACTAAGTTGCCTCTGAGCTCCCTTCTGTGCTCATCAAGATCACCCTTATTCTTCTTGACTTCTCCCACTATGAAATAAGGAGCAGACTTTCATTAATGTGCATGAGTATATCAGGGACCTCTGCATATGTGACAGAGAAGAAACAGGTGCTGTAGTACTTATACAGCTTTTTGGTGGGTCTTTCAAAACCCTCCTTCTTCCATTTTTCTTTCCATAAACAAGGTGTCTACATACTTCTTTCCTAGGCTCACTTGGTTGTAAGTTATTATTATGGCTATTATTATTAATTGAGCACCTGCTACTAGTAATCACCTCTCCTAGTAGATATCTTCTTTATACCTTTTTTTCCTTTCCTCCTCTTCACATTCTCATGGATCTCATCATGGAGAGTTGTTATTAATGTTTTTAGAAAGTCAGTCTCTCATAAGACATGAGCATGTGTATGTGCATGTGTTCCATGCATGTCCCACACTCACAGGTAAGCACATATATATGAGTTTGTGTGTGTGTGTGTGTGTGTGTGTGTGTGTGAGAGAGAGAGAGAGAGAGAGAGAGAGAGAGGGAGAGAGAGAGAGAGAGAGAGAGAGAGAGAGAGAGAGAGAGAGAAAGAGAGAGAGAGAGAGAGAGAGAGAGAGAGAGAGAGAGAGAGAGAGAGGGAGAGGGAGAGAGAGTGTATACAAATATACCCAATGGTGACAGGAGAAGTAATCTGGGACTGATAATACAGATTTGTTGTTGAGTTGTTTCAGTCTTGTCCAACTCTTTATGACCCCTTTTAGAGTTTTCTTGGCAAAAATACTGAAGTGGTTTGCTATTTGCTTCTCCAGATCACTTTATAATGAGGACACTGAGGCAAAGACTTGCCTAGGATCACATAGCTGGTAATTGTCTGAGGCTGGATTTGAATTCACAAAGATGAGTCTTCCTGGCTCCAGGCCCAGCACTCTATCCACTGCATCACCTAGCTGCACTACAATATAGATGCAATACACCAGATATAAATTCCTTAAAAAAGAGAGTATTTTATTTGTCTGGGCATTCCCAAAATCAAGCATTCCTGAAACACAGTAGACTCTTAAATACTTGTTGATTGATTGACCTATAGTAGAAAGCAACATGATCACCAGATCTATTTTTTAAAAATCATTTCATTAAAACAGTTTCAAATTATTACAACTTAGATAATACCAAACCAAAAATTCAAGATGAAAAGGAATTCACTTTTTTTCTCAGCCTTGATAAATGATGGCAACATTTTCTGTTTTCTTTCTTCTTTTAAATAGAGTACACTTGGATGTCCAAGATATCATTTGATCCAATATTTCTGATATGTCCAGGCTTGCTGTAGCAGAAGGCATTATATAACACGGTGGTTAAAGCAAGATGTTTTAAGCCATATTTCAAGAAGCTCCGGATTAGTTCATAAAATAAGAAGAAAAAGAAAAGCAAGTCCAAATCCAGAGAGTATTAACACAAAATTGTATGTGGCAAAGTCATTGGAACAACAAAAAAGGCTCATTTTGTTAAGTGTTCTGGTCCTTCCAGACATAAGAGAGAGTCACAGCAGGAATCTGGAGACTGAGGTCAGAATGTCTGATAAAAAAGATCCAAAACTTGAAACTAGGAACTGGAGCCAAGAGTCATTCACAGCCTTTTCCGGTTGAGGACTCTAGGAATGCTGGTGGCCTAATTTTCAGACCCGATGTTTCTTTGTCCTTGGCCAATCTTGGAGACTAGCATGTCTGAAATCTTCCCCTTTTCAGTTAACAGTGGTACCCAAGCAAATTGTATATAAGAAAGCTGTTCTGACAGGAAGAGTAAAGGACAGCATGACGATGTTGGGCACTTAGGATTAGGATGCTGAAACACATTTTTCAACTACTACTATTTGTAATATTGCACAGAGAGAGATGAAATTATTCTGAGGGTTTCAGCTAGAAAGCAATAAATTATGTATTGCAATTTGATCAATATAAGGAGTTCCATAAAATATTAAAAAAGAATAAGGAAAATCTTGAATTTATCCCCCAAGATACTTTTTGTTTCTAATGTGAAAAAGTATTCTATTCATTATCTTTTTAATACTGTGACCTGAAGGGAGAAACCAGGGATCTAAAAAGATATTTGGTGATCTAGTCCAATACCCTTATTTAAAAATATGGAAATGGTGGTCACTAAGGTGGTAACCAACAGGACTAGGATTTGAACCAGATCCCTTATAATAATATGCCCAATGTCACATTGCTGGGCTTAGAATCCTGGAGTTGAGGTTTTTTTTGCACTATATTATGCTGATTTCAAAGAAAGCACACAAGAAGAAGAAAGTGTCTTTCTCCTGATGTTATAGGAAAAAGAAAATTGAGAAATGGACTTTTAAGTGAATTTCATCATGTCAACTATTGGAGGACTCAGACTAGAACCCAGTCTAGAATCACTACTAACTAGACCTTGTTGCTTTGTTAAAGGGAGCTTGGACTTATTTTTTTTAAGAAAGATGTTTAGGCAGAAAAGTGAACTGCTTTATCACACAAGACAGAGACAGAAGAATATTGCTGTGTGCTTCTTGTTTTCCCAACACCGGGGAAGAGTTGTGTAGTATATAGAAATAATCTAATCTAAATCTACTTGACACATTTAAAGTGAATTTAGATTAAATCTCTAGAAATCACAGACTCATAGAATGGATTAGGTGATTCTGCCAGCTGTAGCGATCTAATCTAAATTCACTTTAGAAATAGTAAGTGGATGAGGAAACTATTATCTATGTGACAAGAGCAAAAATAATCCCCTCACCCCTCCCCTCAACACAGTCTAATATGCTAAATATTTCCTGCCTAAAGAGATCACAAGATTCTCTTACACTGAACCCCAGGAGAGGAGATGACAAGTCCTGGAAGTTACACTGTGAAAGGAATTTTTCTACATGGAATATCCTGTAAGCTTAGTTCCCTGATGTTTCTGGTTTGAATTGGAGATCTTGAAGGTAGTAACAACACTGGAGTTCTGGGGAGCATTATAGCACCAGAGAATGTTCAGGTGTCACTTGAAAGTCTTCCTCTACATCCAATCTCTTTATATTTTTAGATACATCATAATTATTTCTGTGTCTCTATTATTACAAAATTCCCTCTTTAAGAGGAAAAAATATGTCTCTCCTTGAGCACGGGGACTGTTTTACTGTGTATCTCTTTGCTCAGGGGTTGAAATAAGGGATGGTACGTCCAATTTATGTTCTCTTTGTAAACTACATTTCCCAGAAGTCTGTGCCATAATTTGCAACCACTCCGGTTTGAAAGAAGGCTGGGACTCTCATATGGGATGAGCTATAGGCTTGAGTCAGGAAGACAAAGAGATGGAAAAACAGGAAAGAGAGTAATGGGGAAGAAATGACTGCTGAAACCTGACCCTGATGTTCTGCTCACCTTGTTTTTATGCTGAAAAGCTCCAAAATCCTCATGATTCCCATTTCAACATCTTTCATGCATGTATGTCAAAAAACCCAACGTACCCACTGCATCCAATGCTGTTGCTATGTACTCTTAGCTAACATCCTGACCTTTAGGACTTGATTTATGCTATTTTCATTGTCTTATAGATGTTTTAGGAGCAACCAAGAATGGTTAGTCAGGAGATGAGACTGAGGTCAGAATGTCTCTCTCTGGAGACGTGTGTAAAGGTGGTAGTTTGGGGAAATGAATAGTGTGAGTGTCTGCAGCTTGATTTAACTCTATATTACTGACACTGTATTTTGTTTTAAGCATTTTTTACTATGACATCATGTGATTTATTCTTGTTGGTTCAAGGAAACTCGGCAGAAATGTAGGTTCATGAACTATAAATTGAGATAGATGGTTATCTCTTATAATAGACCTAGAAGCAGACAATAAGGGACTATGTTCTCTTTGGGAATACCCAGTGCATTAGTTCAAAACTTCCTAGGAAATATAATTTCTAAAGAAAACATGCAGTGGACATGCAGTAGCACAATGCTTTGTCCACAATAGGCAATTAATAAATATTTGTTGAATTGAATAAGACCTTGCTGTCAGGTGACTCTAGTCCTCTGCTGCATTCTACTCAGTTCTCTGAGGATTGATCAAAGACTGGGAAGGAAGAAAGGCCAAGGTTAGGGAAAATAAAGAGAATGGAATGTTGCAACAGGCTATATTTAAATAACTGGAGGTCAAACATAAGACCCAGAGATATGGAGAACTTAGAGAAAAGGAAGAGGGCAAGAAGCCCTAGAAGATTCATGCATTTCACTTGTAAAGTACTAAAAGAAAATAAGAGAATGATAATCAGATCTTGATTTTCATCAAGGCCATCAAAGTTTGGGGGAATACAACCAAAATCCAAGATGACATGAAAAAAATCAGAAAGTGTTAGGAGAAAGTATGGATGCTATTTGGACCCTTATTTACCCATGAGGAAACCGAGGCCTGATTGGTGTGCTTTGACTTGGCAAGGTCATATATAGTTAGTAAGTAGCAATGTTGAACCCAGATCTTGGCTCTCTGGTCTTCTTTCCATAATAGATTTATATAGCATTTTACAAGTATTCCCTCATTTGATACTCATGACAACCCTGTAAGGTAGGTGCTGTTGTTACTAAACCCATTTTACAGACCGGGAAACAGAGGCTAAGCATTTGTCTTGCCCAGGGTCAGGATCCAAACTCAATTCTGCCTGACTCCAGTACCAGTCCTCTATCCACCATACCCCCTAGCTGCCCATATCACATTACCTTGCTCTAGCTATAATAATTAGGGTTTTCATGGATGTCTGTGATGATCCTAAGGCCAGGTGAGAATGTAGAATCTTTACTGAGGATTCATAAGACAATTCTTGTGAATTCCAAGATAATAGGAGAATCCTAGACCTGAAGTTATAAAAACCTAGGTTTGGGTCCTGCCACTGATATTTACTAGCTGCATTGACCCTAGACAAGTCACTTAACTTGTGAGTGCTTCAGATAATTGAAAAGACATAGATATGCTTGTGGAAAGCATGATGAATCCAGGCCCTTTAGGTTCAAATCTTGGACTCTCTCATTATGTGACCTTGGCCTAGTTGCTTTACCTCTTTAGTCCCCAATTCTTCATTTGTAAATGAGAAGGTTGGGCTAAACGGCATATGTGGTCCCTTGCATCTCTAAATCAATGTACCTATGATCCTATAAACACTCTAGATTTATTGACTAATTCACAGAAAGGCCTTTGGCAAAAACAGTCGCTCAGCCTTGGCCAAATCAAACAAAAATATGTTCCTTAATGTATTTAGGCGGTTTACACCAAACTCCATAATAGCACATTTTCTTACCTCCCATGCACTAATATATAGAAATTTGGGAGCCCCCCCCCCAAAAAGACATTGGATGTCTAGCCCAAAAAATGATTTAGTTGAAATGAAAACTGTATTCTAATACAGACCAAAAAAAGTTTACAGACAAAAAAAAAACCCACAATCATTTCAACATGTCATTATACAAATAATTTAGATAAGCTTTTTTTGTTCAAACTAGAATCTCATTTAATAACTAGTTTCTGGTTTTACCAACATTTTTTTAAAAAGCCTGACTTGTGGTGAGAGAGCTCTGGGGTCATTTCATTTTAAAACAGCAAGAGCAGTAACTTTATAAACTCACTACAAGAGGATACCAACAATTAACAGACTTCACTATATTAGATTTATTTGTGTATTTATCATCTTGCCTATCAGAGTATATGCTCTTTAATCCCCTGCAATCTGACTTCTGTCCATCATTCAACTAAAACTTCTCTCTCCTCCTTTAGTTATAAACTTGTAAATGCAAAATTTCTCCATCTTCATCCTCCTTGACCTCTCTGGAACTTTTGACGCTGTTTCCTACCCCTTCCTCCTAATCTTCTTCTTTGGCTTCCCTGTCCTGCTTCTACTATCTGTCTGGCCCTTTATCAATTTCCTGTGCCTAGCTACTCGTCGATTATCTGTTCAATCAGTTGCCCAAGACTCTGTCTTTGGTCTTCTCCCTCCTTTTGATTTGTCATTTCCCATAGGAGCTCTCTTTATAAATGATTTTCAAATCAATATACCCAAGCTCAAATCTCTCCTGAACTCATCATGCATCATCATCTACTTTCTGGAAATTTCCATCTGGTTGTCACATCAGCCACTCAAACTTGACATGCCCCAAACTGAATGTATTAACTGTCCATCTAAATCCTGACTTCCTCCCTACCTCCATACAGGTCTCCATATTTCTGCTGATGGCACCGCCTACCTTTCAGTCACCCAGGTTCATGATTTCAGAATCATCCTAGACTCTTCCTTCCCCTCTGTTCTTCATATCTAACCAGGTGTAAAGTCTTGCTGTTTCTTCCTCCATAACATCTCTTTTATCTATCTCTTTCTCTCCATTCGAAACTGCCACCACCCTAGGTCAGGTCCTCCTCATCTCTTGCCTAGACTATTATATATATTATATATAATAAACTACCATTTGGTCTCCATGCTGCCAGCCTTTCATCAATGCAGCTTCCAAATTAATTTCCCTAAGGTAAACTTCTGGACATATCACTTCCTTTCAAAGTCTTCAAGGACTCCTCATTTCTCATATGATAAAATACGAACTCTTCAGGCTGCCATTTAAGGCTATCTGCAATCTGTCTTCTATATACCTTTTCATTCTTATTATATATTTAGTTCTGTTCATAAACTCTAAATTCCAGCCAAACTGAACTACTAGCCATTTTCTGAACTCAATACCCCATTTCTTCAATTGGTGTATTTACACATGCCTGAAAATACTGTCTCCTCTCCTCTATCTATCAGAAACGTTATTTTCCTTCATGGTTCAACTCAGATACCACGTCCATGAAGCCTTCCCTAGTACCCCATCCCCAGTTGTTACCATTTTTCATCTCTTCAATTATGCTTGATATATGTCTTTGTATATATACATGTATATTTCATTTTTGTCTAACGTAGAGCCTTACATATAATAATCACTTAACAAATGTTTATTGAATTCAATTATATTATTTTTATTTCTACCTATTAAATAAAGCCTTACCTGGGGTGAACCTTGGATTTGTTGAATTAAAGAAAGACCCATTTTGTCGGGAGAAAAAATATCAGACGCACTGATGCAATTAAGCATTCCAAGCTTTTGTTATAAAACCTTTTAAATATTTTCCTGAACTAATAATTATATAACTCACATTCATAGAAGAAAAGGCCTTGTAGAAATCAAGTTTGGACAGGTTCAATTGGGTTTCCTGGAAAAAAAAAAGTCATTAGCTTCACATCCACCTCTTTTTACCTGTGAGATCAGGTCATGGGATCATAGATCTGTAGCTGAAAAGAACCTCAGAATCCATCTAATCCAATCCTTTCATTTTAAAATTGAGGAAACTGAGGCCCAATTAGGTGAATGTCAGAGGTAAGATTTGAACACAGGTCCCCTCTGACTTCTGAGTCAGTATTGTCTCCAACTAGGAAAGGCAGCTAGGCAGTACAGTAGATAGAGTGCTGGACATGGACTCACGAAGACCTGAGTTCAAATCCTGCCACAAGCACTTACTACCTGTGTGTTCCTTAGTAAATTACTTAACTTAAATGAGACAGAGGAGCTGTCTCATTCTCCTCATCTGTAAAATGGGGATAATAATTGCACCTACTTCCCTGGGTTTTTGTAAGGTTCATAGGAGTTAACACTTTAAAGTGCTTTGTCAATCTTAAAGTACTATATAAATGCTAGCTATAATTATATTTTTCATCAATCTTCATCTGATCCCAAGTCCTAAAGACTATTTGAAGCCTTAGGAGTTCATCTAAAACTAGACTTCCCCTCTGAGAAAGGAAGTATTTTTTTCTTTTATTTTTTTTAATTATTTTTAATTACTTATTTTTTAATTTTTTTTAAATTCTAAATTGTTTCCTGGTTTAGACATGCATTTACATGCACCAAAGCAAGTATCAGCAGTAGGAACTTTTTAAAACTTTGTGTGCTGTATTGGCTTAATAACTATGACTTTAAGGGTGAGTGTCACACCTAGGTATGAGAAATCTGAGCTCTCACAAAATATTATTAAGTTTGGGTGTCTAAGAACTTTGCATCTAGGTGGAACAGCAAATAGAATGCTGGGCCTAGAGTCAGGAAGACTCGTCTTCATGAGTTCATGTTCCATCTCAGACACTTGCTAGCTATGTGATCCTGGCCAAGTCACTGTTTGGCTTAGTTCCTCATCTGTAAAATGAGCTGGAGAAGGAAATGGCAAAGCACTCCAGTATCTTTTCCATAAAGCCCCAAATGGGGCCATGAAGAGTCAGGCACAACTGAAATGACTGAAGAGCAACAGCAAGAGCTTTGCATAGCAGGTATTTTTGAGACTCAGTACTAACCAGAATTAGTGAGAGTGGTCCATTATTCCTCAATGCCACCCAGTCTTATTTGCTAGAATAGCAAATAACTGGGGAGAGAGTGTACAGTTGGAGTAGGTGATAAATTCAATTGAGAACTTCCCTGATCAACCTGATAAGATGGCCTAAAATGGCATAAAACACCATAGACCATTTTTTGGTACAAATGATAAGATACAGAAAACCTCTGATGATTTGCTAAATGAGGATCAGTCAGTACACCCTGCCTAAAAGCCTTTTCCCTTGTACATTCTTGCGGAAAATAAACAGGAGGGGGAGGGTTACTTTTCTTCCTCTCCCCTGAGTAATAATAGCAACTGTGCAGGGTGGGGAAGCTGTGGCCTTGAGGCCACATGTGGCCCTCTAGGTCCTTTGACTGAATCACAACTGGTCTCCACGATGCCAGTCTTCCTGAATCAGCTAAAGAGCCACACTTGAGGACCTAGAGGGCCACATGTGGCCTTGAGGCCACAGGTTCCTCCCCCCAGACCAAAGGAACTCATGGCAATGGGAGGCATATACTTACATGCAAGCAAAAAGGGAAGTCTAGGACACTTTTCTTGAACTCCAAACTTCTATATAAAGATGAGAAGGATTTTGAATTCCCTAAGCAGTGTGATCCCAGAATCTAGCCTTCCAGTGCTTAACACAGTGCTTGGCACATAGCAGGCACTTTAAAAATGTTTATTGACTGATTGGCACTTGTAATAGAGAAGGGAGATTTCCTGGACAGCACCAGATTTGATCCTAAGTTTGATATTCTGGATATTGCTCCTTCTAGAGAAGACATTTTCTTGATGCAGTGTGTTTCTTGGACATAGAATGTAGTCCACATGGTTCTTGCATAGCATCGTATTTGGAGATAAAGCTATAAGTTACCCAGACAGTACAGGTCTGATGAGAAGGGTTTACTTGCTCAACAAGATTCAGAGCATATTGACTTTTAGGGGCACTCTAAAATGCAAGATGGTACTATGTGTTTTGTGAATATTATATAGGACTTTGGAGGAAAAATTGAATCATTACAATGACAATAATACCCCTAAAGCAACCATATGTTCAGGTTTTTCAGCAGGATGGGAGGGAACTAATGAGCTATTTGAGTGTTTCATCATGTTTCTGTTTGATCACAGGATCCTTTTAGTCTTTAGCATTGAATGCACTTTCTGTGGGGTGAAAAAAGGCTGTCTCATTCCATATACCTCTACATGCATATATATATGTCTATATGTACATACATACGCATCATACATATACACATTATTATCTAAAGGGGTATATAGTAGTTCAGGGAGGACAAGCACCTCTGGTGTGATGGCTGGCCAAGACCTTTAGTGTCCACCTTCACCCAACTCTCACCTGTGACTCCAAGGAGCTGTAGCATACACAGCAGCCACACCCTATTAAACTCTCTTGGCAGATGGGCTAAACCAGATTGAGGGTAGCCAACAGGCCTCAGATTTGTTGGTGGGTTAGGGGGATGTCTACCCCAAGTGTGTGAAGACTTCCCATGGCAAAATGGGCTGATGAGAACAATTTGTTCCAAACCCATGAAAGTGGCTGAGGCAGGCACTGTGGAGTGCTTAGAGCTTGGTCAAGCATTGAAGATGCCAAGGTCATCCACTGCATCCTGGGCCATCACCAGTCATCTAGACTTTTGTCCTGCCACTTGACTTCGATGACCCTGGAAGAGGGAGAGAGGCTGATGACTTTGTGCACCTCTGTCTCCCTTAAATCCAAGTCGCGTACAAGTCAAGACATCATCAGTGATGTCATGGGTCTTCTTCAAAAATGAAGGATGAACAACATGTATATAAATATGTTTTATAACTTATATACTTAAATAATACACATTACATGTGTATATATGTGTACATTATATATTTATATATCATATGTGCATCTATTTATAAAATATATGTATATAGCACATATCTTGCACTTTATTTAGAGGAAATGCTTAGCCATCAGAATTTCAATCTCATGAATCGGCATCCTGGTAACCACATAATAACTATTTCAAAGGCATAAGTTTGATGACAGGAAAATCAGTCAGTCAATTAATTTTTATTAAGCCGCCCCTATGTGCAAGACATTGTGCTAAGTGTTAGGGGTATGTAAAGAAATGCAAAAAAAAATACAGAAAAAAACAAAAACAACCTTAGTCCCTGCTCTCAGGAGGTGTTTACAATTTAACGTGAAAATCAGATTATTTTGAATTTGTTCCTCGCTCCTTCTACTTACCAGCATGAGTTTTAGAAAATCACATGTAAATTTTAGATCGCAATAAGAATGCTATGCTTCATTTTCATTAGCATGGTTTTCGAATGGTCTCACTCTAAATTGGCTTCATATCTAGAATTTAAAGACACAATCATCTCCTGATTATCCATGCAGTTATTTTCTGAACTGCCAAGTATCCATGCAGAGTAGGTGTCATTCTCCATCAGATCTGGAATTATGGTGGGGCAGCACGGGCTTTTTTTGAAGAAGTCAAAATTTAGAGGGTGGTGACCAAACTTGCATAAAACCAAAACAACTAAATAAGCTCTTAACTAGAAAGAATAAATTAAAGTGGGAGACCAATAGTTGATACACTGTTCTCCTTCCCCAACTCTGAAACTAGATCCCAGGTGAGTTCCTTACTGACCATGACTCACTTTTCTCTCATTCTACCAAATTTTGGTATCTCCATAAGAGGGGTAGGCTTTCTATGTTTGGGCACTGTGTTTGGGCTCCCTGCTTTCCAATTGATTTTCTTTTTAAAAATTGATTCGATAGCAATTTTTTCCTGATGTGTTCCTCTGACTTATTTTGCGCTTTTTATCTTAGGTACAAACTCTCCACCATCTATCTACCACATTTCATTCATTTATTCATGTGGGAAATATTGTTGAGTATGTATTAGGTTGAGCACCAAATTAGTGACTGAGATTAAGACTTCAGTGCTAGGCACTGAGAAGAAATGGTCCCCTAGGAGCTCACAATGTACTTAGAGAGATGTCATACATGCAGCTTCAGGTTCTGAAGTATAATGAAATCCAAAAGGATAGATCCATAGTGTTATGGATAAAACACTGGACATGGAGTCAAAAAGACATGTTCAAATCCAACTTCAGATATGTGACTCTTGCAAGTTATGTAATTTCTTTGTTCTTCAGTTTCCTCATCTATGAAATTAGGAGAATGGACTTCATGGACTCTATTGTGCTTTTCAGTTAAAAAAAACTCTGTAATCCTATGATTTTGATCAATAGCACTTATAAGGTAGATCGCCTTAAAGAGTGAGTGATGGAGAACTCCAGAGTTAATAATCTTATATACATTCATAGAATATCATTAAAGCTTCAGTTACCTTTCAGAGAAGAATGTTGTCCACTGATACCTTGAGTGTTAAGATAATCCACCCTCTGGAGTTCATACTTCTTATCTGCCACATGTATCCTCTAGCTCTACTTTTAGGGCAGGCGACAGAATCCGTGTCATTAGTCTGTGATTGGGTTCTATGTGTATTTATCCAATAAGTCACTTGGCTCAGGTTCTTACCCACTAGAAAAACCCTACCCTCTTTCCTTTGTTGGAGCATATCAGTAGACCCCAGCCACGTGAGTATGGCATAATGAAGTTGATTCACGCAAATATGATTTGGCAACATACGGTAATTTACTCATGCCTCTAAAAGGGAAAGGAAACAACCAGATGGTTAAAACAGCTCCTACATGGACTGCACCTGTGCGCGCATGCACACACAGACACACACACACACACACACACACACACACACACACAGCACTTTTCCCAAATCTAAGCAGTTTAAATTCAGTCTATAGGCACAATCCAAATTTAATAGTCCTCAGACAGAATTCAAATGCTTAGACTCGGCCACTCTGGGAGCTGTGCACCCTCATTTGCTTTTCTATTCATGGACAAATGGTCCCATTTGCCATTCCTCTCATAGGGTCCTATTGGGTCAAAGTACAGTAATGGAGAAAACTAAAAATAGGGGCTGGCTCCCAATATCTCTGCTTTTCCATTTACTGTTGCTGGTAGGAATTTCTGATCCTGCCCTCTGACTGCTTCTCAGGGCAGGTATTTATAGAATTTGGACCAATCCTTGAAGTCTCCATGCTTCACAATGGAGTGAAGTCAAGGGCAAGTGCAAGTACAGAGAGATATGCCTTCAGTCAATATTGTTCCTATCTCCTAGTGTCCTTTATCTGCCCATGTCCTTCATTGTTCAGTCATTTATTAAGTACTCACTGTATGCCAGGCACTGTGCTAAGTGCTGGGGCTATAAGGAGGGGTGAAAAACATTGTCTTCATCTTCAAGGAACTCATGTTTGAATAGGGTAGACAACATACAAAGCACTAAATGAAAGGTAATCGCAGAAGGAAGGCACTGGGTTGGGTTTAAGGGGAAGGGTCAAGGTACTAGGAAAAGCTTTCTGCAGAAGGTGGTGGTTGAGTAAGCCTTGAAATGGAGGTGATTCATGTGCCAGTCTCCTTGTTCTATTAATTTCACTTTAGCAATAAGGGCAGACCTCATCCAAAACCCAAGGTCTACACCTCATCAGCTAGAGCATAGATATGACTCCCAAGATATCTTTTATCCTATTGGATCTGAGGTCCAGCCACAGACATGTCTCCCAGATATTCCAAAGTCAAGTAAAGCTGAGATGGAAAAATATGAGGCATGAATTAAAAACAAAAAGTGGAAAGTTACAAAAAATGACTCTAGCTAGGGGTCTTGACTTTAATGTGGGCTAATATAATAATAATAATAATAGCTTTTGGAGTGCTGAGGAGCTAGTCCAAAAAAAATCAAGCTTGACGGGCACCAATAATTAATCTATAATCCAAACACAATAATGGCAGAAAAACAGAGAAGAGGAAGAAGAGTGAAAACAAGTGGTGGGGAGAGTCACCGTAAAGGATATAAGCTAACCTTTCAAGGACTGGGTAACTTGAATTAAGCGAAGGAAAAATGAGAAGCAAGAGAAGGCAAAGATTTTGTGAATGGGGGGTAAGGGAAAAATGTCAAAAGCAAAGACCAGGTGTAAGGAAGGCTGTAGTCTGGCTTGCCCCCAGCAAGAAATCTTGCTTTGGAAAGCAAAGGCTTGGCTCCATCTTGCTGAGAAATGTGATTATTGATGAAAAACAAATTCCCTGAGACATATCCTAGAAAAAGAATCCTGGTTAAGGGAAATCCAGACAAATATAAAAGAAATAATTGGGGGAAACAGGGCTGTTGACTTGTGAGACTTTATAGACTCCTCTCCATCTGCTAGCTAAAAAGCACCTGCCTACCAGCTGCATATCAAGAAATTGAAAAAGTCTGAACAAAGACAATAAACCAAAAGAATGGTTTGGAAAGAAGAAGTAAGTCTTTTAACTTTGCACCAAAGGGACAGGGGTAAGGAATAATAATTTGCATGGTGCTTCCCATGTGCCAAGTCCTGTGCTAAGCACTTTATAAATATTATCTCATTTGATCCTCACAATAACACTGTGAAGTAGGTGCTGTTATTATCCCCATTTTACAGTTGAGGAAACTAGGGCAAATAGACATTAAATGATTTGTCCTGGATCACACAGATAGTATGTGTCTGAGGCTGAATTTGAACTTAGGTCTTTCTGACTCCAGGACTAGAACTCTATCCACTGCGCCACCTTCCTGCGTTCAAAAAGGAGCTTTGGAGACATAGAGGAAAGCAACTTCATTGAAAAGATAATTATACCTTGATCATTATTTTTTTAAATGTCTAGTTTGGAGGTTTTGAACCATGGGAAGTATAATTGCAACTGAACCACAGATCTAAAAATAGTCGAGAAGCAATTTTCCTCAGTCATATCAGAGCTAGGCTTGGATAGACTCCTAATAAATGTCTTTTGATGATGGATGTTTCTTGAATATCCACCGATGCATCACATCTTACTAAATGGTACTTTATAACAAAGAAAACCACACAGATGCCACTGATCAACTTCAATAAAGTTAACGTCTCTGCTTAGGATTCTGGCTCTTTCAGATTTTAGTCAGATATTCACACACTAATTGCCTTGTCTACACTTCATAGCTGAATAAAGGTGCCTCATTTTTCCTTGTGCCACCAAAGGAATAAAATGTGGACTTGTCTCATTTTATTAATTATTTCGTTTTTCAGGCATACAAATACCGCTTCTGTTTAGTGATTCCCAAAGCAAATTGTTCTGTGGATTGACTGAAAATCACTAGTAACTTATTCAAGTTGCTAGGTTTTGCAATCAACCTGATATCTGGTGAATTACATAAAAAGAATGTTCTATTCTGATTATATCCAATTAAACGGACAAAAGGTCTTTTCACCAAAGCTAAGATTTCATCTGTAGCTTTATTTCCTAACAATGCATGCAGAATTGCACCGAGTGGAAAAGAAAGTCCTACTCAAATTCATCTCCTCGCTTCCTCTGCATCTCCTTCCCTTTGGCATTTCTTTCAAAACACTTCTTTTCTCTCACTCTACTTCTCTCTCAAAATTATTCTCCTACCCCCAGAGATGTAGAATAAAGGAAGCACTGCACTATGGCAGAAAGAGAGCTGGTTCCAAGTCAGAAGACCTGGGTTCGAATTCCACTTCTTAAATTATACCTGTGCTTCAGACAACTCTAAGAATAGCAGAGCAGATTTTGTTCAGTATTTTTAGAGGGAGTTTCCACAATGGGGGTTCTGTAAACTAAAAAAACGCAGGTCCAGCCTCAAAAAGGCACCAAAGAAATGTTCTGGGAAAGGTGTTAACTAATGAATGAGACCCTTAGACCAGATCCTTTGTTTACCTTTGGTCTCATGAGAAGGCCTCATGCTGTACCTAGGCAGGGCCAAAGCAGACTATGCTACTCCAGAATGGTTACTATAGAGTACCTAGGTGATACTCAATAATCAAAATTCAAATCAGTTCATCAAACATTTATTAAAACGCTTACTTTGTGGAAGAAACCACTGTACTGGAGTGTGCAAAGACTGGAGTATGGAGATGTACTGGAGATGCAAAGACAAAAAACAAAGACCTCCCTGCCTTCCAGGACCTTAATGAAAGGGGGGTGGTCAGTGGCATACATAAATTCAAAGTATCTAAAATGTAGATTCGAAGGGAGACAGAATGTTAGGGCTAATAACTGAGAGGATGAAGAAAGGTCTAAGGTTCCTTTAACCTTAGGTAAAGGTGGCATCTGTTGTTTCAGAGGAGTTTGGAGATGCTACAGGCAGAGGGAGTACATTCCAAAAATGGGGGACCCTTTGTACAAAGAGAGGGGAAAAAAGACTATTGTATATGAGGAACAGCCAGCAGGCCAGCTTCTTGAATGGAAAGTGTGTGAAGGGTATTAATTTAACAACACTGCAAAAACAGGTTAGAGCTTTATCTCCGAAGGTTTTATATTCCAAGCTGAGGATTTTGTGTTTTATCTCAGATGAGATAAGAAGCCATTGAAGCTTTTCGAATAGGGTGATATCATTTCCAAAGTGGACCTATGTGGTACACAATGAACTATTTGTGACAATTTGTATTAATCAGGAATATTTGCAAAACTATATTCACAATTTATATGGGTCGTGGAGGCAGCTAGGTGGCTCAGCAGTGACTCGGGCATTGGGCCTGATATCAGGCGGATCTGAATTCAAATCTGGCTTCAAACACTTATTAACTGTGTAACCCTGGGCAAGTCACTTAATTTCTGTTTCCCTTAATCCACTGAGGAAGGAAACAGTAGTATCTTTGCCAAGACCATACTGTCCGTGGGACAGTATGGTCCACAGGGTCTTGAGGACTTGGACACAACTGAATAACTGAACAACAACAACAGTGGATTACAGTTTCTTACCAAACGGAACCACAAGGCTCTTTGAGAACAGAACTCAGGCTCTGTGTCTGAATGGTGACATAAATACATAGATAGAGAGTGAAAAATTCAGTCCATCTGTCATAATCTATGCTTACTATATACTTTTATGTTTCTTTCAAAAGAGCATAAGTAATTCCCTATTTCCAACTATTCTTCCTAAAAAATCCAAGTCCTGGATTTGGTCTCTAATTGAGCAAGAGCTAGATTTAGTTCTGGGCGTGACAGTTTAGGAAGGATTGGAAAGTATCCAGAGGAAAGTGACTAGAATATCAAAAAGTGTGGCATTCATGCCATATGGAAGGCTATCGAATGAATTCATAAATGCATAAGGCTGAGGCTCTTTCCAGGAGAATTAGCTAAAGTCACACAGAGCCAGATTTTGAATTCATATCTTCTGACTCCAAATATGGCACTTTCCTCTGAACCTCACTGCCTCTGTGGATTGTACTAAATGGTCCCTGAAATCTCTTCTGAGTTTCCATGACTCTTGGATTCTGGGTAAAGAGGTAGGCCCAGAAGAAATGCCTCCTTGTTAGTTCTCTATGTCTATTGTCCAGCCATCAGGCCAGTGCGTGTCCCTTCTGCTGCTCAGTTTGCCACTGGACTTTGATGATTGGAGGGAGAGTGAGGCTGAGCCTTTGATAAGCTCTTTCACAGGTCCTGCTGCATTTCTGATAGATAAGAATCTACAATTGTCTTACTACACTGAGGATATGTTTAAGAGCATAGGCAAAGCACTTAACTGCTTACCTTGAGTTTGATTCCCTGTTTTGCTCAGACTTATGGCACCTGATTTTAATCTGATACACGTACTTGGACATGTCCTTCTTCCAAACTACTTACTTACCTGCCTTGTGATCTCGGGCTCTTTCATGAACCCTAACTTCTAGCCAACCATTTCCTCCCCTACTCTCCTGCTCTACCCACCTCCCTCTCCTCTTTTGTCTTCCCCCCATCCTGTGCTCCCCTCTAACCTGTGCTCCCAGACTTAGTTCTCATAACTCCTGCTCCCTATCTTGTCTCTACAATTCACTGCTGCCTCTTGTAATATTGTGTCTACACCATGCTAAATATTCAGGTGTTGAGAAAGTCTAGATAATGCTTTGAAGTTTTTCCATCCTGTATTTTTTCTTAAATGGAGAGAGTCGCTGGATTGCATTGTCCTGCCTAGTGATCTATCAAACCATATTCGTGAATAAATAAAACAGACGTAGAGTGAGTCAATTCTTTGGCTTTGAAGAGACAACACTCAAATTGATCTGTACAGGATTATTCATGTAAGAAATATGTCCAAAATAAATATTTTCTTCCAATACCTTTTTGGTTTAGAGTTGGACTTGTTGAACATGGGAGCAGGAAGTGTTTTTTCTCTCTAGGTATCCTAAAAGCTTCAACCTTGGAGTTGGTTAGCTTCTCCCAGGTAGTACAGTGGATAAAGCCTCAGGCCTGGAGTCAGGAAGACTTGAGTTTAAAACTGGCCTCAGACGTATACTAGCTGTGTGACCCTGGGCAAGTCACTGAACCCTATTTGCCTGTTTCCTGTGAAGCTGGAGAAGGAAATGGCAAACCACTCCAGTATCTTTGCCACGAAAACTCCAAAATGGTGTCATGAAGAGCTGAACACAATCAAAGTGACTGAACAACACCTATTCATCTTAAAAGCTAGTATCCATAGCCGTGACAAAAGACATGAAACAATGCAGTGGAGTTCCATACACTATTCATGTTGAGGGAAAGTACTGGTTCTATATACTGTATATCTGATTCCTTACTAGAAGGGAAGGATGGAAGAAGGGGTAGAATTTGGAATTCAAAACTCAAAAAACTACAAATATTTTAAAACTGGTTTTAGCATGCAATAAAATATATAGATTTTTTTAAAAAAGAAAGTACTGGTTCTGAATATACCCAACAGTATACATCCTTTCCATTTCAACTTTCTATATAAAAAAGGTACTGTGAAAACCAGAAATCATTTTAAAAAATCTAGGCAAGAGCAGAAATTTGCAAATAAATTATTAATAACTTGAGAATTTAAGAGCCTTAAGCAAGCATTTGCAGGGATATGGGTGTCATACTGATTAATTAAATTTCCTAAAAAAACCTTAAAACTCATGGCAAGTAATTGACTAAGAATTATGCCCCTTTTAAAAAGAGACAGAAAATTCAATGCAAACTTAGCCAATAGTCCATTTTATTTTGGGGAGAGATAGATAAAAAAAAAATTCATTATAATATCATAGCTGCATGCACTTTCCAGACATTCATAGTTTCAGGTACATTCCCATTTTCACACTGGCAAACATCTTGGACTATATTCATGATATTGGGGCCTAGGACCAAATATAGCCCTTCCATTTCATCCCTATTCCGTTCTTGGATTATCTGTTTTTCCAGAGTTTATTCATAAGACATACAGAAGAAAGTGACCTATTTCTCTCCGGGCTGGTGATTCAGCTGTTTTAGAAATTCCATAGGATTCCTGAAAACTTTGTGAGCTAAATAATGTCATACCATTGAAATAGTTAAAGCATTTGAAATGAGTAATTTCAATGGTAAAATACCCTAAGGATTAATTTTTTTCCTATTTTCATGGGAAAAATATCAAATGAGTTCATATTAATTCCAGCCAGTGTTGGTCTTAGCTTCTACTTTTTGTTAATGGCCTACCTTTAATTCCAAGACTGATCCCTGCTTTTTTCCAAGTTCTGTTGTACGGTTTGCACTGCTTAAAAAGAATGTTTAGCCTATTAGGTGGCAAAAATAGATTTGCAACAAGAGCTTAAAAGGATGGGATTCTAATTTAATTTAGAGATATTGTTTGAGTTTTTTCAATAGCATACTGTCAAAATATTCTATTGAGTAGATTGATTTTATGTCCAGGTTATCCTATCCCTAGCATTGTAAGAAAGCAACAAACACTGAGGGAGTATGGCATATTAGATAGAATCTCAGACTAGGAGTCAGGAATACCTAAATTCAATTCCTCTAGCAAACACCATTTGTATTACTTCTGGGCAAGTCACTCAGATCTCTTGGAGCCTGTTCCCTCATCTGTAAAACAGGACAGTGAGTGTCTATTGTATATTGTTGGGAGACTCCAATGAGATTATAGGTTAAGGTGCTATATGAGTGCGTTAATATGACTGAATTCATTTTCTGCTCATATTCCAGCAGTGCTAGAACAGACTTCTTCAATTCTGACTACCACTTGATTCACTTATTCACTTCATTAAGCGAATCAATCAATAAGGATTTAGTAGGTGCCTACTATTTGTCAAGCACAGTGCTAGGCATCAGAGACAAAAGTGATAAAGTGAAACAATCCTCAAGGTGCATAGATTCGATTCAACAATCGTGTAATTAAGTACCAGTGGAAAGCTAGATGGTGCAGTGGGCCACATTTTCCTGAGTTCAAATCCAACACTTAATATCTGTGTAACCCTGAACAAGTCACTTAACCTTGTTCACCTCAGTTTCCTCATCTGTAAACTGAACTGGAGAAGGAAATGGGAAAGAAAGAAAGAAAGAAAGAAAGAAAGAAAGAAAGAAAGAAAGAAAGAAAGAAAGAAAGAAAGAAAGAAAGAAAGGAAGAAAGGAAGGAAGGAAGAAAGAAAGAAAGGAAGGAAGGAAGGAAGGAAGGAAGGAAGGAAGGAAGGAAGGAAGGAAGGAAGGAAGAGAAAGGAAGGAAGGAAGGAAGGAAGGAAGGAAGGAAGGAAGGAAGAAAGGAAGGAAGGAAGGAAGGAAGGAAGGAAGGAAGGAAGGAAGGAAGGAAGGAAGGAAGGAAGGAAGAAAGAAAGAGAAAGAAAGAAAGAAAGAAAGAAAGAAAGAAAGAAAGAAAGAAAGAAAGAAAGAAAAGAAAAGAAAAGAAAAGAAAAGAAAAGAAAAGAAAAGAAAAGAAAAGAAAAGAAAAGAAAAGAAAAGAAGAGAAAGAGAAAGGATTTCATTATTAGGTTTGGTCAACTCTCCCAAAGAAAACAGGATAGCAAGTACTCGGCTGCATAGCTCATCTTGGGAAGAAGTGAAGGCCTTGATGCTCAGGGTCATCCTGACAAGCAAGTCTAATTGGGGCAGCAAGGCAAATAAACTCTCTCCTCTCTTAATCCTTACCTAGCAGAAACACCATTTATAAGCTGAATTATAATTGTGTTTTCCTGCAGGCATTTGGGAAGAAATAAATATGGAACAATAAATTTTGATATAAAAACATCTACATTTCTTGGAGGAATAAGGGGAAATAAATGAGAATTCTGTTCATGTATTTTTTTAAAAAACAGCACTACATAACACTTTTTATTGGAAAAAAATGCATAGCATTCTTTTACCTAAAGCATTTATAGTTATTTCCCTGATGAGTAGTGATTGTGTGAAACAGACTTCAAGGCTTCCTAATACTGGAATCAAATTCTTGAAATGAAATATACATTCACTACATCCTTTTGTGCTTTCTCTTGAAATAATAAAATGCATTTATACATTGCTAATAGTAATCAGCTGTTGAGAGTCAGCCCTGCCTGTGGCTAGGGGTGATCTAGAGATCTCATGGAGCATGATCTCCTTTTAAATAATAACATATCAATGCAATATGTTCTCTTTGCACAGCCAGATGTGACTAATAACTATAAACATTTTATGAAGAAATGCATATTATATTTACCTACAAAGCAATAAATCTTATTATTGCTAGCAAAAAAAATCCCATACTGTGAAACTAAGCACTATGTTTGAGTCAATAACATTTTTCTATTTGTATCATTCAAATTTCTCCATGTATAAAAATTACATCTTTAAAAAGAAAATGGTAAATACTTAGATGGAAATAAACATTAGTCCAATAGCTTCAAAGCCTGAAGTGAAGACTGTTAACGCTACCAGTTTATAGCATTTATGGAGCCTCTGCTGTGTCCTAAACACTCTCAGGCATGGGAGATGGAAAAAGAGGGAATTCAAGAGAAATAATAGCCACAGGCCCTGCTATCATGGATCTTATGGTCTAGTTGGGAAAGCAAAATGCCTACTTGTGAAAACTGCTTTTAAAAGCAGCATGAATGCAAGCTAACATATTGCAAACATAAGCATTCTGGAGCTACCAGGAGTAATAAGGAAAACCAACATGAGCATCAGGAATAATAAGTACCATTTTTTAAAAGTTGGAAAATTTTACTGGATTGAACAGTTGTGTAAAATGGAAAATCTTATTAGATTGAACAATTATATAAAATGAAAAATCTTTCTGGATTGAAATTGCCAGCATAGAGATGACAGAATGGAGAGAGTGTTGGGCTTAGAGTTTCAATCCTATCTCAAATACTTACTAGTCACATCATCTCTATCTTCCTCTGTAAAATGAAGATAATAAAGTCACCTTCCTCTCAGTATCATTGTGGGAATACAATGAGATATTTGCAAAATGTTCTGTCCACCTTAAGGTACAATATAATTGCTAGCCATGATCATCATCATCACCATCACCACCACCAACACCACCACCACCACCATCATCATCATCACTATTTTCACCACCATCATTATCACCATCATCATCACCATCATCAACATCATCATCACTATCACCACCACCAACACTACCACCATCACCACCACCACCACCACCACCACCACCACCATCATCATCAATATCACTATTTTCACCACCATCATCATCATCACCACCACCACCACCACCATCATCATCATTATCACTATTTTCACCACCATCATCATCATCACCACCACCACCACCACCATCATCATCATCATTATCACTATTTTCACCATCATCATCATCATCACCACCACTACCATCATCATCATCATCATCATCATCACCATTATCTCTGCTAAATATTATATAGCTAGGAGACAAACCTCAGGAATTAAAGTAAGGACACCTGAGCCAGGCTCAAGAAAACAGATAATAAACAAAGGAAATGTGAATGTCTGACACAGTCCCAGAATATGATACAATTAAAAGCAATTTGTGAGGAGGTAAGCAACTTTGATGGAAACTAAGCTCCCACAGGGCAGGAATTCCTTCCTGTTTGGTCTTTGTATCTCTGCTGCCTCATATGATGCATGGTACCTTGCAGGTGCTTAATAAATGCTTGTTCATTGACTGACTGATTTTTTGATGATTTCAGAATCCCAAACCAGGTCATGAGTCCAGTGTAAGATTTGAGGCAGAAAATACAAACATCAAAGAAAGAGGACTTCGATGGATCAGAAAGGCAGAGGTTGAACAAAAGTCGTTAGGGTCCGTGCTTCTTAATGTCAAAAACGTCCCTCATGGTAGAGCTGAGGAAGAAATGCTCCTGTAAAGGACAGGTACTAGTAGGATAAGGAAATCTGGGAAGTGCATAAAAACAAAGTGAGACCATATAAGTGATTTATTTTTTCAGGTGGGCAATTAAATTCAATATATAAAATATAAGGGTCAGTAGTCTTCTAACACTGGTGATTTACGAAGGCCACTGTAATTCTGCCAGGAAAGGCAGAATATGGTGTGCATCATCTCAGTGCTGTTTAGTAGCAGTGAATTAAGATCTGGTCCAGGAATTATGACATTGTAGTTCATGATAGTGTCAGATTCTTTGTCATTAATACTTTTGAGTAAACTGTATGTCTCTCTAGGAGTTCTGGCCATAAAATTGCAACCTTGGAACAGGGTAAGGGTTGGGAGAGATTACTGTCCTTTTGTGTCCCTTGAGGAGAGGATAGCCCTAGAGAGTGAGTTTTATCTGTCTTTGGGGTATAGCTCAGCCATCTACTGTGTCCCCAGTCAGCCTTGATAAAGGCTTTTCACCACTCAGTAAGAGGACAGTAATAATAACAATAACTGAGATGTATATACTGCTTCAAGGCCCAGAGATGAGTAGGAGAAGAGCTGGGTCACCTTTAGGAAACAAAATGTCTTTAATGATCCCAAGCTTTATGCTGTTCAAAAAAAGACCCATTTTTAACACCAACGTTCTACTAGTAGTATTGTATGGCATTGAGAAACAGGATAAAATAAAATTACAGAAAATAACAGAATTTGAGAGTTGGAAGGGACCTCTAAGGCCATTTAGTCTGACCTATACAGGAAAGAATCTTCCCAATAACAACAAAAAAGCAAACAAACAAATCAAAAACTAACAATAAAGGGTTGTCCAGTCTCTGCTTAAAGACATTTTCCTCTGAAGAAATAACAATGAAAATTACCCAGAAGGCAATGGAAGTGCACATAGTGGGTCTGAGAAAACTGCAACATATAATCAGTGAAAGAGTTCAAAGAACAGTAGGGGTAAAAGATGATATCAAGGAAATGCATGTATGATAAGAAGAAAAGATGGATTGATCATATGGTGATGAAAGGTGGACAAACTGAGTGCTTTAGATATCAAGAGAGATTGAGGAAAAATTCCAGCACATTAAAAATATCCCATGTGGTGAATTTATTAGATGACTGGGACCTAACTTATTCATATGTGCTATCTGTCTCAAATATTCAAACTGATAGAGATGGTTTATAGGTTGCAATCCAAATGCATGTAGTAATTTTCATGTTTTAAGGGAGAAAGAAAATGGCTTCAGCAAAGTCTGATCTCCAGAGGAGGGGGAACCTCCAGCTTAACTACAGGGCAAAGGAAAAAGGCCTCAGAGCAGAGGAAAGACATTCAATGTAGTCTAATTCAGAGGACAAGACGGGAGCTTCACAATCAGTTGCATCAAGTTTATTGCTTTCAAAAGAAAGGCCCCTAAGTGAAGAAAAAGACCTTAATGCAGTGGGAAGGAGACCTGAGCTTCAACCTCTGGGCAAAAGAAAGGGCCTCAATGCAGTCCGATCCCCAGAGGAAGGGAGACTTCAGGTTCAGGCACAGAACAAAGAAAAGCCACTCCCGTTGGGGTGAAGGAAAGGACCTCAGTGCATTTGATCCTCAAAGGAGCAGGCACTTTGGACTCAGCTGCAGGATTAAGGAAAGGCCATTTGAGGTGAAAGAAAGGGTTTCAACGGAAGTTGCTCAGATTCCAGTCTCATGTAGAGTTAGGAACCTGAGACTCCCCAGGTGAGAAGCAGGGCCTCAGTGCAAAAATATGAGTAAACAGACAAGTAAATAAGATAGATAGATAGATAGATAGATAGATAGATAGATAGATAGATAGATAGATAGGCAGATAGGCAGATAGGCAGATAGGCAGACAGACAGCTATTATGTCAGGAATCCCCAAAACACAAACAGAGATGAAGACAATAACCTAAAAAAAACCCTGCAAGTAAAGAGTCAGATTAAAACACAGCTTTCCCATAAGATCAATTAGAATTACTAGGAAAAAAAATGATCAAAGGTTTTTTTTTTAAAGAAATTATGTAGCTTAAAAGAGAGAGATAGAGGAAAGAATTGGGGAAAAAAACCAAGAGCTATACAAGAGAAACTTGGACATAGAATGCATGATTTGGCAAAGCAGATGCAAAACTTTACCCAAATGACAGACTCCCTAAAAATCAGGACACACCAAATAGAAGTTAACAAATGCCAGAGATAACACAAAATATCAAAATGAAGCCAAAGGACTAACAAAGAAAAAGAAAATGTAAGGTATATAAAAAAAATCAAACAAGAAGATATAACTTAAGAATCATTGACCACCAGAAAGCCATGATGAAAAAATAACCTATATGCTCTTTCAAATTTCAAGAAATCATGAAAGAAAACTGCCTAAATATATTAGAAAAAGAAGGCAAAGTGAAAACAGAAATAATCAACCAATCAACTCTTGGAAAAAAAACAAAACAAACAAAATGAAAACTGCCAGAAATATCATTCCCCAAATTCAGAGTTTTCAGGTCAAAGAAAAAAATATTTCAACCAGCCAGAAAGAAGGAATTCAATTGCTGAGTAACCATACCCAGGGTCACATAAGATTTAGCAACTACCAACGTAAAGGAGTGGAAAGCATAGAATTCAGTATTCTAAAAGGCAAAAGATATCAGCCTATGAACAAGAATAACTTAACCAGAAACATTGAATATAATTCTGCAAGATTAAAAATAAGTGGACTTCCTAAATAATAGAGTACTCTCTGATGAAAAGACCAGAGCTGAATAGAAACTTTAAAATATAAACACAGGGGTCAAGAGAAACATAAAAAGGCAAATGGACATGAACAATCAGTAGGGGCTTGATAGAGAGGAACTGTTTGTATTCTAGTGGAGGAAGGAAACTGATGCAAGAGTCCTCTCATAATCTTAATGTAATCAGAGGTCATAGAGGGAGTCAAAATAGAAAGGGCCTGAGGATGGTTTTGTCATTTTTGAAGATATTTTTAAAAGAAAGAAAAGGGAGAGAAAAAGTTATACAATAAGAGGAGAAAGAGTATAAGAACTTATTTCACATAT
This sequence comes from Trichosurus vulpecula, assembly GCF_011100635.1. Classification (NCBI taxonomy): domain Eukaryota; kingdom Metazoa; phylum Chordata; class Mammalia; order Diprotodontia; family Phalangeridae; genus Trichosurus; species Trichosurus vulpecula. The sequence continues at coordinate 119,078,695 of NC_050576.1, forward strand.
TCAGGATGAGCAAGTAGAAGTCTATAAAAACATGGAAAAGCTGGAGGCAGGGACTAGGTGACACTTAAACCTGATTTTCATCTGAATTGACCAAAAAAAGGCAGAAGACAAAGAGAGAGACTTAGAGTTCAACTTAGTAGGCAAATAAGAAAGAATAAGAAAGGGGGGAAAGGAGGTAATAAAAGGGAGGACAGGGTGAGAAACAGAGAGAAGAAAGTATACAAAAACATGATAATACACAATTAACAATCTTAACTATTAATGTAACTAGATAAAGTGAATAAGAATAAAGATAAAAAATACATGCCCTATAAAAGGAAAGAGGCAAACAGAGAGTCTTAGAGTATAGAACAACAATATTTTGTTTATAAGAAACACTTGGAATAGAGATTCATAGAGATTTAAAAGGAGTTGGAGCAAAGTCTATTATGCCTTAGTTAAACTCAAAAAAGCTATGCAGTTATGGTTTCAGACAAAGTAACAGCAAAAATACAAGTAATTAAAAAAGATAAAACAAAGAAATTGCATTTTGCTTAAAGGTAACATAGACAATGGATTAATTTCAACATTTAATATAGATGCATTGAATGACATAGCATCTAAACAAACTATGTATTAGATTACAAAAACCTTGCAAATGCAAAAAATCAGTAATATTGGACAGATGCTTTATGTACCACAAGGTAACAATAACCATATTAAATAAAAATCCATTAAAAGATTAAAAAATCAAGTGGAGACTGAACAACTTAGTACTAAAGAATAGGCATGTCAAAGAACAGAGCGTAGCAATAAAATGATTTCATTACAGATAATGAAAACAATGATATGTTATCAAAAATTGAGGGATTCAGAAAAAAAAACCCTTAGGGAAAAATTTATAACTCTAAATGCTTTCAACAACAAAGAGAAAAAAACAGATTAACAAATTGGGCCTGCAATTTAAAAAAAAACCCTAGAAATCCAACATTTTAAAAAATACACAATTAAAAGAAAAGGAAATTCTGAAATCAAGCATGTGTTAATAAATTCAAAAGCCAAAAAAACCCATTGAATTAAAAAAATAAAATTAGAAACACTTTTTAAATAATAAAATAGAGAATTTAAACAGAAAAAAGAGTAAACCAAAATTACTAGCATCAAAAATGGAAAAAGTAAATTTACAATAAATGAGGAGGAAATGAACACTTTTATTAGAAATTATTTTGTCCAATTAAATGTCTATGAAAAAATAATTTAAATAAATAAATGAATATTTACAAAATATGCAATACTTAGAGTAACAGAACAAGAAATAGAAAATTTAAGCAACCCAATCTCAGACAAAGAAGTTGAATTGGCCATAAACTCTCAAAGGGAAAAAGGAACAAAATAAATTCACAATCAAATGTTATAAAAAATTCAAAGAATAATTACAATATTATATAAACCTTTCAAAAACAGCAAAATGGGAGATCACATATAGTTCTATGGCACAAATATAGTCTTGATAACTAAACCAAATAGAGTCAACTCAGACAAAAGAAAACAGTAGGCCAACATCCCTAAGGTACATTGATACAAACATTTTAAATAAAATATTAGTAATTATATGTGTGTGTGTGTGTGTGTGTGTGTGTGAGTGTGTGAGTAGAAGAGTTTAGGTACTCAACACTGAGAAGCAAATGAGTCTAGCAGCTTAGTGTTTGATAAACACCCAAAACCGAGCCACTATTTGAAAAAACAAACAAAAAAATAAACCCTACTAAGGAAAACTGGACAGTAATCTGGGAGAAATAAACTTTAGAAAAATACTTCAAAATGTATACCAAGATAAGTGGATATTTAACCTTGATATTAAAGGTCCCATCATAAACAAATTAAAGGAACATGGAGGAAATCACCTTTCAGATCTATGGACAGAGAAAGACTAAACAAGTATAGAGAAGATAAGATAATTTTTAAATGATTTTTATTACATATAATGCAAAAACATTTTTTTTACACAATCAAATCCAGTACGCCCAATATTAAATGGGAAATAGCTAACTGGGGAAGGGCAGGGAGGATTTTTATGCACATTTCCCTGATTATGTTCTCATTTCCAAGCTATATAAGGAACCGATTTAAATTTATAAGAGCCACGGCCTTATTGATAGTCAAAGGATATGAACAGGCAATTTCCAAAAAAAGAAATCCAAGCTATCTATAGCCAAATAAAATCACTAAAAATTAGAGAGTTTTAAATTAAAGGAGCCCTCATCACACTGACAAAGCTGGCAGAAAAGAAGAGAAGAAGAGGAGAGGAGAAGAGAGAAGAGGAGAGGAGAGGAGAGGAGAGGAGAGGAGAGGAGAGGAGAGGAGAGGAGAGGAGAGGACAGAAGAGAAGAGAAAATGGCAAATAGTTGCAACAGCTACAGGAAAACGGTCATTTCAATGACCAGTATTTCTGTATAATACCAATAAAACCCCGTAGGAAGAGATAGAAAGAAAAATTTCATTTGAAATAATTACAGAATATATAAAACACTTGGAATCCACCTACCAAGATACACACAGGAATGATAAGAATACAACTAGCATTCATTGTTGATGGAATTTTGAACTGATTCGTGCTTCCTGGAAAGAAATGGAGAATTATGCCCCCAGAATTACTAAACTGTTAAATTGTTTGGTCCAGTGATACCACAAGGCTCATGCCACAAAGGGATCAAAGAAAGAGGGAAAATATTGTATGTGCAAATATGTACCTGTTAATTTTGCAATGGCAAAGAACTGAAAACTAAAAGGGTAGCCATGACAAATTATCATATACGATCTAATGGAATGCTATTATGCTGAAAGAAATGATGAAAGAGATGGTTTCGGGGAAACCTGGAGAACTTTCATAAACTGATACACAGTGAAATGAGTAGGACCAAGAGAATTAATTATGGTATTTTATCATGAATATTATAAAAATAAACAATTCTGAAAGTATTTTTAGAGTTGGTCCGTGTAGGACCTGGCTCTATTGTATGTTTGTATTATTTTTTTCAATTAAGGGGGAACAGGTAAAAAGAAAGAAGAATAAATAAATAATTGATAATTAAATAATATTTTTAAAAGATTTTCTCCTGCCTCACAAATGTAGTAGAATGTGTATGTGCCATATAAGATTATGAATACAAAGAATCCAGAGAAGGATGCGAAGATGCAGAATGAAGCAAGCAGAACAAGGAAAACAACATACACAATGACTATAACAATGTGAACAGAAAGAACAATAAAAACCGTAACATTTATGTAGTACTTCAATGTTTACAAAGCACTTTACATTTATTATCTTTTTTGATCTTTATGATGACCCTATACAATGGCATTAAAGCTGTATATTATAATGACCAAGTTTGACCCTGGAAAAGAATTGAGAAAATGCACCTCCCTCCATTCATTGCAGAAGTAGAATATTACATGTATGGAATATCACATATGTGTGAGACATGTGTTGGTTGATTGATTTTATAAATTTTTTTTCTCTTTATAATCTTTATTACAAAGGAAGGCTTGCTGGTTAGGGATGAGGATAGGGATCTATTCAGAACTGAATCTCATATAAAAACAAAGCATGAATTAAAACATATTCAGTGACACTCTACCTCCATTCTGATCTATCCAGTCCCTTTTGAGCAAGACATAGATTTCCATAGCCATATTCCCATTCAGGGTCCCATTCTGCAAAGTCTTACTGCTATATAATGAACTCCATGTTTGAAATAACTTGAGTTCCCTCCCCTACAATTTTCTCTAAATGTCAAAAGAAATGAAAATGAAATAGGCCAGCACTGAATTAACCATCTTTTATCATTAAAGAAGTTGCATAAGGTTGTTAATGTCATGCTGAGTGAGAGTTTTAAGACAGAAATATAGAAATCAAACCAGAAAAGACCTAGGAGAGTCAAGCAGAAAATGTACCTGAAATGCAGCTTGAATAGTGAGCTTGTAGCATAATAAGTTCATGGAAGTAGTGGACTATAGAAGCAGCAAGGGGGATGCTAGATAGAAGGGTGGGGAGGGGGAGATACTGGGATGCTTCACAGTTTGCCCAGTAGCTAATCAGTAAGTTGCTGCCATTTTATGAAAATCAGGATAAAGATCCTTGTCCTCTATAGGATAAAATGGTTATAGTTCTCTATATTATGATTTTGATATTAAGTGGGATGCCTGTTAACTTTCCTATACAAATAGCCTCCAGATGCACCTAGTCCACTGAGGGAGGAGAAATTATAAAGTCTAATCTTAATTACAAGGTTGCAACCATTGGATAGCAAAGATTCCAGACTCACCATATTGACTAAGCACAACACAGGAGTTTTACTGGTGTTTTGTTTCTTTTTCATTTCATTTAGTAAAGTCATTTAATCTATAAGTGTGCAGTTAATAATAATAATAATCATAATAACAAAAACATTTATATAGCACTTACTATGTGCCAGACACTATGCTAAGTGCTTTACTATTATTATCTCATTTGGTCCCCACAATAAGCCTGGGAGGTGGGTGCTTTTATCATCCCCATTTTACAGATTAAGAAGCTGAGGCACAAAGAAGTTAATTGATTTACCATGGGTCACACTGCTATTAAGCCTCTGAGGCTAGATTTAAACTTTAGTCTTCCAGACCCCAGATCCTACATTCTATCCACCGCAGCCACCTAGCTGTGAGTCATGTGACATTGTAAAAGGGATTCAGCTCTTAAAGGAAATGGGGGCAATTAAGTCAAGTAAGTTATAGTCATCATTGCTTTTACAATCCTAGACTCAATGTGGCAAGGCAGAACATGGGCTATGGAACCAGAAGCCTGGGATCTATGGTGACCCAGATGCATTTGTGTGGCTTGACAATATAGGTGTGTACTACATATCATGGCACAGATGAGAGACACTGGAGGGGGATATGGAAGCTAGAGCTCAGAGTGTGCCCTCGCAGCTTATTCAGAGACTGCACTCTACCCATCCACTTGTCTTACTCTTGGAGCCCAAGTCAGACATGCTCTTATAGACAGGACAGAGCTTAGACTTTACAGTAACAACAGCAGTGATAATAGCTGACATTTATATAATGCTTTAATGTACGTTATCTCATTTGATCTTGGCAACCACGTGTTGTTATCACTATTTTACAACTGAGGAAACTGAAGTTTGGAGGATTTCAGTGACTGGTCAGTGTCATAGTTAGTAAGTGTTGGAGAAAGCAGCGCTGGAGGCTGGAGAGATCACTGGCTCAGACGTGAGAGGATGTGGGTTTAAATCTCACCTCTGACAGAGACTACCTGTGTGACATTGGGCAAGCCCCTTCAAAATCCTGGGCCTCAGTTTCCCCATCTGTAATCTCAGGGAGTAAGATTAGAGGGTCTCTGAAATATTTTCTAGATCTAGGACTCCAAGACCAGAATTGGCTTCCTTCAGTTGGGATCTCTTTTTTATCTTGTTTATTATCTATACTTGTGCACTGGCATCTGAAGACACAGGTTTTATTGTTGACTCTAATCTTTACTTTTTGTCTCCTGTGAATTAGTTGGCTTCTTGTAACCTCTGTTATTTATGCTATGCAGCCTGTAAGACATAATGTTATGGTAATTAGGGTGGGACTTTTATGTTTTCTCTTTTAGAATGCTAAGGTAATCAAGTACCTTTGATGAGTCTTGCCTTTCAAATGTAATGGCAAGCAAGGTGGACTTTCTCTTGTCTTTTGTTTCTTTGATTTAATCAAGAGTCTTTGACCTGCTTAATAAACAAGAAAGCCTAGTGCACATAGACTTGAGTTCCATGGTTGTGATGCCCTCTGACCCTGAGAAAGGCATATAAGATCTAAGATTGGCATTTTGTTTTGGAGGCTCACTCACTGGAAGCATGTCATGCGATTTGACCAGATGGGACTCTGGGTAGTCATTGTTAAGAGCCCCCCCACCCCGGCTTTGAAAACCCAGGTGTTAGTACTTCTCTTTTTGGTAACTATGTATGTGATGTCTTGATCAGACAAAGACTGTCTGTTGATCTGTTTGTATTTGCTCTGAAGCTCAAGGTGCTGAATTTTTCCCTAAACTAAGTGAATAGTATATGTATGTTTAAGTAAAGTAAGATTGTTAACCCTTTAAAGTTGCTTTCCTTAGAAAAGCAGATCAAAGAATGCATGCTGGCAGCCCTCCTGTGTGCTGGTGTTGTTGGTTTTGCACCCCTACAGCAGCTTTTAGCAGCTTCTGTTGCTACACATACATAAGCAGTTTCCTCCTTCTTCCCTCCATTTTCAATTTAATAACCCTCTTGATTATATTCTCATGATAATAGAATCATAGATATGGAGCTAGAAAGGCCCTCGTTGGACATCTAGGCCAGATGTCTCATTATTTTTTTTTGACTGATCCTATAATTCCATCAGTATAGAAAAGTCTCTCTATCTATGAAAATTAGAATGTGCTCTTCAAACTTCTAGTCTTGGAGACACTGAACAGTTAAGTGACTTGCCTAGGGTCACATAGTTAGTGTGTGCATGTCAGAAGCAAGACAATACAGGTAGATCTTCTTGAATCCAATGCCAATCCTTTCATTTTCAGTGATGGAAAATGATTTGCACAAGGTCAGAGAGATTGTCATCAAAGACAGGATTTGAACCCAAAACCTTGACTCATGAGCTAATTCGCTATACAGCAATATCTCCAGTCTTCAGTCAATATATTTTACCTTCTCTCTTTAGATGCACTCTATGTTAGATCAAGGGCCAGCTAGGTGGTGAAGTGGATAGAATGTGGGGCCAGAAATCAGGAAGATTCATCTTCATGAACTCAAATCTGGCCTCAGACACTAACAAGCTGTGTGACTGTGGGCAAGTCATTTAACCCTGTTCGCTTCAGTTTCCTTATCTGTAAAATGAACTGGAGAAGGAAATGGCAAACCACTCCAGTATCTTTGCCAAGAAAACCAAAATGGCATCACAAAGAGTTCGACATGACTGAAACAACTGAACAGTAACATGTTAGGCCAAGAGCCCATTTTTTTCTATACTTTAAACTATAATTTAGCAATCAAAATCCCATTCTCAGGTACCATCTTCATTTCTTAACCAGCTCTTTACTTCCCAAATCTGCCTTTTCCTTCCTCAAAATCCATATATTTAAATGGCAGCGATGATTAGAACACTATAAAGTCCTTCCTCTCCAGGTGAGAGATAACATCCCACAGTAGATAAAGATTTCCTTGAGGCTAGGAAGGAGCAGATCCAAGTCCTGCCTTGTCACCAGCTATGTGAATTTAGGCAAATCAATTAAACATTCAGTGCTTTAGGCAACTTGCCAAAGTTACAAGTGGTAGAGGAGGTGCCTTTGGTAGAAGAAGATTCCTCATCTAGGATCTTCCCTATACCAGTGAAATCACAGTTAAAGTTCCTATTTTACTTAATAATCTCAGGCAACACCTTCTGGTTTTCTTTTGTCCCCACGTGAATAACGAAAAGTGATAAAACTTGGTTATAAAGTTTTAAGTATTCATTAAATGGTTAGGTCCCAGGCTGTTGTACTCTCTGTTGGAAGACATGAGCCCTCTTATTATTCACGTCAGGGAGTCACTGTTAGGGGCCGAGTTAGAGCTGAGCCCTGTCCTCCTCGGACCTCCAGTCCCAGGGGCCTGCTGAGATAAACTCAGGGCTTTGGGATGTGGGTGGAGCCAGGAGGAGGGGTCTCGCCTTTGTTGCCTCCCTAGCAATTCAGGTCTTTGCCTGGACTGCCTGAACGCAGGGAGCTTCGGGTTAGCTCGGGGAAGAGAAGGGAAGGAGAGTAGGCAGAGTCAGGGCGGTCCTAGGCCTCAGGTGTATTGAGTTTTACCTGTCCTTCACCCACGTAACCAAAGAATGTACCTACGTCACTAAAGATATAAATGTGCTGCTTGCTGAAATAATAAACGGAGTCACTCACCATCTTTTCGGCTCCCGCCCTGTACATCGTCCGGGAGATCAGGTCCTTTGCTTAGGCAAAGGCCTGGGGCTTGGGGGGAACCCTGAGCATAGTTAAGAGGCTTCGGAAGCCCGTAACAAGTCACCGACCAGGATTCTGCATAGAATCATAATCTAGTATATCTAGAGCTAAATGGAAGCCATTCAGTCCAACCCCCTCATTGGAGAGATGACGAGTTAGAGTCCAAAAGAGGTGAGACAATTTGCCCAGGGAATACACAACATGGTCAGTATTTGAACTTAGTTCCTTTCACTGTAAATCTTCTATTTTTTCCACTGTACCACTTTTCATCCCTGCCTTATAGTTCTTTCCTTTCACTCTTTGGAGTGCCAGAAACTACTTCATCCTAGAGGATCCAGCACTCATTTCTCTCTCCCTCCATCTCTCTCTCTCTCACACACACACACACACACGCACGCACGCACGCACACACACACCAGAAAGAGATTGATGACTATTACTTAGACCAAGTCTTCAATATACCTTCTTTCCCTTTTCTTTTATGTCAATCATTCAGTCAATTCAGTCAAGAAGCATATATTAAGCATCTTTTAAGTGTTAGGCACTGTGCTAAGCATTGGGAATATAACGAAAGGCAAAAGTTAGTCCCTGCTCTCAAGGAGTTCACAGTCACTGTCTTCAAGTCTCCTGACGTAGGTCAGGATTTCCCTGTACCTCTCCAGATCCTTTCTTTTCTTTGTTTTAACCTCAAGCACCTTGTCCATTATTTTAAGGAATACCTCATTCTTAGTGATAACCTGGATAATGAAGGATTGTTTTTCCAGTCCTTTCACATTCTCCTCTGCGAAGGAGACCCATCTGCAAATTGTTATTTGCAGCTAAGAAACTGAGGCTTCCTTGACCATTGTCATATCCTTGGACTAACTAAGTGCTAGATTTTCTGGTTCTAAATCCATCTTTCTCACAAGGTAGTATGGTGCAGTGGATAGGACACTAGACTTGGGAATAAGGAAGCCCTGGGTCCACATGCCACTTCAGACACCTCAATCAATCAATCACTTCATAAGTTAGCATTTATAAAGTCTTCACTTTATGCCTGAGATTCTGCTAAATTCTGGGAGAACAAAGACAAAAACATAGTCTCTGCCCTCAGGGAGCTTATTTCTTACAGAACATGAGAAAAAAAATGTGCTTACTCATATTGACAATATGAGAAGTTAATCTCAGGTCACAGCTGTGGGAGATAAAAGCGTGTGTGTGTGTGTGTGTGTGTGTGTGTGTGTGTGTGTGTGTGTGTGAAGTGCAAGACACGACCAGGTAAAGTTCCCTACAGAAAGTAGGATTTAAGCTTTCTTGAAGAAAGACACACTTACTAGCTTTGTGACCCTGGATAACTAATTTAAATTCTCTGTGCCTCAGTTTCCTAATCTGTAAAATAAAGGGGTTGACCTCAGTGGCTTTAAGATTTCGTTCAGCTGTAAGTTTCTATTAAAACATGCACATTCTCCTTCTCTTTAGGAACATTGTAAAGGCAAACTTGATTGACATAAAGACGCGACAATGGTTTAAGTCCTCAGGGAGAAAGGTGCTATGAAAATGTGTTTAATGATGGAGTCATTTAGCAACACTACAGGCGGACAATGACAGGAAGATTTGAGTTTGAAGTTTATGTACTTTTCTAAATCATTAAGTGAAAAAGGCACATCAACAAGGGGAAATTGGATTATTCTGGATAGGGTTGGTGCAGAGAATCACCCCATGGTTCTTTCTGTGGTTCAGTACCTTAAGTTTACTAGTTTAAGTTACTGAACCACAGAAATGAGGTTAGCTTAGCTGGCATTTAAACACAGCTGGGTGGAGCAACAGATAGAGCACTGGACGTTGAGCCAGGAGGACTTCAGTTCAGATCGAACTTATTAGCTATTTAATCCTGGGCAAATCCCTTAACTTCTGTTTGCATCCATTTCCTCATCTCTAATACAGGCATAATATTAGTACTTACCTCCCAGGGTCATTGTGAGGCTCAAATTAGATAATAACTTTAAAGTGTTTAGTACAGTGCCTGGCACATAGTCAAGTGCTTTATAAATGTTAGCTATTATTATATGCCAGGCACTGTATGGGATAATGTTTGTAAAACAATTTTCAAACCTTAAAGTGCTGTATAAATGCTAGGTATAATTAGTTACTAATTCAGTAAACCAGATACAGGCCCAGAAAATCTAACCACCAACTAGTATTTGCTGAAATTCATCTATGCAGCTAACACTTCAAAAACGTACCCGACATACTTTTTAAAATTTATTCTGCATTATTAACATTTTTTCCTATCATTTTCTTAAGTCTAGACAATCAACAAAACAGTTAAGACCTGATCTGTAGCATTTGCCGATTTCTAAGGTGTAAATGCTTACTCTTAAAATTTAACAGTCCAGTAGGGAGCCAATTGGAGCTGGCTGCAGCACACCCCTGGGGGAGGGAGGAAATACAGAAGTAGGTCCTCTCCCTGAAGGAACTTAACTTGCTGGGGAATTCAACCAGATGGGTTCACCATGATTTGTTTTAACACCACAAGCCCTTGGACAGGGGCTACTGTATCCCAGCTGTTGTGACTCCCCTGGAAAGATACGCCCCAGTGAACTAAGACGATTAAATTTCTTAATCAGGGCCCAGTTTTCTGCTTCCAAAAGAGAACTTGCCTTAAGGAAGAAACACACCTGTTTTGTAAATCATCTGTTGATTGTCAGGGCAGTCCTATTAAGTAGGACATAGTCTATCTACAAGGTCTGGCATAAAGAAAGAAAGGTCAGTTCTCCAAAGTACCACAGACTAATGAAGCATTTGTTTTTAGTTAGAAGATATAATTTTTCCCCTAACAAATAATAAAAGAGTTATGAAAACGGAAGGCAAGAAACAAGGGAGTCAATATATACCACTTACGGAGTAGCAAATTATGTGGAGCACACAGGAAGTTCCCAATAAGAATTTGTTGATTGATAGACTTTCTAGGGTTATAGCAGGTTTATTAAGTTTGCTTAAATGCAACCAAAGTCAAACTTCTGGACCTGAGTTCAAATCTGGCCGGACCTGAGTTCAAATCTGACCTCAGACACTTGACACGTTTATTAGCTGTGTGACCTTGGGCAAGTCACTTAACCCCAATTGCCCTGCCTTCCACCCACCAAAAAAAAAAATGTTTCCAAAGCCAAACTTCTTTCTGTGGTTCTGGTAAAGTAAGCAAATTGGCTGCTCTTCAGAGAGCCTTGGGTAAGGTACTGTATTAATACCTCTCAAAATATAATTTCTTTCCCCTTCATGGTGATATTTGGCTACAGAGCATTAAATTTGGAGTCAGGAGACTTACATTTAAAACATGGCTCTGATCCATGCTTACTGTATGACCATGAAAAAGACACTTAAATATGAGCTATTTGTATTACTGGGACAGCTAGATGGCACAGTGGTAGAGTTCTGGGCCTTGAGTCTGGAAGATTCATCTTACTGAGTTCAAATCTGGCTTCAGACACATACTAGCTGTGTGACCCTGGGCAAGTCACTTTACCTCTGTTTGCCTCCGTTTCCTCATCTGTAAAATGAGCTGGAAAAGGAAATAGCAAACCATTATAGGATCTTTGCCAAGAAAACCCCAATTGGGTCATGAAGAGTTGGAAACAACTGAACTTAAAGTGTTATTAAATGTAATAAGTGCTATGTCAAAATATTTTGGCCATCCCTGTTTTCCAGAGCTGAGGCCTAACAAGCAGGCTATGCTCTGGACTTGGCATAACAATAATCCATTGCACTCAGGATGATATCACCCTCTGGAAAACTGTATTTCTTGGACCAGCACCAAGCATTCACTGAAGGATTTAGTTCTCCCTGTTTCCCAGGGCCATCCATCACATGTTCACAATCACTGACAGGTACTGTACTCCTGTTCCTGTCACAGAGCTTTGGTTCTGTACCTGGCAGGATGGTCACGACCCCCAAGACAATGACTGTCTTCATGGGATCCAAGAATCCTGTATTGTTCCAAGAAATGCCAAACATGAGAATCATCTCAAGATCTCAGAGTGATTGTGTTGTAGGCCAACCCCTTTCATGCATATAAGTGGCCCAAGCCTTCGCAGCCTTAAGCCCTCCTTCATAGGAGGGGAAGCTTCCATATGCATACATCATTTTCCTCACTCTGAAATTAATTAAACTTCTGTTTGTGTCCTGACTCTCCTGTCTCTAGCCTGTTCTGTTTGCACCCACAGGTTAGAGACTGGTTCCAATCCCCCTGATAAGAATGATAATAATATTATTATAACTAGCACATATATACATGTATATATAACATTTAAAAGTTTTCAAAATACTGTACACATTATCACATTTGATCAAATGACAATGAGAGTGAAAGAGGTATTATACTTATCCTCAAAGGGCACAGCCAAGAGCAGTGGTAATATCAGGAAAAACATTAACAATTCTCACCAAAAATCTCCTATTCAGAAATGGAATGAGTGGGGTAGCAAAGTTTGTAGATGTAGATGGGGGAAGGAACATTAAAACTCGTTTCATCCAACTCCTCTTCCTCCCTCATTTTGTAGAAAAAGAAACTGAAGGCCAGGGAGACTGTAGCTTAACCAAAGTCACACAGTAGATAAGTAGCAAAGCCTGGAGACCTGACTTCTAAGCCACTGTGCTTTCCACTACACTACTGCCTCTAGAGGCTGGATAACCTCATAAGGAATGTTGTGATAAGGATTATTTCTTCTCTGTGGATTATGGCCACTACAATCCCTTACAACTTAAAAATTCTTTGAATTATTACTATTATGTAGTAATAGCCATCATATATAGTCATGAATATATTTTATATAGTAATAATTAAAATTATATATAATATTCACACATAATTAATATACAGATTTATATATACATATATACAGAAATGTATATACACATATACATATATACATACACATACATACATATATGTGTGCCTGTGAGTACTTTGGTGGCTATATAGCCCTAATGCTGGGAGAGAAAATAAAAGATATGGTCTCTTTTACTGAAGTACTCATGAGCTAATTGAAAAGACAGGAAGAACACATTTGAAGAGCTAAAATCACATATATAACAAATATACTAATATGCTAATAATTATCTACTAATATGCCATACTAGGAAGTATTCATGAAAATATGCACTTAAGTATTGACAGGATAATTAATTTATTGCATCTGAGTACAAGCTAATAAGATCCATTGGCTTAATGGAAGAATTCCTAAGGGGAGTATCTTTTGTACCTAAATCATGGTATGCATTTATGGTATCTTTAAGTACCCTCTCATGCAGTATTTGAGCAGTATAGGTCACATAAATGTTCCCCATGATCCCTAGAGTTTGAATAAAGAGATCCTTGCAGAGGACAATTGATCCAAGAGTAATTGCAATTTCAAGTGGTAGAATAAACTAATAAAAATGTGCTAAATATAGGTTCCTAAATAATTAATTTAAGAGTTCTCAAAATACTAAGATTTGTTCCAATTCTCCGTCTTGTTATTTTTCATATGTCTCTGTATATGTTTGTATGGCATACATTTATACTTATGTATATCTATTCTAGGATAACTTCTAGAAGAATTGGCTAATTTAGACAAAATTTGCAAGTTATGAAAGGGATCCCATATCTGAGAAAGACAGGTAACATGTTGGATGACAGAGTCAAGATTCAAAAAGTTTTTGTTTGTTTTTTTTTATAGACTGGAAGTATGTATCAGATCTAATATGAAAAAAGTTAATAGGGATAAATGTACAGTCCTATAATTTGATTTTTAAAGATCAGGTTCATAGGAATGGGATGGGTGAGACAGAGATGGTCAAAAGTCCACACGATAAATACCTAGGAGATTTTGTAGACTGTAAGTCCATATGAGTCAAGAATGCTAGTGTGATATTTAGTCTTCACTAAAAATCATAGTGTCCAGAGACTAGTCCCATTAAACTATGCCCTGTTCAGATCGCATCTATTGTATTCCATTCTGCGTAACACATTTAAAAAAAATATTGACAAGCTAGATGATGTCCAAAGGATGATGAGCAATGGAGACTATGCCATCTGAGGACTGATTGATACAAGTGGGAATTCTTAGCCTTGAGAAGGCATTTTTGTTGAGTGATTTTAGTCATATCTTACTGTCCATAATCCCATTTAGGGTTTTCTTGACAAAGACACCTGGAGTGGTTTGCCAATTCATTCTCCAGCTCCCTTTACAAATGAGGAAACTGAGGCAACAGGGTTAAGTGACTTGCCCAAAGTCACACAGCTAATATCTGAGGTTGAATTTAAACCGAGATCCTCTTGACTCCAGGGCTAGCTCTCTATCCAGTGCATTACCTACTTGTCCCCTGGAGAAGGCTTGAGTGGGATAAAATAGTTGAATACTATTTGATTGACTGTTTTGCCTTGACTCCAAAGGGCAGAATAAAAAATTTTGTAGAGACAGATTTCAGCTAATGTAAGGAAAAGTTCCTATTAAGGTTGTCACAAAGTAGAATGGATTACCTAAGGATGTTATAGAAGGAAATTTTACTTAGATATTAGTTGGACTGCATAGCTATCTAAGTTCCCTCCCAACTTTTCCCTGGCTGTTTCAAGTAAGCAACCACTTATTAAGACCCTAGTACGTACAGTGCAGCAGTCTAGATTCTTGGGATCCAAAGACTAGAAAATGAAGTAATCCCTTCCCTCAAGGAACTTACCAGTGAAGATCAAAGGAGAAAAGCATACAAAGTCCTTATAAACCATTAAGCACTATCTAAATAGAAGCTATTATTAACCTCCAATTTGTAACATTAAAATTCACTCAAGGTCTTTCAGTCAATCCACACTAGAACCCCGTCTCAACGATTTCTGAGCCAGTCCCCCTTCTCCCAGACTACACATTGGACATTCCTCTCACAGAGTGGCCATAGACAAGCCTTTTAGGACATATGCCCAATTTACTTTTCATGACTTTTGTCCCAAACTGGTTAAAGCAAATTCTGGAATACTTGTGCTCCCCTGTTTATTTCAATTAATACCGTGGAGATAAATGTAAAAGCAGTTTCCTGTATTCACTTACAAGAAAGATCCACTTAAATAGTTGATGTAAAAAAATGGCTTGCCTGCTGCTGACAACTGTACATTTTTGAGCCCTGGTAAAGGCTGTTGATGTCATTACTTCTCCTTTCCTAAGGTTACAAAGTCTCCTGCTCACAAAAGGCATTAGCAGATTCTTTGATTAGAGCGATCTAACATCCGCAATGCTCTGTTAATAAAGTATTCTGTTCAAACCCATTTGGAAGGCATCGTGATGTCTTTCCACCTCCCCTCCATTCCGGCGAAGCAAAATCTATGGGAGTGCAGGTGTGCTCCCTGAGATACTCATTTTTGAGAACAAGCTCTTTACCAGAAACTAAATTTCCCATAGGAAATGTGAATCTGAATGGCGAATCATTTATAAACGTAGATCAAAAGAATACATTACTGCACGACTTTAGAATATTCCATGTTCTCCATAATGCCTATTATTGTATATCCTTTGCTCTTAGCTGCCTGCTGAGGTGGAAAATTCAGAAAGAAATAATAGGTAGCAAAAGGTTAAACAATTTTACCATTGACAGATGACTCCTTAGGCTTAATCAGATCAGTTCTTGAAACAGCATGCTATGAGAATCCGGGGAGGGGTGGGGGAGGCGGGGTAGTCCTCTGTGGTTTTAATTGGGAGTGGGAGAGTTCTTTTCTCTAAGGGAGTAATGGAGATTGGGTGTTGTCTTTTCTTCAGTTTTGATGAGCAAGAGGAGAGGGATAGGGATTGAGCTTGTTAGGTTATATTAATATATTGAAAGATTTGTTGTTGGTTAAGTAGTGTCAGAGATTTTAAAATGAATCATCTATTTGTTAAAATCTGGTTATTTGTTTTCATATTACCTTTATTTGTGAATAAACCCCTTCTTCTGCCACTGCACAAGGACAACCAACAGATTAATGAAGTCTCACAGAATATGCAATGTTTTGCATTCATTTGCCAACCCCCATCTCTACCTCTGCAAAGAAGGGAAAGCAATGTATTTTCTCATTTCTTCTTCCAGGTCATTAAAATTATGCCACATTCAGTTACGATTTTTCCCTGTCTTGACATGTAATCATTTTGTACAGTTGATGTGTTAATGAGTATATTGGTTAACTGGTTCAGCTTACTTCACTCTGCATCAGTTCATATTTCCTCACTTGAAATCTGGTTGTTTTCCACCATGATTGTAGAGTGAGCTAAAATCAACAGGTTCAAATTCTTAGGAATAGTGGATTTAGTTTTTGACACTCTTTTTCTATTTTTATTGCAATTGAGTATGGCCTCTCTACATCCAGTGATAGGCTTAAAGAGAGTTATTATAATTATATCAGATTAGACAATTTAAGAAAACATCTTTATCTTTCTTTTAAAGAAAAGATTAAGGAGCATATAAATAGAAAAATTTCAAACTAGCAGAAAAAATTCTTTAGAAATTATCTGAGGTTTTTGCTCTCCTATAGAGAGGTAGCTGAATTATATATAGTAATTACAAATATATCTAAGGTAAATATCATAAGCCTAGCTGACCAGAAATTTTAATTAAAAAAATCACTTTATTTTTGTCTTGTTACATTTATTTCTAAATATATTCTCCCATCTCTTTCCCACTGGAAACATTCCTTATAATAAAGATTATTTTTAAAGAAACATAAAAAAGTAGTTTATCAAAACTAGCTATCAACACATCAACTGCATCTGACAGTATATACAACATTCCCCCACCTCTGAAATAAAGGAAGGGAAGTGCATTTTGTTAACTCATCTCCAGGGCTGAGTTTGATCATTATAATAATTCATTGTCTCATTTCAATTTTTGTTCTTTCTGCTTACATTTTTTGACCTTTTCATGTATTTTTTTGGTTCTGCTTATTCTACCATGCATCAGTTCATCAAAATCTTCTAATGCTTCTCTAAATTTTCATATTTGTCATTTCTTTCGATGCAGTAATATCTATCACACTAATGTCCCATGATTTGTTTAACAATTCCCCAATTGAGAAGCATCTGCTTTATCTTCAGTTCTTTGATACCGTGAAAAGTGATTCTCTGAATAGATTGATGTATATGAAAACTTTCATTCTGCCTTTGATCTCCTTGAGGTATATGCCTAGCATTGGCATCTCTATATCAAAGAGTAACAACATCTTCACTTCTTTTATCTCAGTATGGTCGCAAATTGCTTCCCATAATGGTTAAACCAATTACAGCTCCACCAGCAATATATTAGTGTTCTAGTCTATCTGTACTATATCCAGCATCAACTATTTCTGTCACAAGTCATCTTCACCAATTTGCTGAATGTGAGGACAAATTATTTTGACTCACATATTAGTGATATAACATAAGAGCCACAAATGTTAAAATTAATTTTTTATTTCTCCTCCTAGAATCTAGAACTATAAAACATTAGAACTAGCAGGAAATTAGAAACCATCTAATCCAACCAATAAAGAAATGGAGGCTTGGGGACATAAGGCGATTCACCCAACCATCATTTTCTTGCTATATTGTCTGATGGAAAAGTCTATCAGAAGGTCTGCCTACTTCCTCCTCTGGAATTTGGTGATTATACTATTACCCTATTACTCAGGGATGCTGAAAGTTAAAAATACTTTAAATAGCTTAATAGTTCTAGATAGAGGATATGAATAGAGAATAGTGAACAGAGAGCTAGATTTAGAGTTAGAAGTGCCTGACTTCAAATCCTTCAATGCTTACTAGTTGTATAGTCATGGAAAAGTCATTTCTCTGAAATTCATTCACTTTATAAAATTGGGATCATATTACCCATAGTACCTACTTTATTATGAGCCTTAGAGTGGATAACATATGTAAAATGCTTTGCAAACCTTAAAGTGTTACATAAATATCTATTAATATTAAGATAATGGAAGAGTAAAATCACATTTTAAGTTTATTTGTTTTCCAAGTCTTCAAGGCACAGCAATGTGACCTTTGAAGCTAGGGTGATCGTAGGGTGTGGTGTAGAGCAATCCAAACAAATCAAAAACACCCATGCTCTCTCTGTATACTTCCAAGATGCTCTGTTTATGGAAGGCAAAGAGAGAATTAGTGTTTCCTGGTTGGCTAATGCAGTGTCTCTCTAAAAGAGATTGTGATAGAAGCTTTACTCCCTATATGAGTAGGAACAGACTGGACAGTATGCATTTTTAACAGGAAGAGCCATTGCTTTAGGTATAACAGAAAAGTCCAGCAGCTTGCCCCCTGTGGTAGTTCTGCCTCTTTGGTTGCACTTCTATGTGGTGCCACCTTGGAGTGACATTGATCACAAGTTAAAAAGAAAGAGTTCATTTCCTTCTTGTTGCTGCATAGGTGAGCCTTCAAAGAGTTACTCCCCCTAGGCTTCAGTGAATCACAACTTCAATCTCAAGATAAGAGAATCAGAATCATCCTAAGGGATTAAGCAAAAGAGGATGTCCTCTGCTTCTGCAAATAGAACCTTCCATGAAAAGAGCCAATTTTAGTGATATGAAATAGAAGATTAGTAAGGACTCAGGTAGTTGAACTTTCCAGTTGGAAACTCATCTGCGGAATGATGGAGGAGTTTTGTGGCCTGTCTTTGGTTGCTCATGTTAAGACTGATCAGATGGCTTCTCACCAATTAATTAACAGATCACTTTGCAAATGAGAATGATGAGTGTCTTGACCACTTGGCAATCTTCTCTCAGGTTTGAGGATGAAATTAATTAAAACTTGTTACCATGTAGCGATTTGTATTTCAAGCAAGAGAGATGAACTGGAGCCTTTCATACAGGATCTGCCTAGAGATCCCACTCCTCAGCGGCTTGACTTTCACTCCCATTTCACCCAAGGGACCTGCTTATGTCTGAGGGAACTAAGCCAGAGATATTTCTAGGACCAAATTCCAGGAAATTGGTTTGACTTTGGGGCAGGAGTTGGAAAGGAAACTGGTAGACTGTAGTTTCCATCACAGCACCCACAGCAATGGTTTTGCCTGTTAAAAAATGCATCCTGTCCAGTCTGTCCCACCTCTTAGCATCACTAGTCTCTGACCAAAGACACATGCACCCCCTTTCCTTCCTGGCTATGCCTCCTGGACTTCCTGTCAGTGCCCCCTCTGATCGCCCACAGTAGCTTTTTTCCTGATCTAGATTATTTTCATTAGCTCATCTTCAGAGGCTATGGGTAGCAAAGGGGACCCTCCTCCAACTCCCTTTTGAAGTTGTTCCCACTGCACTTGGCAGAGACCATGTGCCAAGAAGACAGTGGGACTCAGGAAACAGCTCAGAGTCTTAGACCTTGTAATCAGTCACCTTCTGTTCTTTTCTCTGATAAGTGATTAACCTTTGAAAATAGAATCACCCTTCACAATTAAATGCTACTCGATAGAAACCACAATTTTTAACCAATAGCTCTGGTTTTAGAGTTCTCTTTTCCCCTGGAAAAGAGGTAGTATTGTATATACTATGTAATATATACTACCCTCTGCAAATAAAGTTGGAGATAATGTGGCCTGGTGGAAAGACCATCGAAGTTAGAGTCAAAGGGCATGGACTTGAATAGTGGCTCTCCTGTTTACTACCTGTGTGTCATTGGGCAAATCACTTAACACTGCTAGGCCTCAGTTTCTTCATCCGTAAAATGATGGGCTTGAAAATCTCTAAAGACACTTGTAACTTCAAATATTATGATGCTACACATTCCCCAGATGTGATCATGTGTTTAGGGGATGTTTGTTGCCCGTCCCTTGTGACTAACAGCCAATGAAAGTTCTAGTAAACATTTAACAACTAGCTCTCCAAAAAAAGTAATCCCCATGCTTTTTAGTTTAACTTTCATTCTTAACATTTTCTCCAGTACTTTCTTAAGTCTAGAAAATCAACAAAATAATAAATCAAGTTCTGATTTGTAGCATTTGCTGATTTCCCAAGATGTAAACGGTCACAGTGAGAATTCGGCAATCTGCTCTTACTGCTTGGAGCTGGCTCTAGCACATATATTTGTTAAAAAACCAGCTGGGTACATTCTGTGCTCATGGGTCAAAGCATAGTTAAGTAGGCTATAAAAGGATCAAAACTCTTTCCTGACCTTGGCCTCATTAGCATGGTGCTCTCATGAACTGTACTTAATGGTCCACTACACAGCTATTTCTGCCCTCTCTTTAACTAACCCCTCTGATCTCTTCTGGAATGGCATACTCTACTGTTCCTTAGCAAATGCTTCACTCACAGTCAAACAAGCTATTCTATCTGTCCAGCCAATGTGGGCTATGCAAAAGTTACTTGGCCAAACCTCCAATGGTCAAATTCTACCCAGTGCCTCACACATGGGGGTGGGGTGGAGGGGAAGAGGGAACGGGGAGGTGATGTCAAAGCCAGGAGTGGAACTCTCCAAGCATCAGCCTGATTATGAGTCTGAGGATTAAAGCAGAAAGTCAGGGAGTGGAAGTCACAAAAAGGGGGTTCAGTGCAGAGTCATGAAGTTCAAGCCAGCTTAGGGTTCACGGGAAGGTGTCTTGGTCTAGGGGACTCAAGGAAGACTGGCAGTACAAGATAAAATGGCGTAGAATTTGAGCAACTAGCCTAATATAGGAGGTCAGAGCCATCCCTAAGTGACAATTTAATATGATAAGGATGAGCCTCAGTGCCATGTCCTTATGAGGCATATTTGTATTTGCCAGACCCAGTCCCTGCTACTAATTAAAGTCAGATGTCAGATGGCTGCCTTGCTGCACCAACTGTGTGGTTAGTAGTAAGGTATTTTCTCCTGGGAGATGTGTTAGGAAGCCTTCGAAGAGTAGACTTTTT
Organism: Trichosurus vulpecula; assembly: GCF_011100635.1. Lineage (NCBI taxonomy): Eukaryota > Metazoa > Chordata > Mammalia > Diprotodontia > Phalangeridae > Trichosurus > Trichosurus vulpecula. Next base: position 119,099,514 of record NC_050576.1, read on the forward strand.
TCTCCTCTGTGCCCCAAAGGGAAGTACTTAAGGTTCTCTTTTAAACCAGAGATGGAGATGGTTAGGGGGCAGGGGTGGGGCCTGAGCGAAAAGTGAGAGAAAGAGGGAGACTAAAACACAGAGAAAGGAAGAGAAGAAAGAAAGCCAGAGAGATTGAAGTCACATAGGGAGAAAGTAGTGGAGTTGGGATTTGAACCCAGGCCCTCTGACTCTAAAACCATTGCCCTTGCCACTTCACCATTCTGTTCATTTACCTATTTACCCCCTTTGTCTGGATTTGTGATTTAGTTGGTGTGTGAAGATTCCCTTCACTGCTTCAGAATAGTAACTAGTCCCTAACCTATACTCTTAGAGAGTTGCTTTAGGTACTGAGAGTCTTAGTGACTTGTCTGTGGTCAAACTACAAGTATATGTCAAGAAAATGTATCAAGAAGGAAGGAAGGGAGGGAGGGAGGGAAGGAGAAAGGAAGGAAGGGAGGGAGGGAGGGAAAGAGGGGGAAGGAAGGGAGGGAGGGAGAGGGAGGAAGGGAGGGAGAAAGGAAGGGAGGGAGGGAGGAAGGAAGGAGGGAGGGAGGAAGGAAGGAGGGAGGGAGGGAGGAAGGAGGGAGAGAGGGAGGGAAAGAGGGGGAAGAAAGGGAGGGAGGGAAAAAAGGAAGGGAGGGAGGGAGGGAAAGAGGGGGAAGGAAGGGAGGGAGGGAAAAAAGGAAGGGAGGGAGAGAGGAAGGAAGGAAGGAAGGAAGGGAGGAAGGAAGGGAGGGAGGGAGGAAGGGAGAGAGGAAGGGAGGGAGGGAGGGGAAGAATAGCACAGTACTATGAAAGCTATAATTTCTCACTATTTTGTTAATGAAGATGATGATGATGATTCCATCTTGACCTGGAAATGACAAGATCTCTTACGACAGAGGGAAAAAGAACATCTTACATTCCTTCCCACATTGTGTCCAAGAAGCTTGCTTACATATGGCTCTGAAAAAAAAGATCTACCCAAGCTAATTCCCGGTTCCTGTTCCCTCCCTCTAACATATCTGTACAGTCAACTGGGTTAATTAGTAAGGATCATATTTCTATTCTGTATCCCTTAAAAATAATTCATGCAATATGAAAATTGAGGAGTATTATACTACTCCAAGGAAAGAATAGGAGTTAGGGAATAAAGAATTAAAATTTCCCATCCTCATTCCCATTCTGCCTCACCAAATGTCATTGCCAAAGGCACGCTTTCAATGTTTAATACAGGCTCATTCTCCTACCAGCAAGACAAAGAATTATATTCGATAAATACAGATATTCACTCTGTACTTCTGTTACCCATGGACTAGCTAGCTATTCAGTAATTAAATGGGAATTGACATCTCTTAGTATTTCCAATGATCCTTTCCTAAGTACCACAAGAACCTTGAGAATAGTCTATATATTTTCTGAGATCAGACATTTTGCCTTTGGGGTCTGTTTTCCTAAAGTGGTACAGCTAGTTGTTCTTTATCTATTTGATACTTTAAGTGTAAGAACTGAATTGTTTATTCTTTTTGTTCTATTGTTCAAATTCATTGTTTAGCAAATTCTAGACACTCTTTGTAAGTGACGCAGGAAAAGGCAATCACATATGCAGACCAGGTTGGCATGGAGGAAAGCTGTCTGATCAATAGGGGAAAATAGAAATAAGACCGGGGCTCTGGCTGAGCCGTGGAGAAGCTACAATTCTTGCAGTGAGCATTTAGCTGGGGAGATATTCCCAAATGTCTCACCTTCCTCTCTCTTGGAATTATGTCTGGGTAGCTCAGTGACTACTTCCAAAAATGTAATACATTCCATTTTTGTGAACAGATTGAACATATGCTTGTTTATCATTGAAATTCAACTGTGCTGGTGGCCGTGCTGAGAAATATACATCACAGAATAGTTGCTGCATGGAGGGCTTTGACCAACAACCACAAATGAGATGAGAATGGCAGTCTAACAGTAGCTCCTATGCCTGAGGAGCTGATCTTAATATTTATTCAGAGATGGAAAATTACCTGGTCATTTGACAGACAAGAAATATGAAGGCCAGAGTGATCAAAGCCATAGAGAGAGAAATTAGTGGAGATTGGATTTGAACCCAGGCCCTCTGACTCTAAAACCAGCCCTTTCCACTTCACCTTTGTTTCTCTACCTGTTTTCCCCCTTTGTCTGGATTTGTGATTTAATCAGTGTGTGGGGACTCCCTTCACTGTTTCTAAGTTATACTTTTAGAGAGTTCCTTTGGGTACCGAGAGTCTTAATGACTTGACTATAGTCACGCTGCAGGTATATGACAAGAACAGAATCTGAACCCAGAACTTCCTGACTCCAATAACAGTACTCTATCCAACAGGTCAGAACAATCAACACAACAAATTCTAGCATTACAACTAATTGCTGAACAACGAATTGTCTCTCAATATAGCCAATCTACTTCAGCATTTGGTAAAGTCATGTGGGTTCATATAGTCTGTGTGTTCTATTTCCATATATAGTCTCTACTCAAGTTGAGACTAATTTACACAATTTCTGATGTAATTATCATAAAAAATACTGAATTGTGTAAAGAATTCTTCCACATTTCCATATGTATCTGGACTCTCTGGACTCTGTCTTCTCCTCACTTGTCAAATTGTGTCCAGGCATGTACCCTTCAAATCCCCCTACCTTTTCAAACACTGCTACATATGTTGTCTTTCTCCATTCAAATGTAATCTCCTTGAAGTTAGAGACAGCCTCAATTGATATTATTTATATGTCCAGGCCTTCACACAGTGTCTGGCCCATAATAAGCCCTTAATAAATTCTCGATCTATGTAGCTATTTTTCTATGTATCTATCTATTGCTGATCTATCTAAATGTTAAATGCATTTATTTATTTGCATTTCCAAAGTATGTCTTTGGGTCTTGTTTTTTTTTTCTTTTTACCTCTGCTTTCTTTTTTTGTCATGTTACTTTTTAAAATGGATGTTTTGACAAGTTACACTACATATTTCAATTAAGGTCATGTCAGTGCTTATAAAATCTCTCCAAGCTAAGGAGCTCCTAAATAAAATCATTTATGTTGCAAGGAAAAGGCACAGCTCTTGAATTTAATGTTCTGTTCATTCAAGGAAAATGTTTATTCTCATCAGAACATTTAAATTGCAGTGCATGAGTAAGTGTATTCTCCACAAAGACACCAGCACTGAGTTTGTTATACATGAGACAGAGAGCAAGTTGGTATTTAGAAGTTTTGATGTGACATTTTAGAGTTAGAAGGGACCTCAGCAATCATTTCATCCAGCTCACATTTTATATATTAGGCACATGGAATATTGAGCAACACCTTCAGATGGGGAGGGGGGTACACTCTGGTAGCAAGAACATACCACCTGACACCTGGTAGGCACACTGAGGTACAAACCAGTGTTTCAGAACCATCAGAAACAAACTTGAGCATCACCTCCTGACATCAGTCATAACACCTGTTTGACTTTTGCTAAAAATACCCAAATGTGCCTCCCAACATTAATGCCTAAATCAAAAAATATCTAAGAACATCCAAACATGGAAAATATATCCCTTTAAAACTTTCTAATGAATATGTAACTTGAGTTTGTTCAGCTACTGTTTTGCATTAAATAATTTACAATCTTGCACATTCCATTCACAATCAGTCTTAGATGCTTGGTATAAGACTGTCTCATTCTGTTCTCCCAGACCAGACTGTATGATGTTGACAGAAAGATGAAAAAAATGTCATATGTTTGTGATCTTGGGCTCAACAGTTTCAGCAAATGGTCTCATGCTTTCTGAAGTGATTTAGATCACTTTTTTCCCATTTCAATATGCTGCATGCAGGATTTATTATCTTGCCAATGAAAGAATGTAATTAATAGGAAAGCTTGCATCAGAAACTATGGGTCTTCCCCGTATTGCATTTTTAAAAGAATGTTTACAGAGATTCTCTAGATTCAAGAGAAGAACCCATTCTGCTCAATAGTCAGCTGGAATTTATTGTGTACATGCTATATGCCAGGCTCTGTGCTAAGCCCTGGGAATACAAAAACAATCAAAAGACAGTCCTTGCTGTCAAGGAGCTTACAATCTAATGGGGGAGATAAGAAGCAAATATGTAAAAACAGTCTATCTCCGGGATAAATAGGAAATAATTAAAAGAGGGAAGGTGTTAGAATTAAGAGAGATTGGGAATGATGGCATATAGATGATGGAATTTTAATTAGAACTTTAAGGAAGCTAGGGAAACCAGTACAGTGAGGTTAGGAGAGATTCCAGTCATGAAGAACAACTGGAGAAAATTCCCAGAGCCAAAAGATGGAGTCTCTTATTTGTGGAATGGCAAAGAGTCCAGTGTCACTGGATCAAAGAGAATGTGGCAGAGAGTAAAGTATAAGAAAACTAGAAGGGGAGGAGGAGGCTAGGTTATGAAGAGCTTTGAACACCAAAAATAGGATTTTATATTTCATCTTGGAGATGACTGTAAGCCACTGGAGTTTATTGAGAATGGGGTGGGGAGCAGGGTGATAACATGATAGGACCTGTGCTTTAGGAAAATCACATTGGTGGCTGACTGGAGGATGGACTGGAGTAGAGAGAGACTTGAGTCAGGCTGACCTACCAGCAGGCTACTGCAATAATTCAGGAGTGATATGAGAAGGTCTTGCACCAGAGTGGAAGCAGTGTCAGAGAGGAGAAGAGGCCATATTTGAGAGATGTTGTAAAAGTGAAATCAACAGGCCTTGGCAACAAATTAGATTTAGGGGATTAGCAATAGTGAGGAGTCAAAGACGGCACCCAGGTTGCAAGCCTGGAAAACTGGGAGGATGACATTGCCCTCAGTGGTAATGGCAAAATTGTTTGTATGATAAAAGTAGCTAGAAATAAATAGTCAGTTAACCAATAACCAATAATAGCCCCCCCAAATGAAATATATCACATTAGTTTTATTAGTAGAGTCGCTTTTCAGAATAGGGTATTATAGTAATTTTACTATATTGGTATTTTTGGTATTATAGTAATTTTCTTCCTTTCCAATCTAACCTCCAGACTGCTGCCAAGCTGATATTCCTAAAGCAATCAATTAACATTTATTGTTGTTGTTCATTCATTCAGTCATGTCTGATTCTGTGACCCCATGTCAGACCCTTCTATCCTCCACTATCTCCTGAAGTCTGTCCAAGCTCATGTTTGTTGCTTTCATGTAATTATCTATCCATCTCATCCTCTGCCATCTCCTTCTTCTTTTGCCATCAGGCTTGCGCAGCATCAAGGTATTTTCTGATGAGTCCTGTCTTCTCATTATGTGGCCAAAGTATTTAATCTTCAGCTTTAGTATTTTTCCTTCCAATGAGTAGTCTAAATTAATTTAAATATTGACTAACTTGATTTCCTTTCTGTCCAAGGGATTCTCAAAAGTTTTCTCCAGGACCACAATTTGAAAGTGTCAATTCTGTAGTGCCCAACTTGCCTTGTAGTCCAACTCTCACAGCCATAAATCACTATTACTGCTGAAAAAACCATAGCTTTGTTTAAATGGACTTCTGTTAGCAAGGTGATGTCTCTGATTTTTAGCATGCTGTCCAGACTTGCCGTCACTTTCTTTCCAAGGAGCAAGCATCTTTTAATTTCATGGCTGTCGTCACCATCTGCAGTGATCTGTGAGCCCAAGAATATAAAATCTGCCACTATGTACCATTTCTTCTCCCTCTATTTCCCAGAAAGTGATGGGACCAGTTGTCATAGACTTAGGTTTTTAAAATTTATTAAATAAATATTAAATATTAAAAATAAATGCATTTAAATAAAATACATTATTTTTAAATTAAGCACCTACTATATCCCTAGGCACTGTGCTAACCACTGAGGATACAAAAAGAGACAAATGATAGGCCCTGCCCTCAAAGGGCTTAACTCTAATGGGAAAGACAACAAGCAAAGAAATATGTACAAACATGCTATATATAAGATAAATAGGAAATGAGGAAAGCCACTAGAATTAAGAGGGGTTGAGAAATGCTAACAATATCAAACTCCTGATCAAGAAGTTGCAATGGCTCCCTATTGCCCCTAGGACAAGAGTTCTTAACATAAGGTTCTAGAACTATATATCTATATCTATATCTATATCTATATCTATAGTTATATCCCACTACATATATAGATATAGATACACATGTGTATGCATATGTAAATATTTTTCTATAACTATATTTCAATGTAATATATTTCCCTTGCAATCCTCCATGTTCTGTTTTATGCATTTAAAACATTATTCTGAGAAGTGGTCCATAAGCTTCCCCAGCCTACCAGAGGGTCAGGGCACACACACAAAAATACAAACTGTCTGGTTTTTGGCATTTAAAGCTCTTCATGGTACGGTTCTAGCCTATTCTTCTAGGCTGATTAAATATAACTTCCTTTCATGAATTCTATATTCTAGCCAACATGGAACTATGCTTACTGTTTCCTATACATGGCAGCCTATCTGCAGCCTCTTTGCTTTTGTCCAAGCTCATGTTGTTCATGCCTGAAATGTACTCTCTCTTCATTTCTGAAACATAGTAAATGCTTAATGAATCCTTGTTTATATAAAAAAAAAAAACTAGTGCTGGAAAACCAAGGATCATTAAAGCAAAGTTTTTGTGCTATAAAAAGCCACCATCATTCCCTGCCCCTGACTTGTACCACTCCAAAATCCAATCTAACTAATATACTCAAAAAATTGACCACATCTTTTAAAAATCAGTCGAACTAGTCATTTGGAGTTATTCAAACACAAAACGTCAACCACTTAAGACTTAATTTTTCACCTTTTTATGACTTGTTGTGTTGGTAATCAAAATGGGCTCCTTAGCACTAAGTTCAACAAGTGCCCTTGAAGAGTTTGGCTTTTGTTTCCTTTGATTAATTCAGTGTCTTTGATTGAGTCTTACTAGGTGCTAAGCCCCAGGCCCAAACCCCTATTAGGTGTAAAACCTTAGTGGGTGTGGACTGGCAACTAAGGTGGGGCCCAAGGTGGGGCTAACTCCAGGGAGGGCCTAGTTTACATGTCTGGGAGAGCAGAGGCTTTTAGACCACGTGGATTTAAGTTGCCTCTTTGTGACAATTCTAGGTCACGTAGGTGAGTCGCATGTGTGACTCACCCCTGATGCTGAAAAAGATATAAAACCCGGGGGTTGGCTGGCTGTTCTTTGGAGCTCTTTGCCGCAGCAGTGGTGGTGAGCAGTGGTGGCAAGCGTGACTCTGGGCCAGCCCTTGTTCTGAGCTCCTGGGCTGAACCTAGATGTTGGTAACTATGAATTGTATTGGGTCTGTCTGTTCATGTTTGCAATTTGTTTGTATTTTGTTCTGAAGTTCAGGGTGCTGGCTTTTTCCCCTGAACTAGGTGAATGCTGTCTGTATGCTGGATTAAAGTAAACTTGTCAACCCCTTCACATTGCTCTCCTTATTAAGGCAGATCAAAAGAACCTGTGCTGTTGGCAGCCTTCCGGGTGTTGGCTGTGGGTGGATCTTACATCGTCACAGAAGCTGCTAGCCGGATTGTGGAAACACTTGTATTGGTGCAGGATAAACAAAGTTAAGATCAAGCTAAAAACAATCAAGTTGAAACTAACCTAGAGAGCAAACCACATGACAGTCTGGAGGTCAATAGAGAATGTGACAAAGAAGGCTGTTGACAGAGCAATGAGTGTAGCTATCCATCTGAGAAAAAACTAGAGAAAGCCAGATATGTAGCCTGCCACAAAAAGCTGGTTATAAAAGCATACGCACACAATAAGAATGCTGAGTGTTCCAAATAGAGAACCTGTTGTCAAGAATGAAATCTTATATTTTAATTTGAGGATCAAGTCCCTTCATTCTGACCCTAGACCTCACTTCCTGGACTGTGCTGATTCTAGTCTTGATCCTAATTTTGTCCTAATTTTGTCATCCTTCAGTTTTAAAATTTGTCTCTCAAATATGGCACTCAAACAGGTCAGGGCCAAACAATTTTATTCATCCCAAAACCTGGAGATACAAAGGCAAGAAGTAACCACCAAGAACACAATATTTCAGCATAAAATGGCTGCCCTTCGTGAAGAGAATATCTGACTGCTGGCCCCAGTGGACGCCAACTTGGAGAGTAACAATTCTGTCCATAACCCCAAAGAAGGTCCTAGTCAAGCTATTTATCCTCCTGGGTGCATTGCCTAGCTGAAATGACTTTTTTTTCTTTAACTTCTACCTTTAGGATGAGACAAAATAAATTTCCTATAGAACTTTTAAAAGGTTTTCAGTAACCTGCTTAGTGCTAAATCTGTTAACCAGCTCTGACAGGGAAGGGGTTCCATTGTGTCATACATTAATACCTTTCACTTACTAGACTTCAGGGGGAACCAACCAATATTTATAGAAGAGTTTATGGAGGCATTGGCAGATAGCATGGTCAAAAGAGAGTCAAGAGAGAATCTATTGACATATCTCAATTTATGGGCTGAAAGTATTGGACTGGGAATCTGAGGACCTGAGTTCAAATCCTGCCTCTGCTTTTTACTACCAGTGTGATCTTGGCCAAGTTTGTTAACCTATCTGGACCTAAGCTTCCTCAACTTTAAGTTGATGGATTTGGACAACATGAACTCTAAGATCCCCTTGATGAGGTGTTTGTGCTTGCACCCTAAATCCTAACAGCCTCTGCTTGGGTGCCTGTGCCTGAACCCCAATTCCAAAACAAATCCAGGCTAGAAAATTTATAGAAGACCAGGTTATAAAGGACTTTAAAAGCCAAAAAGATAATTCTATATTTTGTCCATGAGGAAATAGGGAGCCCCTGAAGTTTATTGAATAGAGAAATGATATGATCAGACCTCTACTTTAGGAAGAACAATTTGACAGCTGAGTGGAGGATGGACTGGAGTGGGAAAAGATTTGAGGCAAGGAGGCCAACCAGAAAGCTATTTTGATATTCTAGGTATGAAAAGATAAGGCTTCCACCAGGATGGTAACACTGTCAGAAGAGAGGAGACATATATGAAAGATCTTATAAAAGTAGAATTAACAGGACTTGGCAGCTGATTGGATATGGGGTGACAAACATGGACTGGAAGAAAGCACTTGGGAACCTGCCCACCATCTTCATATATCCCCATTAATAGTGGGCTAAAAGAACTCCTTCAAATGGAGGCCTCCTGTTGGAGAGTAGTCTATTCCAAAATGGAGGGAAAGAAATAGTGGTCACCAGATACAGAAGAAAGGCATGATTGCAGGAGTTATGCAGCTAAGGCAGATTCTGAGGAAGAGTGAGGGTGTGGCTGGTTGAACACAGATGGAAAATGACAATGTTTCATGCAGCAAATTGAAAGAATTCATTTCCATGCTTGAATCCTTGTTGCCAAACTCAAGATTAAGCCTATGCTATCTTAACCTGGGCCTCAAGTCTTGTTGGTTCTGATGATTTATACTAATCCTGGTTGGCAACTTGCTTCTGTTCCAGATACTACTTTCTGTCTCTAATCCTTCAGATCTCTGACCAGGAAAAGCTCATCCTTTTCTCATGACAATACTGGCTTTAAACCACACATTCATATACTGGAAGTAGCATTTCCAAATTCCTTTAGATTTGCACAGTTTCAACCAATACCGTGAAACTTAAAGATGTTGGGTCTCATAAGGTATAACATACATTTTGCAGTTTTCCAACAAGAAGGAGAATCTTGAAGAGAGAACAAACTCTGGAGACTTTATCAAATGAATTAGCATCATGGGTCATAGCCTAACTTGCTTAGGAAAAGTATCTAAACCTGGCTAATAACCTAGTAAAATAAAAAATAGAAAGATAACCCTAGCTTTACTAATTAAATTGCTGGCAGTTTGTCTCATGAAACAGAGTACTATGACTTGATAGATGTATTCTGAAGTAATGGTCACAAAAGCAATGGAGCAAATTCATAGTGGTAGTATATTTCTTTAAAGATAGATTTTCCTATGTTTTTATGCTGATGAGGACATTTTAAATAGTGTTACCTTTCTCTACTCTTCAAGTTCTAGAAATAATGGCTTCCTTTTCCTTAAAATTAATTATTAAGTTCCTCTGTGGTTCATTAAAAATTGATATTTACTATTAAGCCTATCTCTCTGTCAGAGAGACACAACATGATTTTATCTGAAATTTGGCTTCAGGATTTTTGACTTAGAAGTGATCATAAGGCAATGCTTTGAATATCCTAGCCAGATGGCAGAGAATACATAAACATGGTGGTATATGTTTTTATAAAAAAAAACTCCTCTCAAAATAAATTAGAAACCTCACTCACTGGTTCTGTCTTTTTTAAATTTGGGAAATTTTGTCATGGGGGAAAAAACTTCTGAGGGAAGAAGATTCCTAAAGCTGTATTAGATTTTAGGCTCTGGTCAAAATAATCCAAACTGATAAAATTTACAATTTTTTTCACTAAAGAAGACTTATGTTGTATGAAGCTTCCTAATTTATATTTCATCATCATCGTCATCATCATCCAAAAGCATTTAAAGTTTTAATAAGCAACTCCAGATCACTATCTTAAAGAAATGCTTCCTGGTGTGCTGTCAGAAACATCCATATTTTATCTTTTTAGCATCAGTCCCAATTTTGTGTAGGATGACAACTTGAAGGAGGGAAAAAAAACTGTTGGGGTCTTATGATAATCTGGTTTCAAGAAAGCCTACAAGCTTTTAAATTACTTTTAAGCCTGAAGTTCTTTTAGGCCTCTATTAAATGGGATCTATGAAGCTGTTGAGAAAGTTCCCAATTCTTTTTACTTAGTACATCAAGCAAAAAAATAGGAATAATTATTTTGATGAAAAATACCTCATCAATATCTTTGATGAAAAAATTATTGAGGTCTTATCATATTAAGTCACAGAAAGCTCAAAATAATCAAATACGTTTAGAATTTATGTGGTGCTTTTTATGGTTGGGTGGAGGGGATGGAAAGGGATGAAAAAGAGAAGTTGGCAGGGTTGATTGTGGAGGAAGGGAAGTTCTTTCAAAGCAGAATTTAGATCAATGGATCTTCACAAGCTCATAGTTGCAAATACTATATCAAAGAATGTAGTCATAACCCATCTACATCTCATCATATGTGACTTGTCCATGTCCTCTCATAAATAATCCATGTCAGTCAAGCAACAAAATTTATCAAGTGCATGGAATGTGTTAGAGAAGAGCCTTTAATGATAAATCTTTTTTTTTCTTTTGTAAATAACAATCAGCTCTTTAGAATCATAAATTTAGAGCTGGAAGGGACTTTGAAGTTATCAGGTCAAACCTCCACATTCGACAGATAATGATAGTGAATCCCAGAGAGATTAAGTGCTTTGCCCATATTCACTCACCTAGTTAGTATCTATGGTTGGATTTGGAAAGAGAGCTTTCAAACTTCAAATGCAAGACTCTATCCACTGCATTCACTTGGAAGGCTCTTCAGTGTACCAGGAATGGCTTTAATCAGCACAATGCCAGCCACAAATAGAACATTGTGGAAATTCTCATCATATAGAGTGAATCTCTCTTCGACTTGGGCTCTGAGCTGCGTTTCCTCGGAGATAGTAGAAAATGCCTCTTGTGAGCATTCTTATCCCTGTTTTATGTCTAACTCAATTTTAATAATCAGAGGGCCATCAAATGTTTACCAGAGGACCCTAGAAAGATTCCTAGCTACCAGGTAGTGGGGGCCAGAGTGGTCTCTTACATTAGTAAGAATTACGTTATGATTATTATTGCTTGTCTTCTCACATAGTAAATGATGCTACTGTGACTGATTTGTACAAATGAGAAAGGAGTTGTAGCCACATGGCTGTTCCACTTGGGGAACCACCCTGATCTGTTTCCATGGGTATATTTGGGATAAAGACAGACTCAGTCCAGGAAGAGAGAGCCCAGAGAGAGTTAAGAGGTGAGGGGAGAAAGTGCCATGGTCACTCCCTTTCTATGGGCCACATCAAGAATACCTATTAAATAAATGAATGAATGGATAGATGAATAAATTCAAAGACCAGTAATGAAATATAAGGTATTCTGAGAGGAAGAACACTAGCAATTAGGGGGATCAGAAAAGGCTTAGGGTAGAAGGCAATACTTGAGCTGTCTTAAATGAAGAGAAGGATCTAGGACGTACAGATGAAGAGGAAGTGCATCCCAGACATGAGAGATGACTGAAGCAAAGGCATGGAAATGGAAGATGAGCATCCTATCTGAGGAACAGAGAAGTCTGCTCATCTAAGTCACAGAGTAATGTAGAATGAGGATAGAGACATAGTTTGGGGCCAGGTGGTGAATGGCTGTAAAAGCTAAACAGAGTTTTTATTTCATCCTATAGGAAATAGAGAGCCACAAATGTTTCCTAAGTATGGAGTTGACATGCTTAAGTAAAACACTTTGGTAGCATCATGAGGGATAGATTGGAGTGAGGGGACAGGAGGCCCTGAACCCAAAGCAGAAAGCAGAGCCTATTAAAAATGGGAATACAAAGCAAAGTGAAGATTTCTTTATCAAATTTATAAAAACCTGCAGGAAGCCAAACACAATAAGGCATGTTTGAGAAATCAATTATAAGACACCTCAGTTAGTTAAAAATAAAAGTGTTCAGTGCACCTGAGGTGAGCATTAATTGACCATTAAGGCATGTCTAGTCATATTTTTAAAGGTTTTTATTTCTAGTTAATCATCTTTTCTAAAGGAAAATTTCAGTTTTTATATTTTTTTCTCCTCAGATCTAGGTAACAAAGCAAAAAAGAATTCTGACTGAATGAAAGGATTTGTAATGTGTAATTTGGAAATATTTATCTGACAGAGGAGCAAAGATGAATACATGTATGTTGATAGGGCAGGCTCAGATATCTTTTTTAATGTATAGAAGGAAAGTATCATTCAAAAAAAAGAAAAAGCGATAAACGTTTTATGTTCAGTAGCAGTCAAATTTTCATAACTTTTAGGCATTCAAAATGCCTGACTCACTCAAGGCTGCATAGTCACACCATGGGCTCTTTGTGTATTTTTCTAGTGTTACCCATATTCTCCATAACTCATACCCAGCATCCTAAATAGTAGGAGTCCTGAAATCTTCTTCCCATTTTGGTCAGTCATTACAGAATATCCAGACAATGTACAGTTCTAGAAATAAGGTGCCAGTTCAAGAATTCACTTTTCTTAAGGCTTAAGGTCTAGAGGAAAGAGCCTTGGGGCCTAGGACATACTATCTCTGTGATTTTGGTAAAGTCCCCTAACCTCATTGACGTAACCTTAGTTACCTTATCTGTAAAGCAGAGATGTTAATAACCATACCACCTAATGCACAGGATTGTTGTGAAGAGATTGTTTTGTAAACTTAAAAGCATTATAGACTCAGAATATCTTCAAAAGTTATTGTCATCAAAACCATTTGGAATGAGTTTGAAAATTTAGAAATTCATCAATGGAACTGACTAGATAAAGGAGAATAAGAAGTAATAGAATAAACCAGTGCCTGATAAACCTTAAAGCATAAAATTACTTAGGAAAGAATTCTCTCTACGAAAAAAAAAATTAAAGTTTGGAAAACTGCAAAGTGATATGGCAGAAATTAGGTTTAGACCAACATTTTATACCATATTGTATGATATATTCAAAATGAATACATGATCTGAAAAGAAATCGTACCATAAAAAATTAAAAGAAAAGCAGGTCCTTTTGCAACTATATTAGTTGTACTGTTAGCATAGTAAATGCATACTTTTTGCAGTAGATGTATTCTTAATCAAACAAGAGATAAAGGGAATTACAAAAGATAAAATAGATAATTTAATTATTACATAAAACTGAAAAACCCATACAAGCACAAGTTGTGAATAAACTTTTTCTTAAAAAGAAAAACGCAATCAAGGATAAGAAGGAAAGTAGTCAAATGGAGAAAAAAATCTGTATTAAATTTCTCTGATTAAAATTTGAAATCTAAGATAAATAGACAACTAAATCTCAAGAATAAACCTGTGATTTCTTTAGTATAGGAGTTCCTGAGTGAGATAATTTGCTCTGCCAATGCAAGTCAGTTCACCTTATCTGCAATTTATGGTCTTAGATATATGCCTAGGGTACTGAGAGGTTAAGTAACTTGCCTAGGGTCACACAGCCAGTGAGTTGTAGAGTTAGGAATTGAACCCAGGACTTCCTAGCTTTGAAGGCAACTCACTCTCTGCTATGCCATTCCCCAATAGATAAACAGTCAAAGGATAAAAACAAACTGTTCTCAAAAGAATTGTATATTTATAACAATCATATGAAAGAATATTCCAAATCACTAATAATCAGAGAAGCAAAAATGAAAACAACCTTGAAATTGGTTGGTTTTTTTTTAATCTCCCACCTAGCAAATTGGGGGGAATAACAAAAGATGGGAATACTCAAATGTTGAAGGGGCTGGGGAATGTATTGTTGGTGGAGGCGTAAATTAGTATGACCATTTTAGAAAGTATTTGGAATTATGCAAAAAAGTGACTAAAATGCCCATGTCTTGACCCAGAGATTATACTACCATGGATATATCCCAACTAGGTCATTGATAAAATATTTATAGTGCCATTTTTTATGGTAGCTAAGAACTAGAAACAAAATAGATGTCCACTGATTGAGAAATGGACAAAGAAATTAACATATGAATGTTACCAAACATACAGAGTAATAAAATATTACTCTGCCACAAGAAATGATGGAGAAGCATTGAAAGACTCATATAAACTGACACAGACTAAAGTAGGCAACACAATGACCACCACAATGTAAATGAAAAGAATAACCATAAAACAAGTGGAGATAAAAGTTGCAACATTACCAAGAAAAAACATGGCCCTAGAGAAGATGCATGAGAAGACACCTCCCCAGTTTCTTTACAAAGATAAGTCCACAAGTGTGGAATCTTGAATATATTTTCATATTTTTCTGTGTATTAGTCAGTTTTACTGATTTCTGTCTCTTCTTTTGTCTTTTCAAAATGTTCTTTAGTATGGCATTCTGGGAGGGAGAGGGTTACAAGTGAAAATTTAAGCAATGTCATTACAAAAGATATCAGTAAAATGTATTTTAAAAGCATTGTAGAAATCTAAGGTATTATTAGTATTATCATCAACATATGCCTTTGCATACAAGGAGACTCACCTAGGAATAGAGTAGTTGTATCTCCTCACAGAGAAACAACCTTACACTCCCTGCTTTTAGAGCTCAATTTCAGATCCTCAATTCCAGGTTACAGGAGAGGAAATAACACTGTTGGCAGATATGACTGAAGGCTCACAGCAACCATCATGTCCTTGGCAGCCTTTCATTATTCATTTTTCATCTGATCCATCAGCCCAAATAATATTTTTAATTGAAAAAATATTTATCAACAACTTTAATCTGTTTTGCAGAGATTTCCTAGACAGAAATGGCCAAGACCATACCAGATACTACTCAATGAGTCCTGGCAAGCAGGCTTGTCAGGGAAAATATGCTTGACTTTTTCAACAACACAATAACAAAAGAGTGTGATGGGGCTTATTAGACTGAGCAGATGGAATCCTTTTCATCAAGAGGGTATGTCTAGTTCATAACATTAACTCATTTTCACAGTCCACATCTTCACATGGATAATTCTTTTTAACAGTAATTTTTACAGTGAATAATTCTAGTGATGGTTTCCAATCTGTTAAGTAAGGAGTGGTAGTATGACACAGTAGATAGAATGCTGTCCTTGGACTCAGGAAAACCTAGATTTAAACTCCATATCAGATATTTAGTGACTCTGTGTTCCTGGCAAAGTCACTTAAACTTTCTGGGCTTCATTTAACTCATCTATAAAATAAGGTTTGACATAATGTCTAAGGTCATGTCTTGTTCCAAATCTGTAGATGGAAACTAGGATTAAGAATGGATTTATTATTTCATTGGGATAGGCAGTCGTTAGGTAAGGAAACTTGCTCTACTAATGTAGGTCACCACTTTATCTGCAATTTATAATCTTAGAGATTTGCCTCAATCACCAAGAGATCAGTACTTAAACTATGGTCACAAAGCCAAAATATTTCAGAGTAAGGATTTGAACCCAGGTCTTCCTTGCTTCAAGGTTAGTTCATTATTTACAATGCCATACTAAAGTGATATAATATTACATTATTATAAAAACAATATGATAAATACAGAAAATCATGGGAAGACCTATGAACTAATAAGAATTACACAATTTCAGACCATCTAAAAATTTTAGACCATCTAAAACATTAACATTGTTCCTGTAAATGTGAGGTCCTTGTCCACTAGCCAACTAGTTGACACACTACCAGTAGAACTAAATCATATCAGTCTTAACACTTGCACTGTGCACAAAGCCAGAAGATGAAATGAAGTTGCAGCTAAATAGAAAGATGTTTCATAAGTTCCCTTTGGATATACAATTAAAGGAATCAGCAAAGTTGGTACTATAATGCATCCAAAGGCATTGGCTCTTTGGTGGTCTGACATTGCAGTCCTTATGATTATTTTTTTAAAAAACTGCATAAAAACAGTCTATTGGAGAGGGCAAGTAGATAAATTCTAGAAAGAACTCAATAAGAACCTTGGAATTTTGTTCCAAGTTTGTTCTTCAGTCATTTCAATCGTATCTGATTCTTTGTGACCCCATTTGGGCTTTTCTTAGCAAAGATACAGGAATGGTTTCCCATTCCCTTCCCCAGCTCATTTTATAGATGAGGAGCTGAGACAAACAGGGCTAAATGACTTGCTCAGGGTCACACAGCTATCTGAGGCTATTTTTTAACTCAGGAAGATGAGTCTTCCTGACTCAGGCCTGTCAATCTATCTGCTCTGCCACCTAGCGGCCCCATCTTCCAATTAAATCAATGTAAAATAAACAATTCTGTGATTTTAAAACAAAGGAAAGCATAGAAGACAGTGAAAAATATGTTGGAAAATATAGTTCAGGAGTAAGAAACTAAAAAGGCAAAAGGCTCATAGACTATAGAAACCTTACATCTGTACTGTATACCATGAATATTTTCTCCAAGAATACACTCAGGAGTCTCTGGGAGTGGCAAGATCTGAAAAACCTCACCTACACAAACACACATGTGAAATGGTGTTTGTTCCTGTCTAATAAAAATAACACAATTTTAGACTATCTATAAACATTAACATAATTGTTGTTATGAGAACAGATAGGAAACAAATGGCTTCTGGTGTGGGAATTGTTTTCAAATCAACTGTCTATGTACAGTCAGAGTATTAACCTGTTTACGCAATAATTCAAATCAGTGCCTGACTAGAACAATGAAGAAAAATGAGAAGAAAATATGGCATGCAATTGAGGTAATTCCAAAAATGATCTGTTTAAATAAATTGTTGATTCCTGATCTGGGCTGCTTATAGCTCACTTGTTTCTCATTCTCCATGGAGGAGGAAAGTGGCAAAAAGCATCAGCAAAACAGCCATCTACAAGTGGTGGATGCAAAAGCTGGAGCTACCAGGACCAAAAAGACTACCAATCCTAATGTGCCATTTTGTTGACATGGACTTAATTGTAGGCATGGCCATTTTTAAAAAAATTTTATTTATTTGTTTTTGGAGGGGGCAAGGCAGAGCAGTTGGGGTTAAGTAACTTGCCTGAGGTCACACAACTAGTGAGTGTCTGAGATCAGATTTGAACTCAAGTCCTCCGGACCCCAGGGCCAGTATTCTACTCACTGCACCACCTAGCTGCCCCTAGGCATATTTAATGCCTAACACTGGAAACTTTGGCTATGTACCAGAAATCCTTTGTTCACCTTCCTATAAAACCACACAGTACCTAACAGTCATGTGCCATTTGGGGTTCAGTCTAGCACTGTTTAAATAAAGTTTATCTTCTGGAAATGACTAGATGTCATCCTTCATTTTCCTGAACAGGACAAAGACAGGGACCCAAAAATATTGCAATGAGGCAGACCAGAATGCACAAGCACTTGTATCCTTTATTCATGAGAGTTTAATACAATGGTTAGCTGCAGTTAGCTGAAAGTCATAAAATCTCAAGATTTTAGCATTGCAATAGACCTAAGCAACCAGCAAGCCCAACTCTTGCCCAAAAGAATTCCCACTATAGGATACTGAATAATGGCCTTCCTAAAGGCCATATCAGATCATGTTATGCTCCCTCACTGCTCCCCCATTCAATAAACTCAGGCTCCCTTTGCCACCAGGACAAAATACTAAATCTTTTGTTTTGCTTTTTAAAGCCTTTCCTAGTCTGGCCTCCTTCTATGTTTTTAATTTTCTTATATCTTACCCACTTTCACATGCTCTGCAATCCAGTGACACTGGCCTCCTTGCTAGTCCTCTCACAGGACACTTGGCCTCCCTACTGTGTTTTCACTGCTATCTGTCCTCTATGCCTACCTAAAATTTCTCTTTCCTTATCTCTACATCCTGCCTTGCTTCAAGACTTTGCTAAAATACCCCTTTTTGCATAAAGCCTTTAATAATGCTATAGTATCTTCCCTTGAGATTATCTCCATTGCATTCAATATACATCTTAGTTATAATTAATTGCTTCCTTATTACCTACACCATTAGACTGTGAGTTCCCTGAGGGCAGGCACCATTTTTACTTTGCATGAAGATTTCCAGTGAAAGGAAGAATCTACCATTTCCTGGAGCATCCCATTCCATTTTTTTTTGAACAGTTCTAAATGTTAGGAAGTTTTCCTTTACTTTTAAGCCTAAATTTTCCTCTTTCCAAATTCCACCCTGACTACATCCAAGCAAAAGAAGAGGAGAAAATCTATTTAAAAGATAGAAAAATAGATTATCACCATTTCCTAAAGGAGTTAACTGCTGTAAATCAGTCAGTACAACAAGGAGACCAAAAGATCTTAGAAACTACTTCAATCAGCAAAGTTGATCTTGCCAAAAAGAAAGCCCCTAGACTCATACATTCTAAACCCTGGTTTAGAAATTTGCTTGCAAAATCTTATAAAGGAGTATAGCGGAAAACGATGAGCATAGTTATCTCATAAGTTAGAAAGAAGAAGTGAAGGGACAAATATCTACAAATCTTGGCATGAGGCACAAATCATCCCCATAGCATTTAAGGATAAAATTAGAAGAACAGACCAAAAATGGAAAACATTGTCAAGAGATCTAGAACAAAATCTTTTCTCCATCAGTTAGTGTGCGACCACCACATTTGGACTCTAATATCTTAGTCCCTGATGTGTTACATGAGGAAATAGAAACAGCAGAAAGGACAAAGAAGAATAGGTACTATGGTAGATCAGGTATACACAAAGGATGTCTCTGCCACTGGTGACAGGATTTTGAGGGATTGAGTCTTAAAGTTTCTGAAAGAAGTCAGGATACCAAATGATTGAGAGCAAAAACAACCCCCTCTATTATTAATAAACAAAGGTGACCAAGAAATTATTAATAATTGCTGAGCCATAAGCTTACCTTCCCCATTTCTACAAAATCTTTATGGAATTAACCTACATATCTATTGAAGTTCTCCTCAAAGCTATGAAGAGAAAATGAGAAGGTGGCTAAGGCAATACTCTACTGGAGACCACATTTTTGCCATCACACAACTGACTAAAAGATGCAATAAATAAGAGATCCCACTAGACTCATGGCTCATTGGCTATTTTTTTTAAAGCAATTGATTGAATAGAGCAAAATGATGCCCCCAACAAGTCTCACCCACAAGACTGCCTCCAACAAGGTATCTCCCAAGAATATGCCAAAATTTAACAAAGGAAACAACTTAGTGCAATGAGGCTTTAATTATTAATAACAAGAAAAGTCTAAGGCATAAATATATTCACCAAAGATGTTAGCTACTCTTATGGAGTGCATAAAATTCAAATGAAAGAAAGATTTCCTATGAATAATAGTGCTCCTGTTTTCAGATGACATTGTGATTGTACCATCCTTAATGAAATCATAATAACCATAAAGAATTCTACCTAACTATACATGGGGGAAAGCACATGAAAATTTTCAATTTTCCAGAGTGTGATATGCATTTGTATGAACAAACCACCCAACTGGTCCATCAGTACATTCATTCATTCAACAAGTAAGCAAGTAAGCATTTGTTAACTGCCTATTATGTGACAAATACTGTTGGGCAACAGGGATACAAAGTCTAGTAAGGATAGTCCCTGCATTCAAGGGGTGTACATTGTACTAGGGTTGGGGAAGGGACACATAAGTGAACACAAAATACATGCAATGTAAATGCAAGTTAACTTCAGGAGGAAAGAGCATCGGATCTCCTGGTTCCTAGTACCCTGGGCTTTAAATTATGCTATACTGTCTATCCAATTCCTTTTTTCTCCCTTTTTTCTATATCAAGCATACTCCCAAACACAATTCTCTTTACAATTTCCCACTCCCAAGTTGGGGTTTTAAAGTATCACGTGAACCCTGCCAATAAAAAGACAAGAAAATTGCTTATCTGAAGTGATAAGAGAAATGTAAATAAATTCATCTGCCCTTCAAATATCTTCATATTACTCCACCACCATGCCTGGAATTCCTCCAGTGGATTCAATTCTTCAAATTATAGCACTATATCCATTAAATGCATAAGTTGTATGTGAAGAATTTTATATCAACCCATCATCAACTGTTTGCAACCAAGTTCACTTAAGTTTGGATTAAATTGTCCCCGGCATTGATAACCTATGGCATGTATGAGCTCACTGCCTTTTTCACACAGGCCAATTTCTGCCTCAATTCCCCACTGCTCAGCTGTCCTTAAAAGAGTTGTTATTCTTGTCGTTCAGTCGTTTCAGTCATATCCAACTACGTGTAACCCCTTTTGGGGTTTTCTTAGCAAAGATCTTGTAGAGGTTTGCCATTTCCTTCTCCAGCTCCCTTTACAGTTGAAGAAACTGAGGTAAACAGGGTTAAGTGACTTGCCCAGGCTCACACAGCTAGTGAGTGTCTGTGGTCTAATTTGAAGTCAAGTCTTCCTGAATCCAGGCCTGACACTATCCACTGTGCTACCTAGCTGCCCAAAAAGTTAGTAGTTCGTACCTACTCTGCCCCCTGCTCATAAGTCTGTACCCCTTACCCTAGCATGGCAATAGGAAAAGGACTGGCACTTTGGAATAGGGTTTTGCATAGCAAAGCTACTGACCCTGGTTTATCCAATTGTCGGTAGCTAGAATCATCTAAAACCGTATAGAGCTCTGTCCTCTGTTACAGGAACTATTCAAACAATGGCCAAATGACCACTTATTGGAATGATCCCTTGAGAGCAAGGACAGTCTTTTTTTTAAGATTTGTATCCCTATTACCTAACAGTGACTGACATAAAGTAAATTCTTCATAAATGAAAGAATGCACAGTTGAGTGGGTTGCTCATATAGCAGCACATGATAGAGAAAATCCATTCACACATAGGAGTTTGAACTAAATAACTCCTAAGATTCTTATCAATTGCAAAAACTTATGATTTCCATGTGAGACTATGACACAGGACAATTAAGTTTTGGTGCTAAGGAATAAAGAGGAAAATGGGGGAGTGACACTAGAAAGGGAAATCCTGGCTGGAGTTCCTCAGTAAGGGGCTCTGGATAAAGGTATGAAGGTATATGTGCCTTAGGGAGAAGTAATCATAGAGGGAATCCTTACAGAAAAAAAGAGGAATAAACACATATTTCAACTGTTTAATAATCTGATTGGGACCAGGCCTGTCACCAAGAATCCTTTACATGATCTTGTCCCTTGTCCTTTGTAGCTCAATTATATTTATCTTTACTCCTAGCAAGTAACTCTTCTATGTAGCTGCTATTTACATTTAATTAATATTTTTCTGATCAATTGATTATGATATATATTATTGCTATTCACCTAAGTAGATATTCAGTAGTAGCATGCTGAAGCTTCTGATAAAGGAGGTCATCACTTCTTGATTTGGAATCTTTAATCTTCCATAAGTCATATAGCCTTACTGGGTCTCAGATTCCTCAGCTATAAAATGAGAGAGTTTAGTAAGTGATCTCTAAAGTCCCTGCCAGTTCTAACTATGATCATATAATCCAGTGTAAAGACTATGGCCATGAGCCTAGATTTCAGTCTCTGTTTCCTGCTTCTCTTTAAAGTCTTCTTGGCTTTTCTTACATGTGGACAGCTCCTCTATGAATTATGTCCCTGTTGCAGTAATGAAATAATTACTAAGTTCCCAACTTAAAAACAGGATGCCAATGTTCATATGCAAGTTTAATTCAATTAAACAAGCATTTATTAAATACCTATTATATGCCAGGCACCGGGGATATGAAGAGAAAAACAACATGTGCCAAGATAAATACAAAATATATAAATTAATCTGAAAGTCAGGAGAAAATGAATTACTGGGCAAATCAGGAAAGGCTCCACATAGCAAACAGCACTTGAGCTGAGCTCTAGCAGTTCCAAGATGCAGGAGTGAGGAGGGAGATCATTTTAGGCATGGGGAACAACCAGGTATAGAAGAGAAAAGTAGCTTGTCATACATCAGGAACAGTAAGCAGGTCAGTCTTTTTAAAACAAAGAATGCATTGAAGGTGAGTAATGTGCAATTAGCTTAGAAAGATAAACTGCAACATAATTGTGAAAGACTACATGCAAACAGAGGAGTTTTTATTTGATCCTGGCGGCAATAGGGAGACAATGAAGATTCTTGAGCAGAGGAGTGACAGAATCGTATCTATGCTTTAGGAATATCAATTTGACAGTTGTGTGGAGGTCAATTTTTAGAGGGAAGTGTCTGAGTACAGTTGAACTAAATAAAAGGCTGCCACTATAGCACAAGTGGGAAGTGATGTGGGACTGGATTAGGATAGTGGTCATGTGAGTAAGGGAACAGGAGTTATTCACATTGAAATTGAGAGAGAGAAAGGGACAGCTAGGTGGCGCAATGAGTAGAGCACAGGCCCTGTAGTCAGAAGGACCTGAGTTCTAATCTGACCTCAGACACTTGACACACTTACTAGCAGTGTGACCTTGGGCAAGTCACTTGATCCCAATTGCCCTGCCTTCCCCCCTCCAAAGAATTTTAAAAAAATTAAAGAGAGAGAAAGAGAGAGAGAGAGAGAGAGAGAGAGAGAGAGAGCAATTTCTTATGGAACAATAGTATTTAGTATTCTATTACATTCATATACCACAACTTGTTCAGCTATTGCCCAATCCATGGGCATCCCTCAATTTCGAGAGTACCAGATTCTTTCCAGTGCTTTCCTTTATAGAGAGGAGAAACCGGACTCAGCTCACTCCGCTTTGCATCTCTTGCCTTGCTTGATTTCAACTCCATGGAACAAGATGTCCTTGTGTTGGGTACCCTCTGGTGTGCTACCTCCCTAGCTTCACTTTCTCGCCTCCTTTTGAGGGTTGTCTTTGCCTTTAGAATGTAAGCTCCTTGAGGGAAGGGACTGATCCTTACCCCGGTTACGTTACTAGAATAGACCACAAAAGCCTATTTAACCTAAAATATATTTGAACTGCAATATTAACAGTGTCAACAGTATGGTACTAACAGTATCAACAATAAAAACTATTTTAGTTATCGTTTCTCTGGGAAAATGCCACTCATGGTATCACAAAATATCCATTGGGAGCCATCTCAGGGATAGCCAGTCCAAACTATAAATATAACTAAGCGTGGTCATCAAGGATTTCTGCAAAAGCATGGTGAGTCAAATGATGCTTGTGTCCCTAGCCACCAGCTCTATCCAGTGACCCTTATGAGGACCATGGTGAGAAGGAAATGAGGACTGTGTCTTGCCAGCTATGGCCTCTAGCTGAGCAGTGTATAGTTAAAAAGCAACTAAGAAACTTGGGGAATACTTCTCCTTCTTTGGAGTCCTAGGGAGAGCATTTTCCCTGTTTACCCATGAATTACTAACTAGCCATTCAAAACTGAGCATTTTGACCATTCATAAGCCAGATATTGATAAGTCAGGAAGTCTCTCTGCATTCACACAAGATAGGGAGATCAAGGCCAATGCTTGGAATCCCTGATAAACTGATATCAATGCAAAACTTGCTGACATCACAAAACCAATCAAGAAATAACAGCTGCTTATAAAATAGTCCATTTTTATCATGGGCCATATGTAGAAAACCCTCCATTAGCAGCTAAGTATAACAATCTGTGAATGGTCAGAATAATGTCCTGGGAGACATTCAAGGGTCATTCAAAATCAATCATTTTAACAATACACTTTGACAGTAATACAAACATCATTACCTCTGACTTTAACTAAGTAACATAAACAAATCTTTCAAAATGGAAATTAGTTCCATCGCCCTTCAAAGACAATAAAAAAAATTTCCAAAGTTTGTGTATCATATGTTATAAATTTCTTAGCCTGGCATTTAAGGCCATCCACAGTTTGGCTCCAGCCTACCTTTCCAGCCTTGTTTTTTTCTTTTTTCTATGGTAATATTATACATTCTAGCCAGTGAACTCTGTGTGTTATCTCCCACCTCCATGCATGTACACATACCATTCCCCAGGTGTAAAATTGACTCCTGTTTGACCTCTATGTTACAAAATCCTTTTATTCAGAAAGCTTCACCTATGTAGCCTTCTCTGATCTTCCTACTGAAAGTGTTGTCTTCTTCCTCAAATATTACAAGAATGCTTGTGCAGCCTTTTCCTTTGCCTCCATCGCTCTCCTAACTTGCATTATACAAATCTTTTTCATATGTCATATACCCTCAGGGAGCTGGAAACTCCTTGAACACAGAAACTATGTTATTTTTTTAATCCCCAAAGCACAACACAGTGCCTTGTACTATGGCAGCTAAATATCTCAGGCACTAGGCCTAGAAACAGGAAGACGTAAGTGTAAGAACCTTACCAGCTGTGTGATCCTGCTCAAGTCACCTAATGTTTATTTGCCTCAGTTTCTTCAACTTTAAAATAGAAATAATAGCACCTACTTCCAACAAGTTTTGTGAGGATGATATTTGCAAAATAACCTAACATAGTTTCTGATGTATAGAAGATACTTAATAAATGTTTGTTTACTTCCTAGTAAGTATTTGATAATTTTTTAATCAATTTCTACTGAATTTGCTTTTTACTAGGCCCAGATCACTGTTTTACTTTACATAACTCATGTGACAGAAAATGATATTTGTAGAGACAGAAACCATTTTGGTCTGCTAACAAACTCTAGTTACTTAGGATTATACATCATTTCTATTGAATTGCATAGGGCAAGTTCTTCTACTGAAAGGTAATCTACAGATGGCATGTATATAATGGTGTGAGAAAAATATGACTGCAACAGCAAAAAACAAAACAAAAAACTATGAGCTGCTCACCTAGCAAGAGCCAACAATAAACTAATGGGTAGCTTGTGTGTTCCACCAGAATCCATACTCTGTCAAGAGAAGAAGAGAAAAGCTCCCAGTATATTAGGTGGATTTCCCACGGTAGGAGCCTAAGACCATGTAGATAAGAGTCACACAATATGGGCAGGCATGGATGAGTTGAGATCAGTATCAATAAAATGGTACTCATATTAAGGAATTTCACTGTAAGATTGGAGTATATAAAGTGAATTAATGTTCATTTAACATATATGTCAAATAAGAAGGTAGTATGGAAACAACCCATGAGTGAGGTGTCACGGTATTGCCAGTAGAAGTACTCTATTGAAGAGTCAGGAGATGGCAATATAAGTCCCAATTCCACACTTTAATTCACTGTGTGTTTTTGGACAAGATGATTCACCTTTCTCAGCTCTATCATCTGTAAAATGAGTAAGTCAGATTAAATCAATCTCTAAAGAACCTTCCAACCCTGGTCTCTGGTTTTACTATGATGTTGGGTGATGAGCAAGCAAAGACAGGTCATTGTAGCAACTTCTCTCTCTTACAACTACAAAATACCTTGTCTACTGGGCCATCCTAGCCCTGCTTACTAGTTTCACTGCACTATAAAGGCTAGAAGAGTAGCTAAGAGGACAGAGTAAAAAGATGAATAGACAAAGACTTCGTTATCCAGGGACTGGCCTGAAAAGTTACAACAGCAAGTGAAAAATAAAGACAGACGGGAAACAGGAAAGTATCTCTGAAACAAAGGAGATTTTCAGGGATTCCTTTATTTTCACATTGCACTCCTAGTGTTCTGTACTTTCCACTGTTAACCTGATTTCCTGCTCACATTCCTTATCACAAGGCTCTATATAACTTAATTCCATAAATATTTATTAAGGGTTTACTATGTGACAGGCACTGTGTTAAGCTTTGGGAATACAAATAAGAAAAAGCAAGCTAGTCCTTACATTCAAGGAGCTTACAATCTAATGTGGGAAGAAAATACACAGAAGCCAGAAAAGGGGAGGAGGAAAGGGTCACCAGTGGGTATGAAGTCAAATGGAGTCAGAAACAAGCAGAGTTGCTGAGAGAAAGTGAATAATTATGCAGTAAAGGCTCAATAATCATTTTCCAATTAGCCATATTTGCTATAATTTTTATCACAATGTATAGGCTTGTCCTAAATGTGTGACAAAGCTCCATTTGCCTCCACAATGTAGCAAAAGAAAGTAGAGCAGGGGGCAGAGCCAAGATGGTGGTTGGAAAGTAGGGGCTCACTAAAGCTCTCCCCCAAATCCCTCCAAACACCTGTGAAAAATGGCTCTGAAGAAATTCTAGAGCTGTGGAGGCCACAAAATAGCAGAGGGAAACAGGTCTCCAGCCCAGGACAGCCTGGATGGTCATTGGGAAGGGTCTGTCCCAAGGTGCTGGGAGTGGAGCGCAGCCCAGCATGGGCTGCACCAGGACAGACCAGACCCAGAGTCGGCCTGGAGCAGGCTTTCAGGCCATGAATCATTGAGCTGTGGCAGTTAGCAGACTTCTCAACCCACCAACACCAAAGACCATGGAGCAGGTTAGTGGGAAAACTGCTAGATCGGGTTAGAAAGTGGTCCAACCATAGCCCTGGGGGTGGCAGAGGTGGTGCTGCAATGGTGATAGCAGCAGCAGGAAGCTCCTGTGGCTGTTTCTAGAGCTCCAGTGTCAGCTGCTTCCTGAGTTCCTGGCTAACACGGTGGGAAGAATCAAGCAACAGACCAGAGCAGGAGTGCAAAGCTTGCTTTGCCCTGCTTGGATCGGGGTTGGAATCCTGGTTGGCAGTTCTTGGGGGAGGAGGAGCACTGCTGTGGCACAGCTTGTGGTGACAGTGGAATAGAAGTAGCTCTAAAAACAGCAGAGCAGCCCCTAAAGCTTGGAAAAAAAGCACTCTATTCTAAAAGCAGTCATACCCTGACAAAAAGCTCAAAGGTCAAGGAGTTGACTGGGAACATGGCCAGACAGCAAAAAAGGACTACAGACTCAGACTCAGACTCAGGCTCAGACTCAGACTCAGACTGCAGAATCTTTTTTTGGTGACAAAGAAGACCAAAACATACACCCAGAAGAAGTCAACAAAGCCAAAGAGCCTACATCAAAAACCTCCAAGAAAAATATGAATTGCTCTCAGGCCATGGTAGAGCTCAAAAAGGATTTGGAAAAGCAAGTTAGAGAAGTAGAGGAAAAATTGGGAAGAGAAATGAGGGAGATGCAAGAAAACCATGAAAAACAAGTCAGTGACTTGCTAAAGGAGACCCAAATAAATACTGAAGAAAATAACACCTTAAAAAATAGACCAACCCAAATGACGAAAGAGCTCCAAAAAGCCAATGAGGAAAAGAATGCCTTTCAAGGCAGAATTAGCCAAATGGAAAAGGAGGTCCAAAAGACCACTGAAGGAAATACCACCTTAAAAATTAGATTGGAGCAAGTGGAAGCTAGTGACTTTATGAGAAATCAAGACAAGATGAAACAGAAGCAAAAGAATGAAAAAATGGAAGACAATGTGAAATATCGCATTGGAAAAAACACTGACCTGGAGAATAGATCCAGGAGAGATAATTTAAAAATTATTGGACTACCTGAAAGGCATGATCAAAAAAAGAGCCTAGATATCATCTTTCAAGAAATTATCAAGGAGAACTTCCCTGATATTCTAGAACCAGAGGGTAAAATAGAAAATGAAAGAATCCACAGATTGCTTCCTGAAAAAGATCCCAAAAAGAAAACTCCTAGGAATATTGTTGCCAAATTCCAGAGCTCCCAGATCAAGGAGAAAATACTGTCAGCAGCCAGAAAGAAACAATTTGAGTATTGTGGAAACACAATCAGAATAACACAAGATCTGCCAGCTTCTACATTAAGGGATCAAAGGGCTTGGAATATGATATTCTGGAGGTCTAAGGAGCTAGGATTAAGACCAAGAATCACCTACCTAGCAAAACTGGGTATAATGCTCCAAGGCAAAATATGGATGTTCAATAAAATAGAGGACTTTCAAGCTTTCTCAGTGAGAAGACCAGAGCTGAATAGAGAATTTGACTTTCCAACACAAGAATCAAGAGAAGCACGAAAAGGTAAACAAGAAAGAGAAATCATAAAGAACTTACTAAAGCTGAACTGCTTTGTTTGCATTCCTACATGGAAAGATGATGCGTGTAGTTCATGAGACCTTTCTCACTATTAAGGTAGTTGAAGGGAATATACATATATATATATATATATATATATATATATATATATATATATATATATATATATAGAGGGTACAGAGTGAGTTGAATATGAAGGGATGATATCTAAAAAAAAATAAAATCAAATTAAGGGATGAGAGAGGAATATATTGAGAGAGGGAGAAAGAGAGATAGAATTGGGTGAACTATCTCCCATAAAAGTGGCAAGAAGAAGCAATTCTGTTGGAAGGGAAGAAGGGGCAAGTGAGAGGGAATGAGTGAATCTTGCTCTCATCAGATTTGACTTGAGGAGGGAATAACATACACACTCAATTGGGTATGTTAACCCACAGGAAAGAAGGAGGAAGGGGACAAAAAGGGGGGATGATAGAAGGGAGGGCAGATAGGGGGAGGAGATAATCAAAAGCAAACACTTTTGAAAAGGGACAGGGTCAAGGGAGAAAATTGATTAAAGGGGGACAGGATAGGATGGAGGGAAATGTAGTTAGTCTTTCATAACATGAGCATTGTGGATGTGTTTTACATAATGATACATGTGTGGCCTATGTTGAATTGCTTGCCTTCTTAGGGAGGGTGGGTGGGGAGGGAAGAGGGGAGAGAATTTGGAGCTCAAAGTTTTAAACTTAGATGCTCAAAAGTAAAAGTTGTTTCTGCATGCAGCTGAGAAATAAGATATATAGGGAATAGAGCATAGATATCCATACTGCCCTGTAAGAAAGTAAGGGGAAAGGGGATGGGGAGCGAGTGGGGTGACAGAAGGGAAGGCTAACTGGGTAATGGGGCAATCAGAATATATGCCGTCTTGGAGTGGGGGGAGGGTAAAAATGGGGAGAAAATCTGTAACTCAAAACCTTGTGGAAATCAATGTCGAAAAGTAAAATATTAAATAATAAAATTTTTAAAATATTTTTTAAAAAAGAAAGTATAGCTAGGTCTTGATTAGTGTGAACAATGATTATTGTGAAGTGGCTGCACTATTCACATTATTTGAAGCTATAATTACATGTAATTGGTTCTATCCTAATGGAAATTTGGAGTGAAAATTATTAAATCTATTTTTATGTCTTTTTGATTTAATATAACGGTAAACGACAAGAAAATATATTTTGATTTAAGTTTATTAATAAATAATAGAATAGATATAAAAAAGCAAAATTGAAAAAAAAATTGCTAAATATAGTACCTAAATATAAGCCTATGGACATGATTGAACTGTCCTCTCCTTCATTAAATCTTTGCTCTGGTAGGTTCAAAGAATTTTATTCATATTTTGGCAAATTTGTAGGCTCTCATTCTCATAAGATGAATCAACTGTAGTTGGATACCCTGGGAATTATCTAAAATCAATAATGTTTCAAAGTGACTATCGTTGTCCATGAAATACTTTTCAACAGCTAAACTAAAATAACTTGAAAACCAATGAAAATAGTTTTCATCACTCATGCTTTCTTATCTGACCACTAAAGAACTGGAAGTGATCAGTACATGTGGCCTCCCAGAATAAGAGGATTTCAAGACCAATAAACAAGCTTTGGTTTTAACTGAGATGAACTTTACACACTTCTAATCTAGGTTGAGGGTTGTTTTTTTTCCATTCTCAAAAACATAAATTCTGGAAGCCATCATTTTTCCAGAATTAGACTGTTTGATCTACAGTAAAAGTTTGTTGCTTATATTCACCTTAATTGATTATTTTCTTCAAAGTATCAGGATATTAACCACTGCATTCTTATGTGCATTGACCTCCTCTCTGGTAATTTTGATATTATGCAGCCAATTTTTAAAGCTACAGAATGAACCGACACTTAAAATAAATGATTCCTCAAACCTCCACTTCATTTCCCTTTTTTTTATTGCCTTAAATAAACTTTTGCCATAATGGATGCTTGCTTTGCTAAGAGGAACATGCTTTTGTTTGCACTCTTCAATCTATACAGCTAAAAGATGCTCCATTTCTGCAACTGTAATACTTATGTTCCTTATAATCGTTTGTAAGAGGCAGCTAGGTGGCTCAATGGATAGAACGCTGAGCCTGGAGTCAGGAAGACCAGAGTACAAATCTGGTCTTGGACACTTAATAGCTGTGTGACACTGTGTTTGTCTTAATCCACTGGAGAAGGAAATAGCAAACCTCTCCACTGTCTTTCCCCCTAAAACAACAACAACAACAAAAACATGGACAATATTTGTGTGCTATAGTCCACAGAATCACAAAGAGTCAGACACAACTGAACTACAATAATTGTTTGTAAACAACAAAAATCGATGAAACTTTGATTTTTCCTTTTATTTTTCCTGGGTGTTTCATAATACCCCATACTGTAAATTGATGTATATTCAGATGTCATCTCATCCTATTTAAGTTACTATTACTATATTCATGCCATTCAATTAAATCAAATTTTTGTTCTAAGATAATAAGAAGCCTTTTTGTGTGTGCTGGAAGTGTTTCAATCTGAAGTATTCTTCCTTTGGTCCATTTTGTTAAGGAGTCTTTAAAAAATTAATACAATTTTTGGTAATATGGCACATAACAGCACATAGCCACATTTGATAATAGGCAACTGCAGACAGACAACATAGAAATGTGTAAAAACCCTCAACTAGTTCACAGATGTACAATTAATTTAATTTTGGCTCAAATTAAATGCAACCCAGTATCATTTCTTGCACTATTTACATTATAAAAATTGCATTAATTACAGCCTGTCTCTATCTGTAAACTTCGATCTTGCACATGAGAAAATTAGAAGAAAATGTCTCTAGGAGCTCCAAATAATTTCAACCAACAAAATGAGTATTGGTATTATTTTCTATTATTCTCTGATATTAAATCTGTGTTTGTACAGTGTATCCACATGTCTATCACACACTTTCCAATTTGTTGGATTACAACCATGATATTTTAATAAGGAAAAAAATATAATTATTCACCTTGACAACAGTGGTATTTCTGTGTTATTTATATCTATTTCCCTGTCTTGTTCTATTATATACTCTGCTATTCTGATATAAATAAAAACTGGGAATGGATTGATAGTACAGTGGTCTATGCACTCTACTAGTAAAAAGGTGTAGCCTATTTAATAGAATAGAAAATTCGATAGCAAGACATAAAATTGTTTTCCTGAAATAATGAGGTTTAAATTAGAGCTGGTCTCATGCTGCAGCTACTATGTTTTATATTTACAAAATCAAAATATGGACCAGATGTCCATAAATAGAGGTATCCCTATGGTAACAGATTTCACCATTTTTAGAAGACAGGACACATGGCCAACAGGATGAATCTAGGGTTGTTTTTGGCAAATAAATCCATGTTGTTCAATTCACATACATATGGTATATACAGTTATGGGATATGCATATATAACATGAATGATATAGAAATATATGTGTGCATCTATATCTATATATACATATATATATATATATCTCCATAGTTTATAACGTTTTATAGACATGTGCTTTTTCTATATATATATACATACATTTTTTCAGAATATCATTTTTAAGGAACTCTGTTAGGTTGGCACAGTTATAGAAATGTTATCTTTATGCTATATTGAAAATGTTCAAGCTCACTGTCATCTTTTAATAGAAAAGTAGAAAATTAGATATATTCATGTATTATTTTCAGAGAAGACTTGAAATTTCAGCAGTTACTGCTCAGCAGAATTTCCTATTAGTAAAATTATACAGCTAAAGAAAGTACAAAATTATTTCCAGCCACTTAGCTATATGGTTAGTATTTCTCTAGTTGATATTCATTATACATGTGATGGGCAATTATATTAAACACATGAGTGAAAAAGGATAAGAAAAATCAGACCGGGGCTATTAGTTTCAATGTCAAAATGAGTGAGAGATCTAAGGCCATCACCTGGTTCTACAATGCCGTCAAAAATAGGAAAAGAGGAAATGAGCTAAAATTGTGTGAGGTAAGGGGGAATTTGGATAGACTGCAGCTGTGTTGAATATGCCAAAGTATCCAGTGTTAAGCATGCCAATATATCAGTAAGAAAAAAACTAGATTTTCTTCTGTCTGCTTGACCAGTTTGAGAATTCGATGTTAGTTGCCCTTTTTACATGAATTGATTGAAGAGGCAATATGGTACAATGGAAAGGTCAATGAATTTGAAGCCAGAAGACACATATTCATAACCCACCTATGCCACTTACTATCTGTGAGACCTTGGGTGAATCACCTAACATTTCTGGACTTCATTTTCTCCTTCTGCAAAATCAGACAAACTAGACAACCTTGAAAGTCCCTTTGAGCTTTAAACCTAAGGTCTAATGACAAGCCACATAGAAAGAGTCATAGAAAGAATTTTTTGACTATTAAAATCACTGAAACCTAAAACAAGTTACCGAAAGTGGAATATTATTCCCTATTTTTTAATAGGGCAAACAGTTATCTGGAAACATTTGAAGTGAAGTATTTCTTACAAAAGGGGACTCAATTTCAAATAATCTCATGGTTCCTTTCTGTCCTTACTGTTGTATGTGGCTGATATGCACTGCAGAATTACAATAGACATTCTGCAAGCACTCATTATTTATGGCTTTTGCTCTAATTTTCTTCAGTAATGCAAAATCTAACCCAGTAAGTGATAGATAGCTGTGTGGAGTTTGGCACTGTTTTCTGGACCTCAATTTCTCCAGCTTTTCTACTTAGTTCTTTTGTGTATAATCCAGGGGTCCATAACAATGTCTTACGAAAGGAAACCGAGATTTAACATGGCTTTCCTGGAACAAATGAATCTCACGTACTCTGTCACTGAAACTCCCTTGGAGATCACCCACCCCTGAAATCATTCTCCATTTTAAAAAATAGCATCGCAGTTGATACTCAGCCCTTGGAAATTCAAGATGACTCTGGTAGACAACCACATAATAGGAATGCTTGGCTGCCGGGTCACTGATGACAATGTTGTGAAACCTGACTGTCTTGTTCTCCAAGGAGAGATACCATCTGTGAGTGTGATGTCATTAAATTATACCAGCTTCACATGTTTGCCTTTCAGTTAGATTTGGAGAAAAGACTCAGAGGGGAAAAAAACCCTGCACAGCAGCAGGTAAGGGAAATTCCCTTGAAACTCATGTCTTAAGACTGCCTTATGCAGGAGTGTGCTGGGGCCAACTCAAGAGATTGATAAATTTTAAATGTGAGCATTTATACCTCGAATGTTATTAGCGAGTTTGAATTATTGTTTTGTTGGTAGCCTAGACTTCAAAAAGGGATGGAGAAAATGTTCGCAATGAAGATTTAATTTAACAGTGGGGGAGAGGGGACGTATTTTTTGGAGAGCTGACCATTAAAGAACACTGCCAATCTTTAATGCGTTTTTCTTGCTACTTTAGGATAATGGGAGTAGAAATGTCTAGCTGAAAGAGACCTTAGTCCAATCATTTTACAGATAAGGAAATTGAGACAGAGAGAAGTTTAGTGACTTCTCCAAGGTCACAAAGGTAGTATCAGGAGTGACATTTGAATCCAGGTCCTGTAACTCCAGAACCAACACTCTTTTCTTGTACTCTAATTGTATTTGTACATATCTTTTCTTCCCTAAGAAATATGGAGACCCCGAAGGCTATACTCATTTTATATTATTACTATATATTCTGTATAATTATCATTATCCTGGTTATCATCTTGTCCTATGATTTCCTCAACATTGGGAATACCTACTGAGAAAGCTCACTCAGCCAAAATAGATTAGCGACTATTCTGAAACTTATCTTAGTGAGAAGTTCCCCAGACGCTGAAAAGTAATGTTAACTCTCCCAGGGTCTCACAGCTAGCATCTTTCAGAATTATGACTTGAACCCAGATTTTCCTGACTCAAGGACTAAGGGAAATTGAAATCAGGACAAGAAATAACAACAATATTTCTTATGCGTAGGGCACTGAGTATGCAAAGACAAAAATGAAATAATCCTGGCCCTCAAAAAATTGACATTCCACTGTGTTTGGAATGGAATATTATTTATACATACATACACATACACATATGTGCGTGTATATATAAATGTGTTTATATACACATATATGTATACAGAGACACATATATACACATGCATATACATACACACATACATACACTTGCATGTAAATACAAAGCATAAAGCCTATGCAATGACACTTCCGGAAAAAGAGGGTGCCAGTAACTGGGAGGATGGGATAGGGAGCAATGTATCAGTGTAGAAAACTGAAGTAAGTTAAACCCTGGGTTCATATCTGGCTTCTTACACTTACTAATCATACGACTTTCAGCAAGTTACTTATGTCAACTTGTCAACCATGTCTATGTCAACAACTCCTTAACACGTACGTAATAAGTCACAGACGGGTTGTTGATCTTCATTGCTGAGTAGTTACCACATCAGGAACTTCCCATTCTGAAGAAATCACAGATCCTTTGTATATTCACAAATATAGAGTGTTCCAAAGCTTAAATATAACTAAATATACATTTGTATATTTTATACATTTGTGTTATATTGTATTAATATTATAATATCATACATTTATGTACTTGTACATCACTTGTCACTCAGGCCTAAACCAAGTGCAGGCCCTTATCAACCCTTTCAGTATTATTACAGTCACCTAATTAGCCTCCCAGTCTCTTCTGACCTTTCCCGTCCATCTTTCTACATAGCTGCCAAAGAGATATTCCTAAAACAGTTCTTTCCATGTCACTCCTCTCCTCAAAAATCTTCACTGTCTACTTACCGCCAATTGAATAAAATAGGAAATCCTCAACCTGGCACTCAAAAATCTCTATAAATTGACTCCCACTGTCCTTTGAAGTCTCAGTTTATTCTATCCCCCTTCAAATTCTCCATTCCAGACAAACTGGTCTATTAGCTGTTTTCCATAAACCATGTTTTGTCACTGAATCCATGACTTTGAGCAGTGTGCCCTGGATATCTGAAATGTACTCTTTCTTCACCTTTGTCATTCATAATAGGGGCAGTTAAGCGGCCCAGTGGGTAAAACATTGGGATTAGAGTCAGGAAGACCCAAGTTCAAATCCAACCTCATGCACTTACCAGCTATGTGAATCTAGGCAAGTTCTTCAACCTGTTTGCCTCAGTTTCTCCAACTACAAAGGAGAATAATAATCATAGCTACCTCCCAGGATTGTTGTGAAGATTAAATGAGACAATATTTGTGAAAACACTTAACACAATGACAGCACATACTAGATGTTTAATAAATGCTTGTTTCCTTTTTTATAATATTTACCCTCTTAATAACTCCAGTTCATGCTTTCTTTAAAATAGAAGAATTTTCCTAATACAATGCTCCCTATCCCATCATCCCAGTTACTGGCACCCTCTCTTTCTGGAAATATGATTGAATATGCTTTATGCTTTGCATTTTCATGCAAGCATGTAAATATGTGTGTATGCATATGTATGTGTATATGTGTGTATCTGTATACGTATATGTATATATAAATATATATATATGCACATATGTGTATATGTATAAATAGTATTCCACTCCCAGCCCAGTGGAATGTCAGTTCTTTGAGGGCAAGGATTATTTCATTTTTGTCTTTGCATACTCAGTACCCACACATAATAAATATTTGTGGAATTTAATTGAAGGGTAGGGATGTTGATCTGCCTCCCCATCAGATTACAACCTCACTAAGTAAGAGCAGGAACTTTGTCTTGTCTGGCCCATTCTATTCTAAACTGCTTCAAAATAGGAACTGCTTTTTCCCCTATCACTGTAGTCCCCTCATTACCTTTGATTTAATAAGTGCTCAATAAAGATTTACTGAATTAAATTTGGGAATTGATTTTGGAAGGACAGCATCATAGACGTATACTGCTTATGGCTAGAAACTAGAGGAGAGAAATGGGTGTTATATTGCTGAGTTTCCTCACAAGAAAGGACTCATGAGGTTGTCTACTCCAAGACTCACATGTTGCATGAATAATCAATCCCTGATAATTAGTTGTCCAGGTTCTTCTTGAGTACTACCAATGACGGCAAACTCACAATTTCCATTCCATTTTGGGACAGCTGTAATCAACAGGAATAGTAAAATCAAATCTAATTGCCTTTCATTTAACACCATTTGGTCTTAATTCTCCCATATGGAGCTATGAAGTGCAAATCTAAACTTGTTCTATCTGGGCATCATTTAATATTTTAGAAAACTTGCCTGACAAACTTCTAATTAAATGATCTCAACTCTCCATTCTATAAATTTGTGATTAGACTAGAGGAGAATTCAATATAGCTTCATGTAGGAAGTGAGAAGTTTTCTTTCCCACATGAGTATCTATGCTCGGAGTACAATAGGACTTCAGGACCAAGGGTGGAATTCCATTTGGTGAAGAGAAAGAGAAGTGAGCTGTAGAGTTGACCACATTCCTGGATTAGCAAGCCACTCACTGAGACTCTCCCAACCCAAGACTAAATAAAGAGATTATCCTGGGTCCCTGTCTGGCCTCAAGTCAACTATCATGAAGCTCCTATGTTGACACTGGCTCCTTCTTACAAGAAATTTTTGAACCTATATGGGAAGATGAGGGAAAAGGGAAGGAAAAGGGAGCCTAGTAGAAAGTGAGCCTATCACATTTAGCAAGAGCAAGTGATGACAGGTGGACAGCTGGCATATTCCACTACTAACCTTGCAATTTCAGGAGAAAGTGAGGAAGGTGTTTGGCATGTTAGGGGAATCCTTGTAGCAAGCTTTTGGGAGAAGATGGACATGAGTCACAGCAAATAAACAGGCATTTGTGATTTTCCTTGCTAGCTTGAACTACTGAATTAACAAGATCTCAGTTCCATTTGAATATTTGTGAATATTCCCTTATTAGATTGTAAGCTTCACAAGGGAAGGTAGTATGACAGTCAAAATAGTTGGATTTGGAGTCAGGAGAATTGGAAGTCAAACACTGGCTCCATCACTTACTATTTATGTGACCTAGGCAAAATCACTTTTATGGGCCTCAAACTAACCATAGATAAAAATAGATTGGACTGAGCAGTCTCAAAAGTCCTTTCTTGCTCTAATTTCTGGCTTTATCACTACTTTGTCTTATCCTAAACTAAAATTACATGCATAACTTTATCACTTCAAGAATCTATTATTTCATCAGCATGGTTACTCCTTTTGTTGACAGGGATAGCAGAACCTGTATGACTTGGTGGTCTTCAAAAACTACCATAACCAAAAATTTCATCAACCTGTGGACAACCTGGTAACAATTTTCTCCAAAATTAACTAAGCTGCTCAGTGGATGGCAAGTAACCACCAGCACATGCTCAAACCTTTTCCAGCTTTGTAAAACCTGCAAGGGCTTGTGCTCTACTGAGATAGCCATCAGGAAGCCAGAATCACCCTCATGAGGCAGTGGGACATTAGAATAGCGTGTAAGTGGGAGGACATATCATAAGCACTTTGTTGTTATTCAGTCATTTTCAGTCATGTCCAACTCTTTGTGACCCAATTTGGGGTTTTCTTGATAAAGATAACAAGAGTGGTTTTCCATTTCCTTATCCAGCCCATTTTACAGATAAGGAAACTGAGGCAAACAGGGTTAAGGGACTTTTACCAGGGTCATTCAACTACTAAGTATTTAAGGCCAGATTTGAACTCATGAAGATGTCTTCCTTCTGTTAATTTTTATTTATTTATTTAATATTTTTAGTTTTCAGCACTGATTTTCACAAGAGTTTGAATTACAAATTTTCTCCCCATTTCTACCCTCCCCCCACTCCAAGATGGCATATATTCTGATTGCCCCATTCCTCATTCAGCCCTCCTTTCTGTCAGCCCACTCCCCCCATCCCCTTTTCCCTTACTTTTTTGTAGCGCAAGATAGAATTCCATGCCCCATTGCCTGTATATCTTATTTCCTAGTTGCATGCAAAAACTTTTTTTTGAGCCTCTGATTTTAAAACTTTGAGTTCCAAATTCTCTCCCCTCTTCCCTCCCCACCCACCCTCCCTAAGAAGGCAAGCAATTCAACATAGGCCACACATGTATCATTATGTAAAACACATCCACAATACTCATGTTGTGAAAGACTAATTATATTTTGCTCCTTCCTATCCTATCCCCCTTTATTCAATTTTCTCCCTTGACCCTGTCCCTTCTTGAAAGTGTTTGCTTTTGATTATCTCCTCCCCCTATCTGCCCTCCCTTCTATCGTCCCCCCTTTTTTATCTCCTTCCTCCTTCTTTCCTGTGGGGTAAGATACCCAATTGAGTGTGTATGGTATTCCCTCCTCAAGTGACAAATCTGATGAGAGTAAGATTCACTCATTCTCCCTCACCTGCCTCCTCTTCCCTTCCTACAGAACTGCTTTTTCTTGTCACTTTTATGTGAGATAATTTACCCCATTGTTTTTTTCCCTTCCTCCCTCTCTCAATATATTCCTCTCTCATCACTTAATTTGATTTTATTGTTTTAGATATTATCCCTTCATATTCACCCTGTGCCTTCCGTCTATATATGTATATGTGTATGTATATTCCCCTCAGCTACCCTAATACTGAGGTCTCATGAACTACACACATCATCTTTCCATGTAGGAATGTAAACAAAACAATCCCTTATGATTTCTCTTTCTTGATTACTTTTTCATGCTTCTCTTGATTCTTGTGTTTGAAAGTCAAATTTTCTATTCAGCTCTGGTCTTTTCACTGAGAAGGCTTGAAAGTCCTCTATTTTATCGAAAATCCATAATTTGCATTGGAGCTTTGCTGGATAGGTGATTCTTGGTTTTAATCCTAGCTCCATTGACCTCCAGAATATCATATTCCAAGCCCTTCGATTCCTTAATGTAGAAGCTGCTAGATCTTGTGTTATCCTGGTTATGTTTCCACAGTACTCAAATTGTTTCTTTCTGGCTGCTTGCAGCATTTTCTCCTTGATCTGGGAGCTCTGGAATTTGGCGACAATATTCCTAGGAGTTTTCTTTTTGGGATCTTTTTCAGGAGGCAATCGAGGGATTCTTTCAATTTCTATTTCACCCTCTGGCTCTAGAATATCAGGGAAGTTCTCCTTGATAATTTCTTGAAAGATGATATCTAGGCTCATTTTTTGATCATGGCTCTCAGGTAGTCCAATAATTTTTTAAATTATCTCTCCTGGATCTATTTTCCAGGTCATTGGTTTTTCCTTGTTAGCTTGTTAGCTTGAACCAAATGAGATATTTCACATTGTCTTCCATTTTTTCATTCCTTTGGTTCTGTTTTGTAATATCTTGATTTCTCACAAAGTCACTAGCTTCCACTTGCTCCAATCTAATTTTTAAGGTAGTATTTTCTTCGGTGGTCTTTTGGACCTCTTTTTCCATTTGGCTAATTCTGCCTTTCAAGGCATTCTTTTCCTCATTGGCTTTTTGGAGCTCTTTCATCATTTGAGTTAGTCTATTTTTTAAGGTGTTATTTTCTTCAGTATTTTTGGGGTCTCTGTTAGCAAGTCATTGACTTGTTTTTCAAAGTTTTCTCACATCATTCTCATTTCTCTTCCCAATTTTTCCTCTACTTCTCTAACTTGCTTTTCCAAATGCTTTTTGAGCTCTACCATGGCCTGAGACCAGTTCATGTTTTTCTTGGAGGCTTTTGATGTAGGCTCTTTGACTTTGTTGACTTCTTCTGTCTCTATGTTTTGGTCTTCTTTGTCACCAAAGAAAGATTCCAAAGTCTGAGTCTGAATCTGAGACTGTTTTCACTGCCTGTTCATGTTCCCAGCAAACTACTTGACCCTTCAGCTTTTCGTCATGGTATGACTGCTTGTAGAGTAGAAGAGTACTTTGTCCCAAACTTGAGGGGCTGCGCTGTTGTTTTCAGAGCTATTTCTACACAGCAAGCTCTGCCACGCCAGCATACCGTCTCCCCCAAGAACCACCAACCCGGACCACGACTCAGATCTTAGCAGGCTCTGCACTCCTGCTCCAATGTGCCACTTAATTCCTCCCACCAAGTGAGCCTGGGGCTGGAAGCAACTGCAGTTGTCGGTCTGTAAGCAGCTTCAGGTGTGGTGGCCGACTGTGAGCTCCTTTCACTCTGTGCGCACAGTTTTTCCCACTAGCCTTCTCTGTTGTCTTTGGCTTTTGTTGGTTGAGAAGTCTGGTAACTGCCACAGCTCACTGATTCGGGGTGCTACGGCCTATTCCCCCCAGCTCCTGGTCTGGTTGGTCTGAGCACAGTCCACGCTGGTCTCTGCTCTGCTCTGGTCCCAGCATGGTGTGATAGACCTTACCCAGCGATGATCCAGGCTGTCCTGGTCTGGAGCCCTGCTTCCCTCTGCTATTTCATGGGTTCTGCTGTTGTAGAATTTGTTCAGAGCCATTTTTATAGGTGTTTGGAGGGCCCTGGGGGAGAGTTTTAGGCAAGTCCTTGCTTTCCAGCTGCCATCTTGGCTCCCAATATGAATCTTCCTAACTCCAGGCCTGGTGCTTTATTCCATCACCACCTAGCTACCTGATAAGCACTTAATTGAATTTGAAGTATTTTTAATAGTCTTAAATATGCTAATATTTCCCTCAATGCTTTATTTAATTTTGATTATCCAGACCAGGGTTTTTTATGTTTATCCTAGATGTTTATGAATAAATTTCTCAGAGTCCAAGAACTTGGATTAGAAAAAAAAATACATTTTTCCCACTAAACTCTAATTAAAACTCATGTTTCCTTCAATTATTTAAAAACACTCTTCTGAAAAGAAATCCTTAAATTTTACGAGGCTGACTAAAGGATTCATTATATCCACAAGAAAAGGTTAAAATCCTCCAATCCAGAAATGCTAAAGTCGCCACTTGAAGAATGTGGCTTTTTCCAATTGTCTAGACTAATTTTTATAATTATTCTACTCTTCACTTTTCATCCAAAGCTCTTCTTGGTTTGAACTTCGAGGAAGAGGATTCCCCATGTAAGGCTGACCATCTGAAATTTCATCATTATGCTGTTAATTCAGCTTTGAAGCTCAACACCTTTCCACCCCCCTTAGCCTCCTCTCCCCTGAGGCCTAGGCAAGTTAAGTACCCAAGGTCACACAGGCAGTAAGAGCAAGACACAGTGTTTGAACTCAGGTTCTCTGTCTCCAGACTGAAGGGTCACTAGACTGGAGGGTAGAGCACTAAACTCCTTCCAAAGCTTTCCATTAAAGAGGATAGGAATCTGGACTTTCTAGCCAACTCTCCACTTTCCATCATCAGCCCTGCTTGGTTTGAACTCCATAGAAGATGATGTGCTTATTAAATGTTTATTGAATTGCAGTGAATTATTCCTAGGGGCTGACTAGGATTGTATTCTTAGAATTATAGGATTTTGGATTGGAAGTAGCGTGGTGTGATAGAATTGGAAGGGACAATAAAGGTCATCTAATCCAACACTCTCATTTTACAGTTGAGAAAACAGAAGCCTAGGCTAGTTAAGTGACTTGCCCAAGGTCACATAAGCGGTAAGTACAGGAAATAACATTTGAATGTAGGTTCTATGTCTCTAGAGCAGATGTTTTGAGATCGTCTGGTCCAAGACCCTCATTTTACAGAAGAGTTAAGTGAAAACGTAAGTAACAAGTAGCATCCTAGTTCATTCTACTCCCTAGCCATTGGCTTTAACTATGTTTCTATAAAATGTAATCGGGGGAATTTAGCTGAGGGATGACTTGAATTATAGTATCACCTAGCTTTAAAAGAGATGAATAAGGGGCAGCTCGAGGGAGAGTGGGAGAGACGGAGACAGAGACAAACAGAGAGAGAGAGAGAGAGAGAGAGAGAGAGAGAGATGAATAATTGAGGAGTGATTTTCTCAAAAATTTGTACTTTCTGTCTTGCTCATGTATAATCATAGCAGCTTCTGAAGCAGCAGCAATGTATTAAAACTATTATTCATTTTACATTGCTTTAAGGCAAACATCAATTCTTGCAACTGATTTTAGGCCTTTGGAGAATTCATGTAAATTATTGATTTGGAGAGCAAAACGTAATTTCAAAATTAATTAGAAATGACCAGGACTGGGTTGCTCCTGTTGATCAAAATCCTCTTTAAATTAAGCACTGTTAGATTTCTTTTCCTTTTCGTAACTAATTGGCCGAAGTCATAGTCTTCAAACTTTGGTTCCACCTCCCCCCAATCCCCACCCACCACTGCCCCAACCCCTGCCATGAACCTTTCAGAATCTCTTGCAAACATCTCACTACAGAGAAGATAAGCTTGGAAACCAACTACAAAACCTAGAATGACTAATATTAAACCTGCTTCAGAAGAAAGTCATGGAGGTGGGAGAATACTGGCTCTAAATGAGTTCTCTAAAGAGCTAACTCTAGGGGGTCCTCTTCAAAAGAAAGATCTGAAGCTGGAGTGGGTGAGATGAAAGTGTCCACAAACTAAAATAGTTGACAAGAAGATAATGTGCGCAGACATTGCATACTCCTATAGCACTCAGGAAAGTTGTGCTGAAAATGGTGGATCTTCTCCAA
Organism: Trichosurus vulpecula; assembly: GCF_011100635.1. Taxonomy (NCBI): domain Eukaryota; kingdom Metazoa; phylum Chordata; class Mammalia; order Diprotodontia; family Phalangeridae; genus Trichosurus; species Trichosurus vulpecula. Next base: position 119,142,529 of record NC_050576.1, read on the forward strand.
CCCTTCACAATGTTGCCACAACACCCCCCTCGCAGGGATTCATGACCCTCAATTTAAGAAACATTGTCCCAAAGCCAATTATTTTGTATCCTAATTTCTGCCAGCTTTAATACGGATTGTTAATTAACAATATCAATTTTCCATCGTTTGTTCGATATCAGCTTGAAAAAGCAAACATATGGAATGCAATTCAGAGCCCATTAATCTTAAGTCCCCTCATAGCAACTAATGAATGAAGCAACAGTAATAAAGGCCTGCAAAACTGTTTGCTTTCTGGAGATGAAGAATGGACATCATTCATCTGAAAAGTCATTATTAGGGAGTAACAGGTGGAGAGGAGTTTTAAGCTATTTTGAAGCAACAAGCATTAACCTAGTCATTCTCAAACGGTGGCCTGTGGGCTGACTGGTCTCTTATCATATTACTCTTTATAACATGATAATGTCTACAACTTTGTTTCTGGCATTAATTATCATCATTGTGTTTATGATACATGCCATTGGTATATCATCAAAATCTGGAGTAGCATCATTCTACTCATTCATCTTTGTGGTCCTTTTTTCCGGCATCAGCAAGTGGGACTAGGGGGCTGGATGAGGTGGGATGTCCTTTTGCCCTTTAAAAGGGATCTGCAACCCCTGCCTAACTGCTGAGGATGCTGAATCTTTCAACTAGAAGGGAGACTGTGATGGGGATCTGGTGCAAGCACAGACCCCTTCAGCCTTTCCACATAAAGGCTTTGGAGGAGCTCGCTTCTAGGAGCAACACATAAGGGAGGTGTATTGGAGAGACTGTGAAGCATGTGTGGACCATCTCATACTTGTTCTGGTTGGTTAACCACGAAGTTGGGAGGAGACCTTTTCAATTGGATGTTTTGCAATTTGTTGTTCAGTCATTTCAGTCATGTCCAACTCTTCCTGACCCCATTTGAGGTTTTCTTTGGTGGTATACTGAAGTGATTTGCCATTTTTTCTCCAGCTCATTTTACAGACAAGGAAACTGAGGCAAGCAGTATTAAGTGACTTGCCCAGGGTCACACAGATAGTAAGTGTCTGATGCAGGATTTGAACTCAGGTGTTCCTGACTCCAGCTGGGTACTCTATCTGCAGGACCACCTAAGTGTCCTGCCAGAAGTGTAGCTGTCTTTAAAAAGGCCTGAGTCAGCTTCAGCCATCTCCATTTTATTCAGTGATTCTTCAGTCATAGACTCTGGTGAGATACCTAGATGTGAGGGAAAAGGCCTTAGGGCCTTCTCTCCTATGAGGGTATGTGATCCCAAGAAAGAGGCCTCAGTCCTTGGAGTGATCTTCAAAACTCTAGTCAAGCAGAAGGACTTACACAACAGTCATGGTGCACCCGGGCGTGAACTTGGTGGGACCAACTGATATGCAGGAACTGAGCTAAATTAAGAAGCTAATTTCCCTACCCCAGATGTGGTATATGGAAGATTATTTCTCCCAGATATTGGGGAAAATGTCTGTGCCTTTTTTTTTCTTGTTAGAGCCTTGAAGTAAATATCCCTTTGTAAAAGCTATAATTAATTAATTAAAATTACCTACAGATAATTGAGAACCACCAACATATACTCCAGAGTTATCTTCCAAAGGTACCACTTTTCATCATTTCATTCCCCACTCCAAAGTCTCCAATGGCTCCCCTTTGCTGACAGGGTAAAGTTTAAACTCTTCAGGTCTGGCATTCAAAGCCCTACAATGTAGAGATAAAAAGAGAGCTAGACTCAGAGTCTGGGAAGCTAGCTTCAAATCCTGTCTCTATCTATGTGACTCTCCTTGACCTCCAGTTCGCTCCGTGGTAAAAATGGATTTAATTATGTTGATGCCACTTACCTCACAGGGATGTTATAAAGAAAGGGCTTTGTAAATGTCTAAGTGTCCCAGATACCAAACACAGCTTCCAAGGGCAAAATAGTTTTGGGCTTTTTGTTTGTTTATTTTGTTTTTGTGGGGTTTGTGGGGAGGGTGGTTGTTTGTTTTTATTAAACTGACAGGTCACTGGACTGGATGTGGGTAATGCTAATTGCACTGAAGATTAAAATTATAAATGAAGGATTTAAAAAGTTTCCTCCTTGCTATTAACCAATGAACCAATAATCATTAATAAATGACTGTGTAAGGCAACGTTCTATGTGCTGTCCCTGTCATCTGGGAGCTCACATTCTACAGAGGGTGATGGGCTTGTATACATGCAAGTATAGCACAAGCTTAGGGGCTTCTATCTCAAAGCTGGCACACTGGGACCCCAGATATCAGCTGCCAACTTATCCCCTCGGAGTTGTAGAGACTCTGAGGAGAAGTCAGGGAGTGGTTTTCCTTGGTACTATAAATCATGAGCTCTCACTGGTGGGCCTCCTCCATTAATTACCAACTGAAATCTATTAGTCAGCCAGACTTAATTATCATTTACTTAGGGACATTACTAAGAAGGTATCATGATAACAATTGGTGCAAAACCGTGCCCTCAAAGGTCTGTGGCACATTCTCCTACAAGCACAGAGTCCAAGGGTGCAGGGGTACAAGCTTTTAGAGCTTGTGACAAAGCTAATGTGACAAAGGAGTAAACTCACAGTTCTTGATAATTTGGATTCCTTTTGTGCATTCATGGAATCCTCATCAAGTTCCCATTAGGAATTGTACAGCTTTTTGCTGGGCTCCTTATATAATTTTTTGAAGCTGTCTTTCCTCAGTGTTTCTATTTTACCCTCAACTCCTGATGCCTACACTGTTGTCAGTGAGGTGTTTAGAGAGGACTAGCCCCTCTGGTGGGAGGGCTTGCTGAGCCCTTTTCAGGGCTGCTCATCCACTTTTGGTATCCACCTCTCACCCAACTCTCATGTTTGGCTCCAAGAAACTGTAACATCTGCAGTGGCCACACCCTGGCTGTAAAACTGTCTCAGCAGATGAGCTGAATCAGGTGAAGCATAACCAACAGGCCTCAAATCTGTTGGTGAGTTAGAGGGATGTCTACGGTAAGCATGTGAAGACTACCCTCTCCCTGCTGCCACCGTGAAATGGATGAATGAGAATGATTTGTTCCAACAGGCATGAAGGCAGCTGAAGCAGGAGCTGTAGAGTACTTAGAACTTAGTTGGACATTGAAGACGCCAAGGACATCCACTGCATCCCGGACCATCACCAGTCATCTTGGCTTTTGTCCTGCCACTGGACTTCAAAGACTCTGGAAAAGAGAGTGAGACTGATGACTTTGTGTAACTCTAACCCACATAAATCCAATTCTATGGCAACTCAATACATCACCCTATGACATGATTGGTCCTTTTTGAAAACAAAGGATGAACAACAACAGCCATGTGACCATAATCAAATCACTTTAAAAAAACTGTTTGCCTCAGTTTCCTTTTATGTAAAATAAGAATAATAATAGCACCTACTACACAGGGTTGTTGTGAGGATTGATGTCATCATAATTGTAAAGCGATTTGCAAACTGTAAAGCTATGTAAACACTAGTTATCATCATCATTATTATTAATAGTTTAAGTGGGATGACTTACGTAATCAGCTTCCACCCTTACATATAGATAGATAGATAGATAGATAGATAGATAGATAGATAGATGGATAGATAGATATAGATATAGACAGATAGATGATAGATAGATAGATACAAAATATAACGATAAGGATAGAAACTTCTGATTTAATTGGCACAGGTAACTCCCAATTTCAGATCAGCAATTTCTCTGAAACTCCTAGTCTTAAAGAATTACCTGGGCACTAAGAGGTTAAATGGCTTACCCAAGGTCTAACAATCAGTATGTATCAGAGGATGTACTTGAGCCCAAGTCTGCTTGGTCCCAAGGCCAGTTTTTTTTATCTATTACTTCACATGTACAATATATAGACAAAATAAATACGACATAATGATAGGGGTGAGGGGAGGGGTAACTAATAACCTGAGAGATCAGGAAAGGCTTCATATAGAAGATAACCCTTGAGCTGAACTTTTAAGGGTTCTAAGAGGCCAATTTGAAGGAGAGCCTTGGAGGCCCTGAGGTCAACCTATGCAAAGTCAGAAGGGAGCCCTGACCTAATCCTGATCATTTCCATTTCCTTTCCCCATCTCCTGCCAAACAGGACTGTGTTTACAGGCATACTCCTCTACCCAGATGACATCTTTGGGAGGCTAAGATAACAAAAAAGAATGAAAAAGGTGAGAGAGATACTCAGAATGAGTATCATTGGTATCTCAATGGTAGGAGAGCAGAAACAAAATCACCAAGGGTAAGGAAATAAAACAGTAATTTCATTAGTGTGAAGAACTCCCAGGTAAGAAAATTTCCTCTGCCAATGAAGGTTAAAACCCTCTCTGTAATACAGGGTCATAGAGAGTTGCCTGAAACACGGACAAATTACATGTCTAGCTCAGGGTCACACAGTCAGTGTAAACTAGAGTGAGGTCTTCCTGGCTTCAAGGACAGTTCTCTATCCAATATGCCACACTGGCTCTCAGTTGAAAGGAATGGAATTCTACCCCCCTTACTTCAATCAATCAATCAACAAGCATTACTAAGCACTGGCCATGTGCAAAGCTCTGTGGCTCTAATCCAGATATTGCTTATTAATACAAGTAAATTCCATCCATACCCCTCTGTGGTAAGTACACTAACTCACTGGCATCATGGTGGTTACGATTATTTGGGCTCCATTTGTAGTCAACATTGATTTCCTAGTCTAATCAATCCTATAAAATTCGATATCAATTATTAAAATATCTAAAATGAGCCATCTTTGATTAATCATCCCTCTCCTTAATGCTTCATATCTAATTAGTCACCAACACCTGTCAATTCTTCCTTCAAAAATCCTAGATTCATAGATTTCTAGAGCTAGACAGAAACACTAAGTTCATCTAGTCCAACTCATTCATTAAGCAGATAAGAAAACTGAGGCATGGAGAAGCTAAGTGTCTCACCTGGAGACACACAGCTAGTTAACAACAGAGTTACGATTTTGGCCTAGGTATCCTGATTTCTAGAAAAGTCTGCCTTCCACCAATACTACAAAGGTGAACCTCTCAGATTCACATTTTCTCTTTCATCTCCCTTGTTAATATGTTAGTTTAAGCCTAGTTGGTCTCCTTACCCCTAACCTCTCCCCAAATTTAAGTCATCCTACACATCACTGCCAGATAAATATTGCTAAAACAGCAACTTTGTCATGTTATTAAAAAGCCCCCACCTGTCCTGCTCCAATCTCCAATGGTTTCCATTCGTTTGTCCAAATTCATCAGTATGGTCTTTTGCCTCTTTTTGTATCCCTAGTACTTAGCATAGTGCCTGGCACATAGTAGGTGTTTAATAAATGTTTACTAATTAATTCATTGGTCTCTCCTAACATATGAAAATATATGTCCCATCAGTCCCAATGTGAACCCTCTGTTCTACTCAGGCTAAGCTCCTTGTTTTCAACTCAAATTGTATCCTTGAAAACTGAGGCTTCCTTGGTCTAGGATGTCTTCTTCTACCTCTATGACTACCTAAATTGTATCCAGACTTTTTCTGAATATTATAAAGTCAATTCTTACTCCTAGAATGGCAACTAGTATAGGATGAACAAGATTTTGCTTCTGAGCACTGACATCAAAGGTTACATTTTTTTCCCCAGAAAAAAAATTTATTTCTTCCCTTCAAGAACTTTGTCCACATGCCTCCTCTTATGTGCTACTGGCAATTCATGGCACAATTGCTCCCAAGACATCACTCCTAGGACCCTTTTGCTACAATACTCTTCTCTCTTTTTCTATTTAAGTTTTATTCTATTTTTCGTATGTCAAGTGTTCATTTTCCTCAATCTCCCATAGGATGAGGCTGGACTCTCGGGGAATGGGCTGCCCCCTCTGTACTCCAGTGAAAATGACCTCTATACCACTTCCTACTTTTAAATAAATTCACTCCAAGTATAGTTATAATTCTACCTTCCCACAAACACCATACATTGATTCTTTTATTTTCTCAAATACTATTCTTTTTGTCAATTAATCACACAAAATTTCACATTGTTACTTAAATATTCCCTGTGATTTATCTTACCAGCTAAATTACAAATTTGGGAATGGGCTACCACTCCTGTACCCCAGTTAAACTGACCTCTATACCACTTCCTCTCTTTAAATAAATTCACTCCAAGTACAATTATAACTATTTATAATTCTACCTTCCCCCAAACACCATACATTGATGCTCTTCTTTTCTCAGCTCCTATTCCTTTTGTCAATTAATCACACAAAATTTCGAATTGTTACTTAAATATTCCCTGTGTTTGTGACTTCTCTTACCATCTAAATTGCGAATTCCTGGAAAGAAGTTGAGTATTTTTCTCATTCTTTGAAAATTGTCGTAAAGTACTCAATAAGAAATTCTTTTTGAATGAAGCAAAATAGGTCTAATGCTAATGTACAGGTGTGACCGTAGTTTGGCTTTTGGTTCAACTGTTTGATTCAAGTTACTTAGGATACAAGTTACATCATCATCCCAATGCAACACCCCACAACACACACTCTTTTAGTAAAGTCCTACTAGAAGAGCCAGTGATTTCATCTTAGTAATTTCTCAATCTTTGTGTTAATTTCTCTAGGAAAAGTCCCATGAAGTATATAGTTTTCATTGTTTGAAGCCGGGCATATGCTATTTCACTGAAGCACCATCTCCCTTCTCTCCATTGTTATTTTGGAGGGAATATAAACTGCTTTAAAAGAAGAATAATCAAGAAAGTGCCATAAAGAATCCTAGCAATAACTGGAATAGGATCACTGAGGCATCTCTGGGGGTACTAAATTTGGAGGGCAAGGATAACACATATTTCTTCAATAGGCAGAAACAACTGAGCTTAGCACCCAGGCATCAAGAATAGTTATTTAAATAGAATGCTACAACATGACAAGATTACAGCCGTTATCCACCACCCTCTACCTCCCTCTAGGTAGTACAGTGGATTGTGTCTTTAAAAGTTGATTGGAGAGCACCTTTTCGCTATTTACTTGATCTTTACTCTTCACCCCATGAAGCTGTTGCATTACTTGATTTAAGTGTCAGAGTGACCAGATACAGCTTGGATGGAGAAGAGATTCTGGACAACTGACCTCTCTTTCATATAAAGAGTTCACATAGCTAGCACCTTCCTTGCACAATTTTACATCTCCGAGGATACGTTACTCAGCATCTCTCTCTCTCTCTCTCTCTCTCTCTCTCTCTCTCTCTCTCTCTCTCTCTCTCTCTCTCCCTCTTTCTCCCTCTCCCTCTCTCACACATACACATATAAAACAACAACAAAAACAACAGCCTTAGCACATGCCTTCCCTAAATATGGCATGTCTTCAATAAATATTGAGTGAATAATGTAGTCCAGAATTAGACATTCAGTAGCTTCAGTGGTCTTGGCATCCAATGGTATTGTCACTAATCAGGTAGGTGATCTTTCTTTGAAGCTATATTTTCATCATCACTGTTACATTTTTTAAACTTTATTTTCATATCTGAGGATGAAAATTTGACAGATGGAGAAACGAAGATCAAAAAGGATGAAGTAACCTTCCCAAAATCAAATAGAGATTAAGTAACAGAACCAAGACTTAATTCCAAATCCTGTGATCACAAATTCAGTGCTTTTTCTACTACACCATGATATACCATATGTCAACTTGAAAAGAGGAGGATGAAAGTATAACTGAGTAGCATCAGGAAGTGATGGAGAGACTCCACAGATTTGTCAGATCTGATGATCATTACCCACTTCTGGTCATTTACATTGGGGAAAAATGATACTGCTAGATGTAAACTAGAAAGCAATGCTAGGGAATAAGAAGTCCTAGGCAAGAAAATAAAGTCCATGGGACTACATGTAATATCATATCATATGCCTGTCAACTTATGGGAAGAGCTTCAGAAAAGTGTTAGAGGAATGAAATTGTGTGCCCCACCCTGAAAAAAAGGATTTTGGTTTATGGACCACAACAATATAGAAATAATGGACTCATACACAGTAATAGAATGCATGTAATGAAGACCAACAAAAATATGTTTGCCTAGAAATTTGTGACTGTGATTAAAGGGCTTTAGACTGAAAATGGAGGAGGAGAGATTTTTCACATATGTAAAGAGTGTGCTTTGGCTCATTCTTCCTGAATCTGTCCCCTCCAGATTGTAGGGTACCCTGAGGAGTTTTGGTGCGTCTTTTCTCTGATGCCTCTGGATCAAGTTGCCATAGGTTAGTTGCTGGTAATTAGCATTGCAGTTCTATTTAATGGCTTAACATCAACTAGATTTTTTAAAGGAATATTTACTTAGAACTTACAATAGGAACTATTTCCCTCTAACATCTCAGGAGTATACTCTCTCCCATCCTACCTCAGTCTCTAGGGAGAATGGGCTCAAACTTAGCCCAATTTTTACATAGCCTTGGTCCCACCAAATCCATGTGTAAATACTGTATTGCTGCCTGATGGCAACACCAGTCGGAACACTTGCTCTTCCAGGCATCAGTGCAGAGCTGACTACAAAACATAGGTGCTAGTATTCCAGAATTCTGTCCTCCTAACACATAAAAGTGCAAATACTAAGTCAGGTAAAGCTCCCAGACTTGTATTTACATGGCCACATAGCCTCAGGGGGAAAAGGCCCAGGGCCTTCTTCTTTTTTAAATTATTTAGTATTTTATTTTTCACCAGTTACATGTAAAAACAATTTTTAACATGAGTTTTTAAAATTTTTGGGTTCCAAATTCTTTCCCTGCCTCCCTCCTCCCCCTGCCCATTGAGAAGGCAAGCAATTCATATAGGTTATAATGCCAGGGCCTCTCTTCTTAAAGTATGATCTCACCTTGGAGGGTATAAGCAAAAGAGTCAATGAAATTCACTAAGATGGAGCAGCTAGAAAGATTGACTGGTAATAATAATAATAGCCAGTATTTATATGGCTTTTTTGTGGGGGAGATAAGGATGATCTGTAGTACATAAGAGTGTTGGGCCTAGAGTCAGAAAGACCAGAATTCACATCTGACCTCAGACACTTACTGGCTGTGTGACCCTGGGCAAGTCACTTAACCCCGTCTGCATAAAAACCAGAAAAGGAACTGGCAAACCATTTCAGCATCTTTGCCAAGAAATCCCACATGGATAGTTGGTTCATGGGGTCATGAAGGGTCTCACGTGACTAAATGGCTGAACAATAACAAGCTTTTTAAGGTTTGCAAAGTACTTTCCAAGCATCATATCTCATTTTATTTTCACAATAATAGATGCTATTGTTATCCCATTTTATAGATGACTGAAGATTATGGCTGGTGCCAACTGAGGTTGTTTTAAGGATGTCCTCCTTCTGACTATTCAGGCAATCCAAAGCCTTCTGCAAACTATGTGGTTATAGTTATAGAATGTATACATATTCTCTACAATCTCTCCAAGTCACATGATTCTCCCAGAAAGAGTCTCTTTGGCCTCTCTCACATGAAGAATTTTCTTCAGCTGAGGCCACTGATGTTCTCAGTGCATGTACCACTCTCTATTACATACACATATATACTTATATGTATATATATATATGTATGTATATATCTGCCAATCCAAATACCACAGATGAAAATGAATTCTAGTAGAAAGGACCAGTAATTAATAGGAAACAACTTTAAATGTCTATACACAAAGTATAAATTATAGGCAATAAATACAGTGAATATGAGACCTTAATCCAACGAAGTAAATTTAATGTCTTAATTATTCCTGAAACTAGATAGGGTATGGTTAGTGCCTAATATGGCTAGAGAAAAGTATTGTGTATTCAAAAGAAAAAGGAGCAGATAAAAAGAATTAGTGGAATAGAGTTGTATACGCTTTGATACTTGGAGGCTCTACCAAATGCTAAAATCTACTTTGTTTTTCCTGTTGCATAATCTCTTTAAAGCAATCATGGATTTCGAGAAGGATCCCCCATAGTGTTCTAGGACTTGAATTAGTCAACACAACATCAACCACAAACACACATATCTGGAGATCTTCCTGTATATGGCGAATCCCTCTTCTGTTTGGATTTTGCACGGTAATACCCCAGAACTCTAGAAACACCTTGGATAATGTTTCTCTTATTTGATTGTTGTTTGTCCCTCATTCTTGAAGAGGACCATGACATCAGGAAAATGATGCCATGACTTGCAAGTGAATTGGCTTTAAGTGAGGAAGAGCTATGTAAGGCCACCCACCTCACTTTCTTCTCTGGGGCCATCTGGGTCCAGTGGCAAGATATAGATATTGGGATGACTGGAGATGTACCTGTCTCATTTGATATTGGCTCATTTGATATTGACATGCAAAGGATAATTGAACAAAGTTATCTCTCTGGTTACATATAAAGAATCTTATATGACCTTGATATATGAATAGTATATGCCTTGTTAGAGAAGAATCTTTAAGGCTGCATTTTGCTGTACTTAGTCAAATACACTTTTTTGGCAATCAACAAACAATAAATAGAGGGGTATCGTGTTCTCTATATGTCTCAACTCAATTGTGTCACTAGGAAAATGTTAACTGCTATAGAAAATCATCTGTAAAAGTTCAACTTTATTTCATATAGTTCTTGTCTAGGTGTTGTCATTGTTTTATAACTCAAGAACACTTTCTAAAAGCCAGCATCCTCCAGGAACAAGAATAGTGGATTTCTAATTAGAGGACCTTGTATAGCTTGGGACAAGGTACTTCTCTAAGTAACTTCAGTTTCTTCACATTTAAAATTGAGGGTTGGACTTCATGAGTCCTTTCTAGTTTTAAATTTGTGATCCTAGGAATGCATGGACTATTCTCATGAAGATTACTCATAGAGATGATAAAATAAGTGTACACATTTTCCTGTTTTAAACTAGCATTCTTTGCTCCCAATTCTTCCCTCTTGCACAAACTGAAAGATGACCATGGGACATCCCTGAATTTATTTGCAAATATCCACCACTTGCCCCTTCCCTTCCAAGTCTTCTCTTCTGTAAACATGGCCATTTCCTTCAGCTTATTCTCAAATGTCCTGAACTCAAGGTCTTTCACCATCTTGCCCTCTTCTGAACGTTGTAGTTTACCAATGTCCTTCCTGAAATGTGGTATCCAGCAACATTTGTGGTCTGATTAGAGTAGAGTACTATAATGCCATCATCTCATCATTTCTGGAACCTACGACTTTCTTAATACAGCCTAAGATTTCGTTAGCTTTCCTAGCTTCCATATAATACTATTGACTTATATTGATCATACAGTGCACTGAAATAAATGAAAATGTATTATCTATCCAAACCTCTCCCATTAAGCACTTGTGAATTTATTTAACCTGTTTACATTTCTTTTATAAAACACCATCTTGTTGAATTTGGTCCAAAGTTCTATCCTGTCAAGAGCCTTTTGATAGCTGATGCTCTCATTCAGTGTGCCCTTACATTTTTGTGTCATTGAAAAATCTGATAAGCATGCCATCTATGCCTTCTAATTTTGTTTTTTTCTTCTTCTGATTTGGTGTTGATTTTGACCTTTGCTATAACATGTTAATCATCTGACAGCGAAATACAATTTATTGCAGAATAACTCCCTTGTTGGCAAATCATCATCTTGTGTCTGTGAAGTTAGAGTTAAATTGATTTTTCTGCAGTTATTTAATATATGTCCAACGCCTTCAGACTATTTTCTTGAAGAAAGTATTTTATATACATATTTGTATATGTACATATATGTATGTATATGTGTACATGTGTGCATACATATGTTTGTATGAGTGTGTTGTGTACACACACACACATACACACATATGTGGCTATAAGTCTCAGGCTTCTTTCATTTCTCAATCCTGAACTGCATATTCATGTGAATGTGGAGAGAGACATACACACACACACACACATACACACACATACACGCACATGGTGGGGCGGGGGGGGGGGTATAGAGAGAGAGAGAGAGAGAGAGAAACCATTTCACCATTTCTTCTCTTTTCCCCATGTGGATAGCATCCTCCAAAATGGATCTCCAGAAAACATGCCCTAGAATAGTTAAAATCATCTTGATTGGTGAGTAATTATAAACTGCCCATTCTATCTAGTTGTCCCCAAACTAGGTCTTGCTTCACATCTCATCCAGTCATCCACTCAGGCCATATTACCATCTTCCTTGATTTATCTATGTCAGTCAATCAACAAACATTTATTTAGTATTTACTATGAGCCAGGTAAATGGCTAAGAGCTGAGGATACACAGAAAGGCAAAACAATCCCTGCCCTCAAGGAACTCATATTCTAATGGAGGTGGGTGGTTGTGGTGATGATAATACACAAATAACTAGATACATTCAAGATATAGACAGAGTAGATATAAGTAAATCTTAAAGGCGAGGACACTCACATCTAGGGGGACCTGGAAAGGGCTACTTCGGAAGGTAGAATTTGAGCTGAGTCTTGAAAGAAGACAGAGAAGAAAAGAGGCAAAGAAAGGTAAGGAGGGAGATCATCCCAGGCATGGAGAAAAGTACAAAGACATGAATGAGACACAGACTGGCATGTTCAAGACACTGCAAGTAGGTCAGTTCATAGCTGGGTAATAGAGTTTGGAGAGCAGCAAAGTTTAAGAAGACTGCAAAGGTAAGAGATGGCCAGATTATGAAGAGTTTTAAATTACAAAGAACTTTATATCTGATTTTGATAATCCCCCACACCTACACCTCTTTCTATCTCCTGGCCTGGGTACAGTAATCACTGTTTGTAAAAAGGGAACAACAGTCAGCTGCCTAATTAATTGACTTCTTATGCTGGTGATTCAACAGACCAAAGCTCCATTTCTTAGCCATGTTTCTCCTATTTCATGTTGCCCATCCTTTTAAAACAAAGCTCTTTGAAGGCAAGGAATCTCTTGCTTTTGTATTTGCAGTAATCCTCCATATTCCTGAGTTTAACTTTTGCAACTTCAATTGGCAACTGGGCACATTTGCAGAAAAAGTGAGCATCTATAATATTAATTAAGTTGGGACTTTTTTACTGTTTTAGAATGCTAAATTAATTAAGTGTCTTTGATTAAGCCTTACTAGGTGCAAAGCCCCAGGCCCAAACCCCTAATTACTAGGAGCTAAGTTGATGGGGGTGTGAAGCCCCCAGGGCCTAAGGGGAGTTGCTAAGACCAGCGCCAATAGTATGCGCCTAAGTTCTGATCACTGAGATGACCTTTGATGATGTCTAAAGACGGTATAAAAAGGGAGAACAGAGTGTTTGCTTGGGGCTCTGAGCCACAGGAGCAGTGGCGTGTGACTCTGGGCCCCCCCATTGTTAAGAGCTCCCCGGCTTGTCAACCCAGATGTTGATGGTTTCTTGGTCTGTCTATATTGTGTATGTTTGTAACTTGTTTGCATTTGCTCTGAAGTTCATGTTGCTGGCTTTTCCTCCTGAACTAAGTGAGTTTATATGTATATGTTGGATTAAAGTAAGATTATTAACCCTTTACTGTTACTTTCCTTAGTAAAGCAGATCAAAAGAACCTGTGCTGGCAGCATTCTTGTTGTTGGGCTTGGTTTGGTCTTTCACCCCCACAACAGCTGCTAGATGAATTGTTGCAACAGCATCTCAATGCATACAAGTTTATGGAGTGGCTGGTATCCTACTAGGTGCTTCACTGGTCTTATTTACCCTACCATTGTAGGGTAAAGAGTTCCCCATGTATTCATTTCACATTTTGATTATTTGCCTTTGAAACTCAAGTTTGGTGTTGCAACTATGTCTTTAAAGTCATTTGGGCTCTATCCCAAGTGTGCAAAATCAGTGATGTGGCTTAGTGAAAAAATAAAAGTGATAGATAAACTTCTTGCTGGAACATCTGCAGCCCCTGTTGGCTGAGAGACCCTTAAGGATCTCAAGTAGCGCATGAAGCAGTCGTCACTGATAGATTATTTCAAAATGATACATCCTTCACTATCTCCAACCTTCACTAAAACCATCCACTAGCCGTGAAGGATAGCGTCAGAGGTAATGTCAAGACCTCACAAGTGTCAACATGTTCTGACATCAGCGACTAAAGGTCCAGTGACCTCTCTCTTGGTTTTTAGAGGGTGACCAAAGCAGAGACGTTTATAGCAGTACAGTTTACAACACAATGTCCTCACGTGGCCATCCGACACAGTGGAAGATAGAACTCAGACTAAGAAAAATGTTTTCTTTTTAAAAATTTATTTGCTGTGCAGTATTTATGGTACTATAGAATATATGTGTTATGAAAAGTGAATATTATCTGAAATAAATGTTATTTTTATTGAGGTGTTAGCACAAAAGGTCACAAAATTCTAGGGCATTACTAACAAGAAAAAAATGTTTTGCATGTTACCAAATTTATTTTGTGTACTTTAATTTTATGGGTTATTTCATGGCTACTCTGCTAGAAAAAGTGCATAGAATCAGAATTAATGTTTCAGAGATAAAAAAAAACAAAACTATTTATAGAAGCTCTTTTCTGGAGGTCAAGGATTAGAAATTGAGGGGACAGGAGCAGCTAGGTGGCACAATGAGTAGAGCACCGACCCTGGAGTCAGGAGGACCTGAGTTCAAATTTGGCCTCAGACACTTGACACATTTACTAGCTGTGTAACTTTGGACAAGTCACTTAACCCCAATTGCCCTGCCTTCCCCCCTGCAAAAAAAAAAATCTATGAGAATGCCCATCAACTGGGAAATGGTTGAGAAAATTGTGGTATGTCATTACGATGGAATACTATTGTGCTATAAGAAATGATGAACAGGATGATCTCAGAAAAACCTGGAAAGTGACTTGCCCAGGATCACACAATTAGTAAATGTCTGAGACTGGATTTGAACTCAGGAAGATGAGTCTTCCTGACTCTAGGCCCAGCACTCTATCAACTGCACCCCAATTTCTCATAGGTTCAATGTTTCAATATTTACATTTTTGACTTTCACATCATTTTCTAAGAATGTTACCCCCACAAAAGTTGAGGATTGACTGTATACTACTAGCTCTTAGTATAGTTCTTTGCCTATAAATACTTTTTCATTCATTCAATGTCCTTCCCTGTGCCTACCTCCATGCTGAAGTCAGAGAGTATCACTGTCTATGCAAACTTGGCATACATAAAGTTCTTCATTAAAAATTCTCTCCTTCTGTCTCTGAAATGTTACTGCATACTCTACACTCACTTTCCTGGTACTTTGCATATACTCATTTTGAATGAAATACTCAAAGTAACATGACCAAATCCCCAGGACTGTTCTGGTAAATTTTTAACAACTAGCTCTCCAGAAAGAAAAAAAAGTATGCAAGATACATTTTAAATTTAATCTGCATTATTAGCTTTTTCTCCATCATTTTTGGAAGTCTAGAAATCAATAAAATAATGAATCAAGCCCAGGTTTATAGCTTTTGCTGGTTTCAAAAATATCAAAACGTAGTGAAATGGTCATTTAAATAATAGCCTACATTAAAGAGTACTCTTTGGCTCATTTCTTTAAAATCACTTTAAAGATACAGTGTAATTAAAATTTTAATTTAATTAAAATAGTTTTAAAATTTATTAACTTGAAGCCTCCTGGATAAGGGGAAAAAATCTCAAATACAATTATCATAAATAGGTCATACAGAAATTGATAAGATTAGGAAGAATATGATTAGACAAGTCATTTCATTGACAAGATTTTCATGTATGTAATTGCTAAGAGCATCTCTCAGGTCCCTTCTGAAATACTAAACTCTAACTTACATTTTCTTATTTTAATTTTGATTTAGGCATGTTTTTTTTCATTAGTATAAGGAGTCTCTCGTTAGTGATGAAGATCTTCGATTTAACTACAACCTAGAGTTTTAGAGAAATATTTCACTCACTGAGAATTTAAAGGACCTGCCCATGGTTAAGCAACTGATCTGTAACAGAGGCAAGCCTTGAACTCAGGTTTTCCAAGTCTCTAGCTACTACATCACTTCTCCCCTCTCATGGTCTTTATTAGTGAATTAGAATAATAGCTACATCGACATCCTTGCCACATAGCCGTTCCTTTCCCCCACATACCCACAAGTATATTTTTAGATTTTTCAATAAATAGAAAAAAAATTAAGTACCAGTAATAAAAAGAAAAAAAGCATTGTCATCACAACCTTATGATGGGAATTTGAGGTTTCTAGCTATGAAACCAACCTACAATTGGCAATTGTATGTGGCTCAGCAGCTGAATGAATATTGTTCCTTTCTTCTTGCTATAGTCTATGAGCAAAATAGGAATAATACAGATTCAGGGCACTGCCAATAATAGTGATCATATTATGAACAGAACAAAACCAATTAGCGAACTCATAAAAATCCATATTTTCAAATCAGCACTGTCCCAAACTGCTAAAATGATAGCAATGATGTGGTAGAAAATAAAATGCCTTTTGTCCCTCTGCCTACAGCTTTAGCCAGGGGTGGTTTTGAGGATTAGGACACCTGTTTTTTAACTGTGCTCCTGGGATTGGCAAAATTTAATTCAAAGACTGAATCTAGGTCATTTAACGGTTTAAAGAGCTTCAGAAACAAGCTGAAAAGTGATTTGTATACAGGTGCTTTTTTCTTACTAATTATTTTTCACCCCCTGGTTCCATGATCCATTTGTTAGACAGGTCATTAAAAGTGATCATGCGGAGCAGCTTGGTGAATGGACAGAACACTGGCCCTGGGGTCAGGAGGACCTGAGTTCAAATCTGCTCTCAAGATGCTTGACACTTACTAGCTGTGTGAGCCTGGGCAAGTCACTTAACCCCAATTGCCTTGCCCCCTCCACTCAAAAAAAGAGTGATCATGGAGTGACTTTTGCTTTTAGACAAGCCATAGGTATGTTGGTATGAAATAGAGCTTTGTTTTGCTTTCTTTGGCAGAAGAAGGGGGACCTTAGAGCATTTTTCATTAGGAAGAGTGCTAGGAAACTGAGACACAGAATTGCATAAGCTATGTAATTAATCAATTGCAACAGAGAATTTATTAAATCTTTTGAGTTCAAATTCTCTGCCTTTGGCAGAATCTTTGGTATATAGATGAAGTGGTTTAGAACTTGCCCTCTTTATAGGAGGATTGATTAGATTAAGAAATAGTGTGGAACAATAGAATATACAGGAGCTCTGGAATAAGAAGACCTCTGTCCAAATTTAACTACTGATGATTCCTACCTATGGACTTGCACAAGTCTTGAGCAAGTCTCTGAGACCCAGTTTCGTCATCTATAAAATGAGAAGGTTGAACTAGATTTCTTCTGACCTCCATTCTTGCTCTAGGGCCATGCTCCTATGGCCTGCATTAAATATTGCATAAAGAATGCCAAAAGAAAGACCATTTCAATGAGAATAAGAATAGCTGACATTTATATAGCACCTACTCTGTGCCAGGTACTGTGCTAAGCACTTCATATATGTTATCTCATTTGATCCTCACAACATCCCTGGGGTGTAGGTACTGTTCTTATCTTTATTTTACAAATGAGGAAACCTGTGTTGAGAGAGACTGAGATCTGTCCAGGATCATACAGCTTTTGTCTGTAAGTGGAACAGAAGAGATTTGTTGGGTATCACAAAACTTTATTTGCTTAATATGTCTCCATACAATCTTGCCATAGTCTGATAGATCCACCATTAGAATCACTGACAAGTAGGTGAAGAAGGCATTAGGTAAGAAAAGTATGAGTATTTCTAGGGAACACCACAATTAAAAATTTTGTCCTTAATTTTATAATTTATTAGATTAGCTATGTAATGTTTTGGGCGCTGATTAGACAAGCTATATAGAACAAATAAATTTTATTGGAAGGCCTACAATAAGCACCACAGGAATAAACAATGTGGGTAGTATAGCAGGGCCCAGCCAGGGAAATCAAGCTAAGGCTATGGAATATCTAAATTCTCACTGGGCTGGGGGGCGGGGTGAAAAAGTAGAAGAGAAGCAGAATGTGGGTTCCAAAAGCTTCCAAAACTTTGTCTTCCTCTGTCCTTCCTTTGTCTTTCTTTTCCTAGGGCCAGTTTTAGGATTTTTAACAAGGGAAAAGTAGGAGAGAGTTATTTCAGAGATACAGATGAGTCTGATAAAAGGCCAGAGGCAGGAAAGTACAGGTCATGCTTTTTGGAATAGTGAGTAGTCCAGTTTAGTTGCACAGGATATTTGCAGATATAAAAGTCCATTCATCCACAGCATGCTTTCCCATATGCGGGAGCTTAACATAATGTTGACCACCAATTCATTGGCTGAAGTTTTCATTTTGACCCACATGCTCATCCTCTCCAGGCATTGCCACAAGCTCAGTCAAGAAAAAGAGAGCAGGAAGATTTTGACCATCGGTGGAGGTTCTATATGAGTACTGAGAAGAGGAAATTAACTCTTTCATTTCTTAATCTACTTGAATTCCAACCTTGCCACACACAATTTTTTTAGAATCATTGTTTGGCTACTTTTTTCTCCTCTTCCACTTTTTTAACCCCTGGTGACAATTTGAGTAGTCCATAACCTTAGCCTGATTTCTCCGGCCTAGCCTTACCATACTACCCACATTGTTTATTCTTGTAGTGCTACTTGTAGGCCTTCTAATAAAATTTATTTGTTCTATATAGCTTGTCAATCAGTGCCCAAAATGTTACATAGCTCATTTAATAACTACAAAATTAATGACAAAATTTTTAATTGTGATCTTCCCCAGAAATGCCCAAACTTTCTTTACCTAATGCCTTCTTGACCTAACTCATCAGTGATTCTAATGGTGGATCTATCAGACACTAACTCCCTGGTCCTATTCGAGAGTTGTATTGTAGTAAAAATAAAAAAAAAATCAATCATCAAAGTGTGTTCCTGACTGAACCCTTGCCTACTTCCTGCTTTAGAATAGTGTCTTTGAACAAAATGCATGCATGTGTAGGTTTTAAAATGCAAATAAATAGATTTTTAAGAATTAGACTAGAAAAGTGCCAGTGGGAAAAAAGTCAGCTGAAGGACAATTCTGTACTGGAACACAGAGGCTGGCAGAGGCTAGATGATTTCATAAATAGTTTCCTTGCTAATTTCTTTTCCATCCCAATTTCAATAAACTGATTTGCTCCCCATAATTTCATTAAATTATACTCTCCTTAAAACCCCAAATCAGTGAATGGTATAAGTTAGATTTAATCACTAAGCAAGAGTTCTATGTCCTTGTTTGGAGTTAGGAATTCTATGAAAATGACTTTCAAATGACAGTTACTGAGAAAAAGAATCAGGAAAGAAAATCAGTTTAATTAAATTCCATTCTTCTATGATAAAAATTCCTTACAGCAGATATTTTCAAATTAATTTCTAATTCAAATGTAATGGTTATCAACCTAATGATGCAAGAATCATAAAAATGCAGAGGTGTGCTTTAAAAAAAAAAGTTCAGTTATAAGGTATTAGCAAGCAACCTCAGGCTTAATGGACAATTGCTTTTTTTCCCACAATTTTGGATTCTTCTTTATTGTTGTTGTTTTAAAAAGACTGTCGATGCTGTGATCTCCAACTCCATTCCACATCAGCCACCCGCAGGATTGATTACAATCCTAAACTTCATTGTGATTTGAACCAGCTCCAGTTTCAAGAGTCTGAATCTTGAAATTCCTCTCTATTTCCTATCCTTCCATCTCTCCTAAGACCTTGATGCCAGACTTACTCTTATCCTTCATCATGGCGTCTAGTTCTTCAGTCTCCCACTCATTCTAGCCTCCATTTTTATCCCTTCACAATCTTGCTTACATAGTCAACTATTTCAATAAGGTTTAATCCTCCACCTTGGAATCCCTTGCTTTCTTGTCCTTTAGTTCTCCATTTCTTTTTAATCTCTTCTACCATTATCTGCCTTCTCTACCCCTGCTCCTGAGTCACCAAGCATTGTTAGTCATAGAACTGTGCTAAATGACTCCCATAAAAAATTAATGCTAAATTCAACTAAGTACTCACCATTACAAGGCAATGCTTTTCTGCCTTTGATTGACTTCCCATAAGTCTCCATAGTAGCTGTTCCAAATTGCCCCCTCTCCCCTTAGATTCCCAGATCCAACACAAACGATTCTCTCTCAAAGGAAGATTCAGCCTCATGCAACTGGTTATTTCGTCTGCATGGTGCTCATGTGGCAAACACCCTAATCTTTCTTCTTCTAGACTTCAAAATCTCTTTCTGTCCTTATCCATTCTCAACCTCCTTCACTGTAGAGTCAGAGGATAAAGGCACCCTTCTCTTTGTCAAAGCTAACCCTTCCATCCTGCCTTGATGTTCTCCTCAACCTTGTGATATAGTGGAAGACTATGACCGAACTCCTTAAGAAGGAAAGATGACTTGGGAGCTTGTATATAATTGCTATAAGGATCTGGAAGGAGTGAGAGAAACTCAAAAGGGCAGAAGCAAAATGTTATGTGTACATATTATTTCTCCCACACTCCCCAAAAGATCACAGACTCACAGCAAATTCCATTCCTAAAGAAGACAAACTTCTCTCTTTGGCTCATTGTCACCACTTGAGTAAAACTCTAAAGAAATTTCTAAGACAAAGTTTAGGTATGTGTCAGGTCTAAATTTCTTCAACCATGGGTTCATCATCCCCAAAGCACATATTTAATGCCTAATATGGTTATTTAGTGTGGGACAGCTTTTATTTGCTCCACCATAGAAAATGCATAAGATTCAAAGTACTAACTAGAGCCCATAAGTAAATATAGAAACATGAAGCATTCAATATCCCATTAGATTTCCTTCAGAAAATAAAGATACTTTGCAGGAGTACTGAAAAAAATCCTCCCCATTTACCTAGGACTTTAACTCTCTGAGTAACTCACAGTAATGTTATGGTGGGTTGTCAAGGTCCATATCATCTGGCCCCTCACCCTATGTAGTATAACTTCGGTTTGGTTACAGCTCAGCACTCCTTGGAGGGTCCTCTTGTCCTCTGAAAAGAAAACTTCTGGGAGGCCAGCACCCAATTCTTGACTTCTAGATTAACCCACATGCCTAGAAACATCAATTCTAATGGTCACTACTCTGTGACTCAGGGTCTGAAAACAAAAGACAAAGACAGAAGAAGGCAAACAGAAACTTGAAATACAGGAACCACCCTTTCAGTCTGACCTCGAGAGTACCAGTCTATATTTGCCATCTACTTCTGCAAGTCACTATTTTCTGCTTCTAGTGGGGGTGGGAAGGGTGACTTCAGGAAAAGAAAGAAAGAAATTTACACTAATTTACAGCTCACTCTAATAGATAAAGAAAAGGATCATTTCTCTCATAAGAGTTCATCTCCCACCCCCCACCCCCAAAGAAGGGATATGCTAGAGTCAGCTTTAACCAACTGAAGAGCCAATTTTAAATTTTTTGATGTGAGCATTTGTACCTAAAAAATCAACAGACTCTACAAATCAGGACTTGATTATTTTATTGATTGTCTAGATTTAAGAAAGTAAGATATAAAATGTTAATATTATAGATTAAACTTAAAAGGGTGTCATGCATTTTCAGAGTCAGTTATTAAACATTTACCAATACACTCTGCCCCAGTTCTAAAATGCAAATTATCTTGAAGGCAACCAAAGTCACTGGGGACCAATTGGAAGAGCTCCCTGTGTTCTCTGAGTAATGGGATAGAACACGTCTACTTCCATGGGAAGCACCCTTTCAACAAATTTCCATGGTCCATAATCTCATCAAGTTGATGGGGGAGGGAGAATCATCGAATTGAATTTGAGGGTTCCTCTGGCAAAGCTCTTTGAGAGTAGGAACTGATATTTTTTATCTTTGTATTCCCAACATCTACCATAGTGCCTGGCACATAGTAGGCACTTAATATGTACTTGTTGATTGATTAAAGAATTGTCATTACTTGGTGATTGATTTAATATGGAGGATAAAGGAGAAGGAAAATTCAAAGTTAGGTGAAGTTCCAATCCTTAATATAAGCAAGAATAATGATACCATTTTCATAGCTAGGAAATTCGGAAAGAAGAATATTTAAAGTAAATGGAGGGTAACTAGAGTTGGGTCAGGTGCATGGCTAGGGAATAAAAACTGAAAACTCCCCAGGCAGACTGCACCTGAACCAGGGCTGTGCCTGGCAAGTCAACCTAAAGAGTAAGGAATAGAGAGTTAGAATAAGATTGGATCAGAAAAAAAGAGGCGTGATTTTTAAAAAATCAGCCTGGTAGATTTGACTAAGCCACGGAAGTGGGTATTAAGTTCAAGTAATCAATCTTACCAAGTATTTATTAGCACCTACTATGTGCCAGGCCCTATACTAGATGTTATGTAGGACAGAAAGTAAGACTAGGTTGACTTAGCTGAGCAGGGAAAGGAAGGGGAAGAAATAATTATTTTATATAGCACCTAGTATAAGCTAGGCACTATGTTAAGAGTTTTTATAAGTATCAGCTCATATGATAGGCATGGGAATATAAGCCTGAATGACTACTTAGAGTAAGCATAAGTTATAAGCTTGAGAAGAAACCAGCACAGATGGCTGTACAGATAGGTTCATAGTCATTGGGCTATGCCCAGTAATAGGAAATAAGAGGGGTTAGGCAAAACAGAAAATGGAACAAATCAGGAAAAACAGCTAGGATTACTTCTAAAAAAGTTAATTGTACCAATACACACTTAATGTGAAGACCCATCTTTTAATTTAACTGCTTGGTGCTAACCTACAGGAAGGGTAAAAAAGGAAAAAATCAAAGGAAGGATCTGGTTCCACTGGGACAGTGACTTCCACCCAAATGTCTGCCAGATGCATTTCTTAAGATAGTGCTTTGGGGACACTGGCCACCTCTGGGGTTGGAAGCACCAAGGTCCTCTGTTCACTTTATCTCTTTGGATTAAAACCAGAGCCAAAGACCTCATAATGAAAATTTTGCTCAGGGCCTCAACAAGAAACTGATTTGGGTTAGATGCTGACTTTTGTTATGGCTCTAAATCTATGAACCTATGATCCTGACTTTAATGTGATGGTAAGAAATACACCCAAGTGGAAATACATTATTTAATTAAATATACCTTATTCTTCTGGTTGTTTCATCTATTATGAAAATTCACGAATTAATTTGTCATATTTTTTTAAAATTAGGAGTATTATATAAGTGCTAAGTATTCTTTATCGTTTTTAAATAGTATTTCACTGGAAAGGTGGCTATGATCATATAATAGTCCTAGGAGCTTTGCCAATTGGTTTTGTTTTTCTCAAATTCAGCATAATGGCAGTAATGTAGTAATGCTTTTGATTGGATGCTAAGGTCATGAAAGCACTTTAAAGTAATGAGTAAGAAAGCTATTAAGAAGTATGATCACTGTTTGCAGATGAAGAAGCTGAAATTGATTGATCTTTTTTTTTCTTTCTTGATGTCACAGAGGCCAAACTGGGATCAAATTTCCATTAAAACCTTCCACTTTGAACTTCAAAGTTAGTGATCCTCAAACCTAGTTCTTCAGAGACTGTAGTGTTCCATGGCTCACAACTATATAATACAAGAATATTAGTATTAAAAAGATGGGCCTTTGTTTCAGGGAGAAGCTTTGGATCATTAAAAAAAACTTCACAATTTCCCAAAGCAATCATTTAGAATGTTCTGGAAGTCTCATTCAAAGATTGAAGCATGAATTCATGGATTACCTATCTCCTTTGACTCCCTCTAAGTGAATATCTTATCCATGATTTTATGTGTATATTAACATTGATTTGCCAAGCATGCAGACTTGGGCACAGAGCTATACAATTCTACACATGCTCAATTAACGTGTATGTTTACTCTTCTCATAGTCTCCCTTTATTTTCCTGGATGTCCCATATCTCCAAGGTTTTCCTCTGGGCATTGATCACTGCACCTTTATGAAGAAGATAGCTCCCTTTAAATACAGTTGACACCAAACAAAGCTGATGTCAGCAAGTTGTCTTCACAGTGTATCTCTGCTCCTTCTTCATAATGTCCCCAACTTCAATAAGTGCATAACCATTTCTTCTTTGATTTTTAATACACTTTTACTATCCCACCCCCAAGGTCAGGAAGACAACCAACACAACAATGGCTATTAAGCCAATGGATCTGTGATCTAATCGATGTAGATATAACAATCTG